>NC_136627.1:102476-618209 GCF_933228915.1 Telmatherina bonti | reverse complement strand
ACAGAGCATTCCACAGCTCTGTGTGGAGGCGTGGAATGCTGTAAGGCGACTCTCGCCGGCGCGACAGAATCAACGTGGCTGGAATGTTTATAACTGTTGTGCATTTGCATGTCATTATTATGCTACTATGTGTCTCGTAGTACTGTAGTACTTTTAGTTTATATTGTTTTTGTAAATGCTGTGATTTTGGCAGCTTAGACAAATTTTCTTTTCACATTTTAATTCTGTAGCTTTCTCTCCTGTCCTTTTTTCCTTACCTTCTCTTCCCTGCCAGGTTCAGTATTGCCATATCTGGACAACATATGTACTATATGACTGGATCTAATGAGATGGGCGGAGCCTCCATGACGTTTCTGAAGAGCTGAATTGAAGCTCGGTGGGCGGTTCCTACCGTCACCATCTTGGCAGGGGCATGTGTGTCGTCTCACCCGGAAAATACAAATATGGGCAAAGAGGTGGAGCTGAGAGGGGGGCTGTGAACGTCATGGTGGATGATTGACATCGAGCGAACTCTGAGCTTTCTGTAGCTAAGAGCTAACCGCGCTAACCCGGAGATAACAGGAGCTTGCCTCTATATTAGGACTGACGATCACAATAAAAACAATGATAAAAATATTCAGGCTATCAAGGGCAGCCATAAATATGACATAAATATGACATGTACCTTGACAGAGCAAATCAAGATACGGCACACAGATGGCTGTACTGTATGTTATGATGCTGGACAGGACAGGGTGAAGGACAGAAAGAGAGTGAAAAACACACTTTAGGTCACAAAAGCTAAACTAGAAAAGCGCTTGGAGAGCGCAAACCTCCGCCAAGGGCCATAGTTCTAAAACATTCCTGGATCACCACCAAAATCTAGTTCTTCCTTTTCACATTTCCTACAACTCCTGAAAAGTTCATGAAAATCCGTCCATAGCTTTTTGAGTTATCTTGAACACAAACAGACAAACGCCGGTAAAAACATCGTCCTTGGCCGAGGACTGAAGACTGAAACATGGCCGGGATGAATACTTCTTATCGGCACTGCATTCTTGGCTGAATGGATGCAGTCTTTGGGGTTAAAAAGGCACTAAAACAAAAAGTTAAAAGATTTCCTAATTTTCACTGTTAAACAAACGAGTAAACACAATGATGAATAAAAGGAAACCCCTTACCTTTGACAAGGTGCCTCCGAAGAGCTCGCGTGATCTGGGCCACGGTAGAGCTCTGAATGCTGCAGCCCAGTTCCTGGAGCAGGACACGGTTACCATAGTGCAACAACCCACCCATGAAAATGGGGTAAAGCTCAAAAGGCTTTTCTTCGCCATAGTGCTGGGGATGTGGTCCATGAACACCCAGAAGGCTTTTCTCCACTTGGTCCAGGACGTCCTCATTGTAGCTGTCCTCGGTGCGGAACATCTCAGCTGCCATGGTTCTGGCTATTTTGCCTCTGTTGTGGCTACTTATTGTTGAATAAAGCTTTGGAAAAAGCTTGAGGAGGTTAAATACGGCAAAGAGTCGGAGGGGGATGAACTTAGAGAGTATGTTCATGACAGCACTAACATCCTCACCTACCTGCCCAATGGCTGTGGACACCTGCGAGGTTAGCTTCTCTAGAGCCGATTTGTTCTCTCCTAAAACTACATAAAGAGCTGCGAGGTACTCCTGCATGGCTGGGACGGCAAACACATACCGCCTTTCATCATTCTCTCTGAATTCCTCTGGTGAATACTTCCTACTTTCTACACAAGGAGCCAAGAAGAAGTCCAGCACATCCGTCTGGAACATGGCTAACTGACGCAGCTCCTCATCCGTCTTGGTCTCGCCACCTACCCACTGCTCCAGTTCCCTTTCTGAGAAAGACGTGCGTTTGTGCGTCACGCCATCAAACGCAAGTTTACCAACTGTGCGGACAACATAGAGCATCAGCGAGTTTTGGTGCTCCTGAATGGGAACACTTGTTCCTGTTCCCATACCCAGAACCTCCCCACCAAAGTTAAGCCTGAGGAAACTGGTGTAAATGCCTGTCAGCGTGCGAATGGGAGCCTGAGCATTGGTGAAGTGGAGAAAGTGTAGAGTGGCACATGTGAGCCAGCAGTATGAGGGGAGAAAGCAGGCAGCAGCCAGCTGGCTTTCTCTCTGGAGGTTGAGGTAGAGCAGCTCTATCAGAGCCTGTGTCTCTTGGTTGGATGGAGCGTCTGTACTCTGCTGTATGAGGCGGCTGGTGAAGTACGCACGCTGCCGGTCTGGTTCGTTAAAGCCACAGATCTGTGCATAGCGACTCATGTACTTCTGAGGGATACGGTCCACAGCCGACAGTCTGGTGGTAATCACAATGCTGGCCTAAGAAGCAAAGTAAGAAGCAGAGGCAAAGGTAAACATATTGCATTGTATGTTGCTTAATTAAACTACTTTTAAAAGAATGTTGCATCACTAAAGACGGAGGAAAAAAGGATTGGATTTCATAATCTGAACATAACACAGTTTTTAAAAGTACTGCTAGTTTGGATTTACTAATTACCTAAAGAAGTTTGAAAGCAAATCTGAACACTGGCTGAGTGACTTGTTTTCAGGCCCAAACAAAGCGACTGTGCTGTTGTTCCTAGGACTTTTTATACTGCCAAGATATGGGAGGAGCCAAGGCAGGAGGCGGAGCCAAGGCAGGAGGAGGGACCAGGGCAGGAGGAGCCAAGACATAGGAGGAGCCAAGGCAGGAGGAAGGGCCAAGGCAGGAGGAGGGGCAGAGGCAGGAGGAGGAGCCAAGGCTGGAGGAGGAGCCAAGACATGACGAGGAGCCAAGGCAGGAAGAGCCAAGACATGAGAGGAGGAGCCAAAACATGACGAGGAGCCAAGGCAGGAGGAGGAGCCAAGGCAGGAAGAGCCAAGACATGAGAGGAGGAGCCAAGACATGGGAGGAGCCAAGACACGAGAAGGAGCCAAGGCAGGAGGAGGAGCCAAGGCAGGAAGAGCCAAGACATGGGAGGAGGAGCCAAGGCAGGAGCCAGGACATGGGAGGAGTCAAGACAGGAGGAGGAGCCAAGACATGGGAGGGGCCAAGGAAGGAGGCGGAGACAAGACAGGAGGAGGAGCCAAGGCAGGAGGAGGGGCCAGGGCAAGAGGAAGGGCCAAGGCAGGAGGAGGGGCAGAGGCAGGAGGAGGAGCCAAGACAGGGCTAGCTCTCTACATGACCTACCCTGGCTTTAAGCTGATGTATTCAATTATATATGAAATACCCAGAAGCATGACAAATTCAGCCCATAACAACGAGACATAGCGAAGCAGTGCTGATGGGTTATGTCTTACCTCAGGCAGCAGATACTTCCTCAGTAGGTTCACGACAAGTACAGCTGGAGACAGTGCCTCATTCGGATCACTGCAAAGCTCTGTGGATCCAATTCGGAAGTCTAATTTCATCTTTTCTATTCCATTGAACAGGAAGAGCACATCCTTGGCTTGGTCTCCCTCCCCACTAAGTAATGGATGGTTCTTCAGATGGAGATACTTTCTGCTCACCAGGTCCCTTAAGGAAGCTACCCTGTGTATGAGATGAGAATTCACTTAAAAATCAGTTTCTTGGTCAACAAAATCGACAAATCTCACAATGAAAACCAGTCTGTCTAAAACAGTTGCTATAAACAAGTTCTCTTCTACATTTAGCAGACATTTTTCTCCACACATGCATGTGACAGTGGGAACAATACAACAATCGATTCTAAAAGTAGAGGACGCCGTACACCAGTGCCCTGTACGTCCTCTGGACACTGAAAGCTCTGAAGGAGACCCGTCCTCTGGACACTGAAAGCTCTGAAGGAGACCCGTCCTCTGGACACTGAAAGCTGTGAAGGAGACCCGTCCTCTGGACACTGAAAGCTCTGAAGGAGACCCGTCCTCTGGACACTGAAAGCTCTGAAGGAGACCCGTCCTCTGGACACTGAAAGCTCTGAAGGAGACCCGTCCTCTGGACACTGAAAGCTCTGAAGGAGACCCGTCCTCTGGACACTGAAAGCTCTGAAGGAGACCCGTCCTCTGGACACTGAAAGCTCTGAAGGAGACCCGTCCTCTGGACACTGAAAGCTGTGAAGGAGACCCGTCCTCTGGACACTGAAAGCTCTGAAGGAGACCCGTCCTCTGGACACTGAAAGCTC
Organism: Telmatherina bonti; assembly: GCF_933228915.1. Classification (NCBI taxonomy): domain Eukaryota; kingdom Metazoa; phylum Chordata; class Actinopteri; order Atheriniformes; family Telmatherinidae; genus Telmatherina; species Telmatherina bonti. The sequence continues at coordinate 614,079 of NC_136627.1, read as the reverse complement.
TGAAGGAGACCCGTCCTCTGGACACTGAAAGCTCTGAAGGAGACCCGTCCTCTGGACACTGAAAGCTGTGAAGGAGACCCGTCCTCTGGACACTGAAAGCTGTGAAGGAGACCCGTCCTCTGGACACTGAAAGCTGTGAAGGAGACCCGTCCTCTGGACACTGAAAGCTCTGAAGGAGACCCGTCCTCTGGACACTGAAAGCTCTGAAGGAGACCCGTCCTCTGGACACTGAAAGCTCTGAAGGAGACCCGTCCTCTGGACACTGAAAGCTGTGAAGGAGACCCGTCCTCTGGACACTGAAAGCTCTGAAGGAGACCCGTCCTCTGGACACTGAAAGCTGTGAAGGAGACCCGTCCTCTGGACACTGAAAGCTGTGAAGGAGACCCGTCCTCTGGACACTGAAAGCTGTGAAGGAGACCCGTCCTCTGGACACTGAAAGCTGTGAAGGAGACCCGTCCTCTGGACACTGAAAGCTCTGAAGGAGACCCGTCCTCTGGACACTGAAAGCTGTGAAGGAGACCCGTCCTCTGGACACTGAAAGCTCTGAAGGAGACCCGTCCTCTGGACACTGAAAGCTCTGAAGGAGACCCGTCCTCTGGACACTGAAAGCTCTGAAGGAGACCCGTCCTCTGGACACTGAAAGCTGTGAAGGAGACCCGTCCTCTGGACACTGAAAGCTGTGAAGGAGACCCGTCCTCTGGACACTGAAAGCTGTGAAGGAGACCCGTCCTCTGGACACTGAAAGCTGTGAAGGAGACCCGTCCTCTGGACACTGAAAGCTGTGAAGGAGACCCGTCCTCTGGACACTGAAAGCTGTGAAGGAGACCCGTCCTCTGGACACTGAAAGCTGTGAAGGAGACCCGTCCTCTGGACACTGAAAGCTCTGAAGGAGACCCGTCCTCTGGACACTGAAAGCTGTGAAGGAGACCCGTCCTCTGGACACTGAAAGCTCTGAAGGAGACCCGTCCTCTGGACACTGAAAGCTCTGAAGGAGACCCGTCCTCTGGACACTGAAAGCTCTGAAGGAGACCCGTCCTCTGGACACTGAAAGCTGTGAAGGAGACCCGTCCTCTGGACACTGAAAGCTGTGAAGGAGACCCGTCCTCTGGACACTGAAAGCTGTGAAGGAGACCCGTCCTCTGGACACTGAAAGCTGTGAAGGAGACCCGTCCTCTGGACACTGAAAGCTGTGAAGGAGACCCGTCCTCTGGACACTGAAAGCTGTGAAGGAGACCCGTCCTCTGGACACTGAAAGCTGTGAAGGAGACCCGTCCTCTGGACACTGAAAGCTGTGAAGGAGACCCGTCCTCTGGACACTGAAAGCTGTGAAGGAGACCCGTCCTCTGGACACTGAAAGCTCTGAAGGAGACCCGTCCTCTGGACACTGAAAGCTGTGAAGGAGACCCGTCCTCTGGACACTGAAAGCTCGCTGTGATATACGTTGATCTTGTATCAGAAAGGAGTGAACCAACGTGTCGCAGCGTTTTGTTTGGTGCAGAGTCTGAAGAGGAAAGCCTGAGTTGGCTGAAAGCATTGTGACGATGAACGATGAGGACGTTGTTGAACCTGGGAATATAAAAGCTGCTTGTGTTGTGTCTATGGTCTCCTGCAGGCGAAACACAGAGTTCTTTAGAAAACAGACCTGTTCTTGTTCTGATCCGGTCCAGAAATGGGCTAAAGTATGTTTGGTCATTCTACCGGAACATAATGGGGTGATAGAGAGATATCTTACTTTGACAGCTGGCTGAAGTCTTCACAAGAGAAAGGAAGCAGAAGCTTGAAGTGGGCAAGCGTGGATCCAGTGCACCAATCCAGGACCAGCTTTCGGACCACTGTACTCTTCCCAGTTCCGATGGCCCCATACAGCAATACGTTGAGGCCCCGACCCTCTCCCCAGGCATCGCTGGGCTCAAACAGCTGCTCCACAGTCACCGGCCGGCTGGAGGGACTCTGACTTTTGAACGGCGAAATGAGCGGTCCTGCCCTCTCCTCATCCATCCTTTCCAGGATCAGGGGTTCCACGTGCATGGTCTCAGGACTGAAGTAGCTTCCAAACTGTTTCTCTTCCTTGGGAAGGTGACTGAACCACAGGAACAGCTTCTTCTTGTGGATTTCTAAAGGGTCTGTACGGACAGAGAAAAGCACTTAGTTCTGTTTCCTCTGACAGTCCGCGACAGGAAACTTCTGGGTCGTATCTACTGCAGAACCAGGCGTGTTCCCTGGTCCACGGGTCAAGCAGAAAGCATTCGCCTCCAACACGTCCCTGTCAACCCGCCACTAAACTTTATCTTTTCATTTGTTTGAAAGACATACTGAAACGTGTCTCCACTGTTTTCACGGTTTTGAACATTTTAACAAATGTCGAATTTGATACAAGCGACACAATTTTTAAAAGATGGATGAGAGCAAAAGAAAGACAGAAAATGGATGAAATTAGTGTTTGGTGGATCGTGTTGCTTGGCAGCGTGTCACATATCTGACGTGTTCCGGCAGGAGTCTTCCTCAGAAATGCTTGTGAGGAAGACTGCAGTCACCTGTTGGAACATGTCATGGTAAAACCAAACATTCTCCACCTCAACCTTTGCCTGAAAAAATCCTTTTTTAAAAATGCCAATATAAAGAATCTGCTGCAAGAAATCCTACTGCTGGGGTTGTACATGAAGCCAGGGTCAGCAGGTGTTTGTGGGATGAGCAGCAGAGAGGAATGTGTGGTTTGTGCAGTTCAGGAAGAATCTATCTGAAGAGGAGAAGTCCAGGTTAGAGTCTACATCTCCGGTCACACGTCCCTCATGTGGACAAAACTCAGACAGACCTGAGGTTGGATCATCAGACGTGTGTCCAGGTGCACCCGGCTATGACACCACAGCAGAACCCACCAAATTCCACAGATAATACCAAAGTCCCAAACCACCTCAAGCTGCTGCCGTCTGTAGATGTTTCCCCTCTTTAGCTCAGCTTTTAGATTGTAATTTTTATCTGTTGATTTATTTATTCATGTATTCATTTATTTATTGTTTTTTTTTTTGTTTACATTTTGTGTTCCTTAATTTTATGATAAATACGTACTTTTTATGTATTTACAAATAACGAGAATTGTTCTATTTATTGTTTTACTGAATTATTGGTTAATTTTTATTCTTTATTTTACTCTTTTTTTTTTTTTTATTTAGTTATTTTATCCAGTTTTTCTAACTTTATCTTTTTACATTTTTAGCTTCAGTATCTCCAAATGGGAACCCTCTGTGCCGGAGCCTGTTTGACGGCGGGGTCGTTGTGGTGGGGGTCGCCCTGGTGGGGTCGTTGTGGTGGGGGTCGCCCTGGCAGGGTAAATACCATAGTATAAATGACAAAAATCAGAAATCATTTTAAAAACATCCACTTTGTTACTCAGTCTGTGTCTATGAAGGATGATGTTCTTACCCGTTTAATGTGACTTCTGTTGTCGGACATCACTGGTCGGCTTCTCAACATGTAAGATGTAACTTGTGCTGAATTAATGTCCTTGACTTGCTGATCGGTGATGTTGCCGCCATTTTAATGATCCTTTCCTTCACTGTCTTAGCGGAGAGGTGCATGTCTTTGATTTTCTGTATGATCTCGGTTTTGTTTTTGAAGTCTGGAAATACGTGTCCTGATATGCTGATAACTGACTCCTTCATGTAGTCACCATCTGTGAACGGTTTTCTACGCTTTATTATCTCCCGGGTTGCAACTAAACTACAGCAGTAGTGGAGTTTGGAGATGCAATCCACTTAAATCTATTTTTGTGCTTCTCTAATTTCTCCAGAAGTAATGCAATCACACTTTTTTTGTCACTCCCAAGTGGCAAATGTAGCATGCCTTCCCAGGAAATGTCTTTCCACATGACTCTTTTTGTTATTTGACAACTTCTCGCTACAGAGCAAACATTCAGGCAATCCTTCCGCATTGGCAATGAATGCAAATGATTCGGTCCAAGAAACGTTGAATCCTCTGTTCTCCTCGGTTATTTTTCTTTTGTTCCCTTTGGGATCCATGTCCCATCACACAGCCGCCAGTTTGTTTACAACACCACCTACCTGGCATCCCGCCCTGCTGACAGATAGGCTACGTCTGTCGCAGGCTATGACGCAAATATTCCTTGAAAGAAATGTTAAAATTTTATGTTTATTCTACACATTTTTACAGCATTGGAAAATGTTAAGAATGTTTGTGTCATGTTTGTCCTCCTACAGAACCATATCAAAACAAAAATATATATCCCTCCCCCATCTTTGTCCATTTTCAAACATTTTTGAAAAAGCTCCAGGGAGCCACTAGGGCGGCGCTGAAGAGCTGCATGCGGCTCTGGAGCTGCGGGTTGCTGACCCCTGGACTGCAAAACAAGGCAAATCCCCCATAGACTCCCATGTTAAAAAGACCAACTTCCCAGCAGAAATAAACATGTTTACAGCAGATATAAACATGTTTACAGCAGAAATAAACATGTTTACAGCAGAAATAAACACGTTTACAGCAGAAATAAACATATGGGGGAGTGAATTTTTTTTCTAACTCGCCCATTTAAGAGTAATTAAATCTCGAAGTTCAGCATATTTAGGGGCGTGTCCTTCTGATTGACAGGTACCCAACCTCCCGCTTCAAGTCAGAAGAACGTAGAACAACCGTGGTTTTTAGCCGGTTAACAACGTGACTTAGCTTTAGCCCGCTTACCTCCGTTAGCTGGTTAGCTCGGGGTTAGCTTGGTTAGCTCTTAGCTACAGAAAGCTTGGAGTTCGCTCGATGTCAATCATCCACCATGACGCTCACAGTCCCCCTCTCAGCTCCACCTCTTTGCCCATATTTGTATTTTCTGAGCGAGACGACACGCATGCCCCTGCCAAGATGGTGATGGTAGGAACCGCCCACCGAGCTTCAATTCAGCTCTTCAGAAACCTGCGGGTGTCGTCACGGAGGCTCCGCCCATCTTTTATATAAAGTCTATGGTAAATACCCAAAGTAAAAAGCTGTACACATACAACTGAATTACATTGTTTTGGACGAGGCGTTGCAAACTAATTAAAAGTCAGTTGTTGCTCAAACTATGCATAGAATGGTGTATCTGACAGATAAGTGTGTCAGGACTGGGTATAAATGGAGGATCGACTCATGGCTTAATGTCTCCAGACAAAGATGGAGCCCATATCACTGTTTTGTGCAAACTTTATAACGATTGTCTAAAGTTATTCTCAGCAGAGTTTCTGTTATTGCTGCAGTTGCTACCATCGACTGTCCATGTAAATCAGATGATGGGATCCGATTTATACGTAGGAGTAGTGACAGACCGTGCAGATTTAAAGTGAGCTGTGCACCTGGATCAGAAGGCAAAGAACTGATGGTCCTGCAGTGAAAACTGGAGACTGGGCAGGCAGAAACCTCCATCATCCTCGTCCACCTCCAAAATGTGTGCAGTCCACGTAGCCGTCTGGAAAACACAAAGACATTGATACCGATGCAAGTTTAGTTAACTACTGGTGATTGTAGTAGCCACATGTCCGGCAAGGTTGGCAGATAGACAACATGCTCCTGTAGCAAACTCAGTCTGGACTGCAGCTACAACACGCTTATCACTTACAAAGAAAATAATAATCCTTCAGAAATTTACAAAAACTATCCTGATAAATGACATTTTCCCAGATTTCAGGAACCTCCACACTTCCTAAAGTGACTTGCTTTATCTGTCATCTTCTTGGTTCGATCTTCTGCTCTTACCAGGGTTTCTGGTTTGGTTCTGACATTCGGTATGCCAAAACGCAAAGCTCTCCACTTACCAGTTGATCTACTTCCTACCTATGGTCACAGCTGTGGGTTGTGACTGAAAGGCGAGAAAACGAATACAAGCTGTAGCACCCCGGAAGGAGAGGGGAATACCTTGGACACGTTGGAGGGATTGTGTCTTTCAGCTCCTGTCTGCAACATGAAGAGGAACTCTGGATAGTAAAATGTATTTCTTAACCTGTGATAAATATTCTAAACATACACAAGAGTGTCTGACTACGAATTTCTAATGAAAAGATCTTGCTGAGACTTAGCCGTGGAGAAGGCAATATCTCAACACAGACCACATAGACCCTGAGTCCATTAAGCGAAGATACAAAGTCAACACAAGGTTACAACCCGAGACATGTCTCCTCTTGACAACGCAATCCACAAAACCTTTCCACCTTTCGGATGTTACCTTCAGTCTCTGGAACTGTCAGTCGACTGAATAAGAAAGAGTTGCTCAGTTTATTGATAAGTCTCTCAGACATTCAGGTCCTGGTCCTTACTGAGACCCAGATTCACCTGAACACCTCGCTCATTCCGTCTAAACGGTGGAACTTTCCTGGCCCTTACTGAGACCCGGATTCAGCCGAACACCTCGCTCATTCCGCCTAAACGGTGGAACTTTCCTGGCCCTTACTGAGACCCGGATTCAGCCGAACACCTCGCTCATTCCTTCTAAACGGTGGAACTTTCCTGGCCCTTACTGAGACCCGGATTCAGCCGAACACCTCGCTCATTCCGTCTAAACGGTGGAACTTTCCTGGCCCTTACTGAGACCCGGATTCAGCCGAACACCTCGCTCATTCCGTCTAAACGGTGGAACTTTCCTGGCCCTTACTGAGACCCAGATTCACCTGAACACCTCGCTCATTCCTTCTAAACGGTGGAACTTTCCTGGCCCTTACTGAGACCCGGATTCAGCCGAACACCTCGCTCATTCCTTCTAAACGGTGGAACTTTCCTGGCCCTTACTGAGACCCGGATTCAGCCGAACACCTCGCTCATTCCTTCTAAACGGTGGAACTTTCCTGGCCCTTACTGAGACCCGGATTCAGCCGAACACCTCGCTCATTCCTTCTAAACGGTGGAACTTTCCTGGCCCTTACTGAGACCCAGATTCACCTGAACACCTCGCTCATTCCGTCTAAATGGTGGAACTTTCCTGGCCCTTACTGAGACCCAGATTCACCTGAACACCTCGCTCATTCCTTCTAAACGGTGGAACTTTCCTGGTCCTTACTGAGACCCGGATTCAGCCGAACACCTCGCTCATTCCTTCTAAACGGTGGAACTTTCCTGGCCCTTACTGAGACCCAGATTCACCTGAACACCTCGCTCATTCCTTCTAAACGGTGGAACTTTCCTGGCCCTTACTGAGACCCGGATTCAGCCGAACACCTCGCTCATTCCTTCTAAACGGTGGAACTTTCCTGGCCCTTACTGAGACCCAGATTCACCTGAACACCTCGCTCATTCCTTCTAAACGGTGGAACTTTCCTGGCCCTTACTGAGACCCAGATTCACCTGAACACCTCGCTCATTCCTTCTAAACGGTGGAACTTTCCTGGCCCTTACTGAGACCCAGATTCACCTGAACACCTCGCTCATTCCTTCTAAACGGTGGAACTTTCCTGGCCCTTACTGAGACCCGGATTCAGCCGAACACCTCGCTCATTCCTTCTAAACGGTGGAACTTTCCTGGCCCTTACTGAGACCCAGATTCACCTGAACACCTCGCTCATTCCTTCTAAACGGTGGAACTTTCCTGGCCCTTACTGAGACCCAGATTCACCTGAACACCTCGCTCATTCCGTCTAAACGGTGGAACTTTCCTGGCCCTTACTGAGACCCAGATTCACCTGAACACCTCGCTCATTCCTTCTAAACGGTGGAACTTTCCTGGCCCTTACTGAGACCCAGATTCACCTGAACACCTCGCTCATTCCTTCTAAACGGTGGAACTTTCCTGGCCCTTACTGAGACCCAGATTCACCTGAACACCTCGCTCATTCCTTCTAAACGGTGGAACTTTCCTGGCCCTTACTGAGACCCGGATTCACCTGAACACCTCGCTCATTCCTTCTAAACGGTGGAACTTTCCTGGCCCTTACTGAGACCCGGATTCAGCCGAACACCTCGCTCATTCCTTCTAAATGGTGGAACTTTCCTGGCCCTTACTGAGACCCAGATTCACCTGAACACCTCGCTCATTCCTTCTAAACGGTGGAACTTTCCTGGCCCTTACTGAGACCCGGATTCACCTGAACACCTCGCTCATTCCTTCTAAACGGTGGAACTTTCCTGGCCCTTACTGAGACCCGGATTCAGCCGAACACCTCGCTCATTCCTTCTAAACAGTGGAACTTTCCTGGCCCTTACTGAGACCCAGATTCACCTGAACACCTCGCTCATTCCTTCTAAACGGTGGAACTTTCCTGGCCCTTACTGAGACCCAGATTCACCTGAACACCTCGCTCATTCCTTCTAAACAGTGGAACTTTCCTGGCCCTTACTGAGACCCGGATTCACCCGAACACCTCGCTCATTCCTTCTAAACAGTGGAACTTTCCTGGCCCTTACTGAGACCCGGATTCACCTGAACACCTCGCTCATTCCTTCTAAACGGTGGAACTTTCCTGGCCCTTACTGAGACCCGGATTCAGCCGAACACCTCGCTCATTCCTTCTAAACGGTGGAACTTTCCTGGCCCTTACTGAGACCCGGATTCAGCCGAACACCTCGCTCATTCCTTCTAAACGGTGGAACTTTCCTGGCCCTTACTGAGACCCGGATTCACCCGAACACCTCGCTCATTCCTTCTAAACGGTGGAACTTTCCTGGCCCTTACTGAGACCCGGATTCAGCCGAACACCTCGCTCATTCCTTCTAAACGGTGGAACTTTCCTGGCCCTTACTGAGACCCGGATTCACCTGAACACCTCGCTCATTCTGTCTAAATGGTGGAACTTTCCTGGCCCTTACTGAGACCCGGATTTAGCCGAACACCTCGCTCATTCCTTCTAAACGGTGGAACTTTCCTGGCCCTTACTGAGACCCGGATTCAGCCGAACACCTCGCTCATTCCGTCTAAACGGTGGAACTTTCCTGGTCCTTACTGAGACCCGGATTCAGCCGAACACCTCGCTCATTCCGTCTAAACGGTGGAACTTTCCTGGCCCTTACTGAGACCCAGATTCACCTGAACACCTCGCTCATTCCGTCTAAACGGTGGAACTTTCCTGGTCCTTACTGAGACCCAGATTCACCTGAACACCTTGCTCATTCCTTCTAAACGGTGGAACTTTCCTGGCCCTTACTGAGACCCGGATTCAGCCGAACACCTCGCTCATTCCTTCTAAACGGTGGAACTTTCCTGGCCCTTACTGAGACCCGGATTCAGCCGAACACCTCGCTCATTCCGTCTAAACGGTGGAACTTTCCTGGCCCTTACTGAGACCCAGATTCACCTGAACACCTCGCTCATTCCTTCTAAACGGTGGAACTTTCCTGGTCCTTACTGAGACCCGGATTCAGCCGAACACCTCGCTCATTCCTTCTAAACGGTGGAACTTTCCTGGCCCTTACTGAGACCCGGATTCAGCCGAACACCTCGCTCATTCCTTCTAAACGGTGGAACTTTCCTGGTCCTTACTGAGACCCGGATTCAGCCGAACACCTCGCTCATTCCGTCTAAAACACGGAGCTCTAATGTCAACACCAGTATCAAGACGGTTATCAACACTAGTATCAAGACCATTATTAACACCAGTATCAATACCAATGTCATTGCTAGTATCAACACCGTTATAAACATCTGTATCAAAAACAATGTCAACACCTGTAACAACACCGTTATCAACACCAGTAACAATACCAATGTCATCACCAGTATCAACACCATTATCAACACCAGTATCATTAACTGGTGTTCCAGTATTATTATTATGATTCCAGTTAATACTGGAATCATTTCCAGTATTAACACCAGTGTCATGACCAGTATCATTACCAGTATTAAAACCAATGTCAACACCAGCATCATTTCCAGTATTAACACCAGTGTCATCGCCAGCATCATTACCAGTCTTAACATCAGTGTCATAACCAGTATCATTACCAGTATTAACACCAGTGTCATCACCAGTATCATTACCAGTAATAACACCAGTATCATGAACTGAATCATTACCAGTAATAACACCAGTATCATGAACTGAATCATTACCAGTATTAACACCAGTGTCATCACCAGTATCATTACCAGTATTAACACCAGTCTCATGACCAGTATCATTACCAGTATTAAAACCAATGTCATCACCAGCATCATTACCAGTATTAACACCAGTGTCATCACCAGTATCATTACCAGTATTAACACCAGTCTCATGACCAGTATCATTACCAGTATTAAAACCAATGTCATCACCAGCATCATTACCAGTATTAACACCAGTGTCATCATGTGTCATAACCAGTATCATTATCAGTATTAACACCAGTGTCATCACCAGAATCATTTTCGACAGGCTAAGCGACATGCAGCTTCGGCTGTTGGCAAAAACTCGGGCATGGGAGGAGTTTGGCGAGGCCATGGAGAAAGACTTCCGGATGGCTTCAAGGAGATACTGATCCACCATCCGGCGGCTCAGGAGGGGGAAGCAGTGCTCCATCAACACTGTGTACAGTGGAGGTGGGGAGCTGCTGACCTCAACTTGGGACGTAGTGGGTTGGTGGGGGGAATACTTCGAAGACTTCCTCAATCCTACCAACACGTCTTCCGATGAGGAAGCAGAGCTGGGGGACTCAGGGGTGGACTCTCCTATCTCTGGGGCTGAAGTCACTGAGGTGGTCAAAAAGCTCCTTGGCGGCAAGGCCCCGGGGGTGGACGAGATCCGTCCGGAGTTCCTTAAGGCTCTGGATGCTGTGGGGCTGTCCTGGCTGACACGCCTCTGCAGCATCGCGTGGACATCGGGGACAGTGCCGCTGGACTGGCAGACTGGGGTGGTGGTCCCCCTTTTTAAGAAGGGGGACCGGAGGGTGTGTTCCAATTACAGGGGAATCACACTCCTTAGCCTCCCTGGTAAGGTCTATTCAGGGGTCCTGGAGAGGAGGGTCCACCGGATAGTCGAATCTCGGATTGAGGAGGAGCAGTGTGGTTTTCATCCTGGTCGCGGAACAGTGGACCAGCTCTATACCCTCTTTGGGGTCCTGGAGGGGGCATGGGAGTTTGCCCAACCAGTCTACATGTGCTTTGTGGACCTGGAGAAGGCGTTCGACCGTGTCCCCCGGGGGCTCCTGTGGGGGGTACTCCGGGTGTATGGGGTACCAGACCCCCTTGTATGAGCTGTCCGGTCCCTGTACGACAGGTGTCAGAGCTTAGTCCGCATTGCCGGGATTAAGTCGAATTAGTTTCCGGTGAGGGTTGGACTCCACCAAGGCTGCCCTTTATCACCAATTCTGTTCATAACTTATATGGACAGAATTTCTAGGTGCAGCCGAGGTGTTGAGGGGATCCAGCTTGGTGGCCTCAGGATTGGGTCTCTGCTTTTTACAGATGACGTGGTCCTGTTGGCTTCATCTGGCGCTGACCTCCAGCTCTCACTTGAGCGATTCGCGGCCGAGTGTGAAGCGGCTGGTATGAGAATCAGCACCTCCAAATCTGAGACCATGGTCCTCAGCCGGAATAGGGTGGATTGCCCTCTCCGGGTCGGGAGTCAGGTCCTGCCTCAAGTGGAGGAGTTTAAATATCTTGGGGTCTTGTTCACGAGTGATGGAAGGATGGAGCGTGAGATCGACAGACGGATCGGTGCGGCGTCTGCAGTAATGCGGACTCTGCACCGGTCTGTCGTGGCGAAGAAGGAGCTGAGCCAGAAGGCGAAGCTCTCGATTTACCAGTCGATCTACGTTCCTACCCTCACCTATGGTCATGAGCTGTGGGTCGTGACCGAAGGAAGGAGATCTCGTATACAGGCGGCTGAAATGGGTTTCCTCCGCAGGGTGGCCGGGCTCTCCCTTAGAGATAGGGTGAGGAGCTCGGTCATCCGGGAGGAGATCAGAGTAGAGGTGCTGCTCCTCCGCATCGAGAGGAACCAGTTGAGAAAGACCCAGGACACACTGGTGGGATTATATCTCTCGGCTGGCCTGCCAACGCCTTGGGATCCCCCCGCAGAGTTGGCAAATGTGACTGGGGAGAGGGAAGTCTGGGCTTCCCTGCTTAGGCTGCTGCCCCCACAACCCAACCCTAAGCAGCAGAAGATGGCTGGATGGAGTTTTCTTAGCGATACATAAGGCAGTCAGAACAATACATGCAGTGTTAATTTCCATGTTAGTATCACCCAAGTGACCAAGTATGCTAATAGAGGCAGAAGCTGGGATTCTAACATTTAAGCCATGTTGATAAATCTCTGCACACCTCAAGACGGAAGTTTTGCACTGGTGAAAAGGACCACACAGCATGCATGTAGTCATCTGGTCTGTTATCTGTGCACTGCGAACACAGGTGTGAACACTGATTCCATTTTGTGAAGTGAAAATGTCAAATGATATAAATGTTAGTTAAAAATGATATCCTCCATGTGCTTTATTCCTTGGTTGCTCCATTGAGAAAAGTTCAGCAGTGTTTTTTTTTTTTTATTTTGTAGGATACCAGGTTTGTTCCAGATAGGTGTATATTTACATGGGAAGAGTGGTGACTTAGTTATTTTAAGGAATTTCCACCAGGCTGTCAGAGATTAACTAATATTGATGCCTTTATAACTATTATGATGTTTGATAATTTAGCTAATAAAGGGCAAGATTTTGATTTCTAGTTCCTTTTCATATTTCCAACAGCTCTTAAAAATTTCATGAAAATCCATCTATAACATTTCTGGTGGAATAGTGGTTAGCATTGTGGCTTCACAGTAATAAGGTTGCTGGTTTGATCCTCAGCTGGGGCGGGGGTTTGGACAGTGGCCTTTCTGTGTGGAGTTTGCATGTTTGCCTGCATGTTGCATGTTGTTGTTCTCTCCGGGTTAAAAAAAAATGCATGCCCTCATCTAAACTGTCATTTTATGTCAGTTCAATGAGTGACCTTCCTTAATAAACCAACCATGATGCCTTATCAACCAAAAAATGGATGGGTTTAATTTCATTAGGTTGAGTAAGAAACACACAATAATAGCAAAAATGTTGATTCCAGAGGATTTCCTCATTTTAACAGCTTGGGAATCCAAGCTGTTAAACCCATCATTCCAGATGTAAAACACCGCATTGAAGAAAGCAACCATCTTCTCAATACTTCTAAAACCTGTCAACTGCTTATGGATTTTAGTTGCCCGTTGTCTTTTATGATTCTCAGGTATAAATGGTGGATAAATGTAAGTTCTTGGGTGTCACTCTCTCCAAAGATCTGAGCTGGCCGTTAAAACACTAGTGTTAAAACACTAGTAACATTGCTAAAAAGACTCGCCAGCGTCTCTGCCTTGTATGAAAATTCAGGGAATTTAGTCAAAACTATTCTTTTAAACGTTTATCGGTCTGGCATTGAAAGCAGTCTTACCAGCTCTAACACGGTGTGGTTTGGAAATGTCACTGTGAAAGAAAAGAAAACGCTAAACAGACTGGTTGGCTCTTTCACAGGACAACAGGCTGCGACCTGCCAGTCCCGGAGGACATTTATAAATCCAGACTTTTAACAAGAGCTTTACAGATCATTAATGATCCCTCTGGCCATCCTGCTACCGAGATGTTTGATCTCCTGCCCTCAACAAGACGGTGCTAATAAACGTACTACATCTCGTCACACATGAAGTTTCTTTCCACAAGTTGTTAATGACTTTAAACAATGCACTTCGAAATACCTACGACATGCACCTTAGGGCGGGTTGAAGAGTCCCTGGGGACTGCGGGTCTGTGGTGGGCCCCTGTGAGGGGATCTTGGCTGCCCCACTACTGTGGTTGCTGGGTTTCCAGCTCTGAGGGGGGGCATTGGGTGGGTCAGTGGTTGGGGTTGCCACGCAGCGGAGGGGCGAGGCCATTGGCGAAGGCTGGGTCGGTGGGTTCTGGCTCTGTGGCGGGCGCAAGCGCCACTGCGGTATGAGCTGGGCGGGGGTCCTGGGCTCCGGTGCCTGGGGCTGTCCCCTATCTCTTGGGGGGGTTGGCCTCCGCTGTGGGGGCTGGGCTGACCTGGATCTGCCACTGCGGTTGGGGGCAGGTACGGTTGTGGCCCCGGGACAAATACGGTTGGGATCGGTGCATGTCTGTGTGTGTACATGTGTGTATGGGGTATGGATGGAGGACAGTCGTGGTGCGTGAGCGTAGGGGAGTGTGGTGGTGCAAGTGGATGGGGGGGTAGGGGTGTATGTATGAGGGAGTGTGGGGGTGTAAGTGGATGGGGGGGTAAAGGGAGATGTATGGTGGAGTGTTGTGATACATGGTTATAGGGTAGGCGTGTGTGCTGGTGGAGTGTGGGGGGCATATGTGCAGTGAACTTATTGGGTTGTCAGCGAAGAGGGACTGCAACATGTCTCCGGGTGGGGAGTGTTCTGGGTGGGTGGGGACAGTGGACCTTTGGTCTGAGGTCCCCTTCTTCCGCCCCTACCCCTCCTTGCCTTCCTGCCGCCCTTTGTATGTGGCTGATTGGTGCCTCCTGGGGCCGGCGGTCACTCCTTGGTTGGCATTGGTGAGGGCTCTGGCTGTTGGGGCGGCTGCTCCTGCTTGTCCTGGCCTCGGGGGCCCTGGGAATGGGGGCTTGCCTAGTGCCGAGGGCAGCTCACCTTCTGGAGGGAGTCACTTCCCTCTGGTCCTAAATCCCCTTCCGTTTCCCCACTCTCCACCACACACAGGTAGGGTGTTGGGAGGTGTGCACGGTGTGCACCCAGTACTGGCCCACCTCCCAGTTTTAATTACACTTCGTCACCATATCACAAAAAACACACTGACATGGACATGTTTTGGGGAGCGGGCCATGCAGTGTATGGTGGGCGGGGCCGCTTAGGCAGTCCCTCTCCCAAGATGGTGGGGTTACTGCCCCTCAATTTTAATTACAAACATCACACACTTCACAATCATTAGCGCGGAGGAGGGAAGGGGAGCCGGGGCTTTGCTGGGGGGTGCGGTGGGGGGTAAGAGTGCTGCCCAGTAGATCTGGGTCTAAGCTGGCCTGGCTGAGGGGAGAACGCCGCTGGCTCTGGGGGTTGCTGTGTCGGCTGTGTCTGGGGAATGGCGGGGGGGGCGCTGGAGGTGGTGGGCAGTAGCCATGGGGCGCTGATCAGGGCCTTACTGGTCTCTGTTCCCCCAGGGACGTCCCACACGGGACATGTTGGGAAGGAAAGATGAGGGCGTGTGGGAGCGAATGGATTAAGTTGCGGATGGAATGTTAGAGAGTAGAGGGGGGAGGTGTGTATGGGTAAAGTGGAAGTGGGTGCAATCATCCTGTGCTTCGGGGGGGGAGTTGTCGGCTACCTGAGTCTCAGGGTCCTCCTAGCCTGCTCCATGCATTTGGCTGGGCGGGTCACATATGGGCGGAGTCACAAGGTGTGGGCGGGGTCGCACGGTATGGGTGGGTTATATTGTATGGGCCGAGCCATATTTTGTGGGCGGGGTCACATTGGCATGATCACTCTTCTCTGAACACGTTCCACTCTATATGTTCTGCATGTGACACAGTCACTGGGTTGTGTGCAGGTTTATTCACTAACAGCAGCTGGTTTTCTTTGTCTTTCATTTATATTTAACCAGACAGTTGATGGTGCTCCTGACAGTTGATAGTCTAGTCCTCTGCAGGGGAAAACTAAGCTAAGATTGGCCTGTTTGTGTATATGTGTGTGAATGTGTATGTACATGCGTTTATATAGGTGAATGCATCTGGGTGTATATGTGTATGTTTATGCAAATGTCTGGTTTTTTTCTTTCTTTCTCTTTCTATCTCTCTCTTTTCCTCTCTCTCTCTGTTGTATTTTCTTTCTCTTTCCCTTTGTCTTTCTGTCTCTCTTCTATCTTCTCCGGTCTGGTCCAGCAGTAGAAACTCTGGATTACAATTATACAAAATACACAGAGAAATAAAATCAGAATTCAGAAAATCAAGGGGATCATCATACCAGTAAAACTCCCTTTGGCAAAGTAAATTTGCTCAGCAGAACACAGCATCCAGACCATAATTCTGTGGCTTAAATGTTGGACAAGCTACGCCAAAAAAAAAAAAAAAAAATAGGCACTTTATCGTTTTAGGTACCCACGTGTGTTTTGTATGTTTTGAGCTCTTACAGCTGTTTTTCCAATGTGGTTTTTCCTGTACTACAAATAAACTGAACTGAGAAGTGTTTAACATCTGCATCATACATGCAGAATCGGACGAGACTAGATTTATTAGGAGGAGAAATTCACATTGTCACAGCAGCTAGGAAAGTTGAAACACACATTGTAAAATATGAAGAAACATATAAAAATATAAGTGAGTTCTGTAGTGAATGCCTATGAGGAAAACAGAATAAAGTGACTTCAGTACAGAATTATTATTGCATGTTATGATCAGGCGTTGTAGCAGTTATCACGATATATGTGGGAGTAGGTTGCACTGTTCAAGGAACCACGTTATCCCACAGTGGATAGTGTAGTTGTTAACTGTATACACATATATATATATATATATATATATATATATATATATATATATATATATATTTATACACACACATATATCTGGTTTCCTGTGAGCATGGTAAAGCCTGAAGCAACAGGGAGGAAGGACCTGCGGTAGTCTTCCTCAGACAGCGTGGATGTTGACTGTTGCTACGGAGCTGCACGGTGCTGGGTATGGGGTGAGAGGAGGAACCCAAATGCAGGCAGATTCATGGTACGATATCCACAAAACTCAAAAGAATAAAAAGGAACAAACACACGGAAAGAACTGAAACTGGTGAAAAGAGACAACGGGCACCAAAAGAAAAAGCTGGAGGGTAAATACTGAGGCACTAATGACGGGGAGTCGGGAGTGAAAGCTAACTCCAATACAGAAGAGCCGGTCTCAGGAAACACAAGACTTGAGAAAAAAAACAAGAACTAAATCAAAACCACAGATCATGGCACCAACCTGTTCTGTAAATTCATCCTCCAGCTTGCCGACTCCTGCCCGAGTCCTCTGTCTACAATCTAGAACAGAAATGAAGAGAAAATCAGTGTTTGACCAGTAATAAAGTAGCGGCCGTTTCTACCAGTTTCATGACACGGGAGGAGAATGCAGCAGTAAGAAGATCCGCCTGCATCGCCGACAGGAACGCTTTGCTTCACACATAACATGCACTGGTTGTCACAGCAAGTACATCCTCATTTTCACTATTCCAGCCCACTACAATCTCATGTAACGGCATGTTTTCTTGCCTCTGGTGGAGACTGAATAGTTTGTACAAGTTTAATTTGTTGGAGTGTGAAAACAGGCCAGGACATGCATGAAACATGCATGCATACGCAAGCATAGGAAAGAAAGCAAGTTCAAACTGCAGGATTTACAAAAAGCAGAGAACTGAAGCCATTTTCACAGTGGTCCTTGTCAGCCTCTGCTGTTTTCGAAGATATTTACAGATAACTGCCTTATTTTTCCTGCTGAAGCTGCTTTTACCGGTACTTCAGCTGTCGAGTAGCTTAACCTGCAGCAGGGAATCTTATTGATCATGTCCCACTCATATGTAAGTCGCTTTGGATAAAAGCGTCTGCTACATGACTGAAGAATAGAATAGAATAGAATAGAATAGAATAGAATATCCTGTAAGATGAAAAGGATGATTGATTTTCAATCCACCCTGATTGACAATCATCTTCAGTAGACTGTGGCAGCTTACAGTGGGAACTGGTGGTAAGATCATTACAAGCACGCTGTTGGGGCTTTGTGTATTTGTACTAGTTGTATTATTAAAAGTAGCTTTTAATAATACTTTTAGTACTTTGTGCTTTTAACAGTACTGCCCTGCCATGTTGTGGAAGCATTTAATGCAAAATGATGACATTGCATGTACAAAAATGTTTTATTTATTGCTCTTTTATTGCAATGACGTCTTGGGATTGTCATTTTACACAATCAGAAATCACTTTTGGGATACATTGGTACCTACATTTCATAAAATGACATCAGAACCGAATGAAAATAATAGATTACCATCAGATATGTATTTGGCTAACATTAGCCTCCAGTTAAAACGAGGAAAAGACCCCACACTTCTGTCCAGCAACACAGTAATATCACTCAAACAATCTGAAAATCCTGTCTAAAGCTCTACTGACACGACTAGATAAGATGAGTCCTTCCATAATACATCCTGACCAAAGAGGCTGAAAAGGGTCTCAACCTAGCATTTATCAATACAGCGTATTCACACAAGGCCAGTTGACACAAACAACACGGCACAGAGCAAACAATAAAATAAAGAAATGAAAATGAAAAAAAAGAGTCTAATGCTAGGTCAAATGCAAATTAATAAAAATAAGTCTTTCGGCAGTTTTTAGGAATGAATAGTGAGAGGTCAGTGTTTGGTCCGTACCTTGGCTTCTGGGCCACGGTTTCAGTTCAGTTTCATACGTACTTTGTGCATTAAGAGAACTTTTTCTTTAATTCCCAAATTATATATTTATTTTGCCACAAAAACAAAATTTCCCAGCAGGAATTAGGGTTGCAGAGTTTACGGGTACCAGTATGATGGTGCGCCATACGAGGAATACTGAAAATGGTCCACTACCTGCATTTAAAAACAAACTACTTTTTTTTTTTTTTTTTTTTATGCAAAAAAATCGTAAATTGGAGCCTGTGTCTTTATGCATGCCGAGACCAGCAAGTTATGTACTCGAGGTGTAACACGAGCAGACTCCCGGTTGAAGAGGGAAAAAAACAAGTCGCTTTGCAGACTGACAGACCGGTTTGAATCCTGCACCTTAAATAATGATGAAGCCAGTCTATGGAGTTTATTGTCTAACATGCCATTTCATGCTTCATGCATCATGGAAAACACAAAGAAATGTAAATGATGACGCCCGCAAGCTGAGGCCCATCGATGTGACGGTTGAGCAGCTGCAGATCGGCGAAGGTGCAGCTTCTGTTCAGGAGCCTCAAAAGTCTGAACATTATGCTAAACAGGGATGGCGGCTATAGAAAAGCCCGTACATGCTGACAAGATTTGTGCCTGAAGTACGGTTTGGGTTTAAACTGATAAAAGAGAACCACTTCACCCCAAGGCGCAGCAGTGCAGCGATGCTACAGAATGTCTTGCTGAGCAGCGCCAGGTCACTGGCAGCAAGTTCTTGCAGCTCCTGATCTGTTATTTGTTTTTTCAGACATTTTAGACATTTTTTTTTTTATCATCTGTTGTTCTTTTTTAAGTGTTTCTATTAGTATCTTTTTTGTCTTCTGTGTTTTTGTTTTGTTTTTTGCAATGTGTGCCGAGTCCAGAGTTTGTGTGTAAACAAAAGAGCGACTGTTGGAGCTAGCGAAGATGGGTCATGGATACGGAAAAAAACATCTAATTCCAGCTGAACTGAGGAGGCCGATTCGTGGATGCAGAGCTGGAGTGATGAGGACAGCTAAAAGAAATGAGAACAGGAACAAGCCATTTCTACCACACATTATAATGGGAAATGCCAACTCTTCATCTTCATCTTCATCTTCATCTTCTGCCGCTTATCCGGGATCGGGTTGCGGGGGCAGCAGCCTAAGCAGGGACGCCCAAACTTCCCTCTCCCCAACAACATTTGCCAACTCTGCGGGGGGATCCCGAGGCGAGAGATATAATCCCTCCAGCGTGTCCTGGGTCTTCCCCGGGGTCTCCTCCCAGAGGGACGTGCCTGGAACACCTCACCAGGGAGGTCCAGGAGGCATCCTGACCAGATGCCCGAGCCACCTCAACTGGTTCCTCTCGATGCGGAGGAGCAGCGGCTCTACTCTGATCTCCTCCCGGATGACCGAGCTCCTCCCCCTATCTCTAAGGGAGAGCCCGGCCACCCTGCGGAGGAAACCCATTTCAGCCGCCTGTATACGAGATCTCCTTCTTTCGGTTACGACCCACAGCTCATGACCATAGGTGAGGGTAGGAACGTAGATTGACTGGTAAATCGAGAGCTTCGCCTTCTAGCTCAGCTCCTTCTTCACCACGACAGACCGGCGCAGAGTCCGCATTACTGCAGACGCCGCACCGATCCGTCTGTCCATCTCACGCTCCATCCTTCCCTCACTCGTGAACAAGACCCCAAGATATTTAAACTCCTCCACCCTATTCCGGCTGAGGACCATGGTCTCAGATTTGGAGGTGCTGATTCTCATCCCAGCCGCTTCACAGTCGACCGCAAATCGCTCAAGTGAGAGCTGGAGATCACAACCAGATGAAGCCAACAGGACCACGTCATCTGCAAAAAGCAGGGACCCAATCCTGAGGCCACCAAGTCGGATCCCCTCAACACCTCGGCTGCGCCTAGAAATTCTGTCCATATAAGTTATTAACAGAATCGGTGATAAAGGGCAGCCTTGGCGGAGTCCAACCCTCACCGGAAACGAATCCAACTTACTACCGGCAATGCGGACCAAGCTCTGACACCTGTCGTACAGGAACTGGACAGCTCGTACAAGGGGGTTCGTACAGGACCCCAAAGGGAGTATAGAGCTGGTCCACTGTTCCGCGACCAGGATGAAAACCACACTGCTCCTCCTCAATCCGAGATTCGACTATCCGGTGGACCCTCCTCTCCAGGACCCCTGAATAGACCTTACCAGGGAGGCTAAGGAGTGTGATTCCCCTGTAATTGGAACACACCCTCCGGTCCCCCTTCTTAAAAAGGGGGACCACCACCCCAGTCTGCCAGTCCAGCGGCACTGTCCCCGATGTCCACGCGATGCTGCAGAGGCGTGTCAGCCAGGACAGCCCCACAGCATCCAGAGCCTTAAGGAACTCCGGACGGATCTCGTCCACCCCCGGGGCCTTGCCGCCAAGGAGCTTTTTGACCACCTCAGTGACTTCAGCCCCAGAGATAGGAGAGTCCACCCCTGAGTCCCCCAGCTCTGCTTCCTCATCGGAAGACGTGTTGGTAGGATTGAGGAAGTCTTCGAAGTATTCCCCCCACCAACCCACTACGTCCCAAGTTGAGGTCAGCAGCTCCCCACCTCCACTGTACACAGTGTTGATGGAGCACTGCTTCCCCCTCCTGAGCCGCCGGATGGTGGATCAGTATCTCCTTGAAGCCATCCGGAAGTCTTTCTCCATGGCCTCGCCAAACTCCTCCCATGCCCGAGTTTTTGCCTCAGCGACAGCCGAAGCCGCATGCAGCTTAGCCCGTCGGTACCCATCAGCTGCCTCCAGAGTCCCACAAGCCAAGAAGGCCCGATAGGACTCCTTCTTCAGCTTGACGGCATCCCTCACTGCTGGTGTCCACCACGAGTCCTGGGATTACCGCCACGACAGGCACCAACGACCTTATGGCCACAGCTCCAGCTGGCCACCTCAACAATAGAGGCACGGAACACAGCCCATTCGGACTCAATGTCCCCCGCCTCACTCGGGACATGGTTGAAGCTCTGCTGAAGGTGGGAGTTGAAGTTCGCTCTGACGGGGGACTCAGCCAGACGTTCCCAGCAGACCCTCACAACACGTTTGGGCCTGCCAGATCTGACCGGCTTCCTCCCCCACCATCTGAGCCAACTCACCACCAGGTGGTGATCAGTTGACAGGTCCGCCCCCCTCTTCACCAGAGAGTCCAAGGCATGTGGCCGCAGGTTCGACGATACGACTACAAAATCGATCATCGAACTGCGGCCCAGGGAGTCCTGATGCCAGGTGTACATGTGGACACTCTTATGTTGGAACATAGTGTTCGTTATGGACAATCCATGACGAGCACAGAAGTCCAATAACAAAACACCATTTGGGTTCAGAGGGGGGGGGGACCATGCCTCCCAATCATTCCTCTCCAGGTCTCACTGTCATTGCCCACGTGAGCATTGAAGTCCCCCAGCAGAACAATGGAGTCCCCAGAAGGAGCACCCTCCAGCACTCCCTCCAAGGACTCCAGAAAGGGTGGGTACTCTGAACTGCTGTTCGGTGCATAAGCACAGACAACAGTCAGGACCCGTCCCCCCACCCGGAGGCGGAGGGAAACTACCCTTTCATCCATCGGGGTAAACCCCAACGTGCAGGCACCAAGCTGGGGGCTGATGAGAATGCCCACACCTGCTCGGCGCCTCCCACCATGAGCAACTCCAGAGTGGAAGAAGGTCCAGCCCCTCTCGAGGGTTCTGGTTCCAGAGCCCAAGCCATGCGTCGAGGTGAGTCCAACTATCTCTAGTCGGAACCGCTCAGCCTCGCGCACAAGCTCAGGCTCCTTCCCCACCAGAGAGGTGATGTTCCACGTCCCCAGAGCCAGCTTCTGCAGCTGGGGATCGGACCGCCAGGGTCCCCGCCCCTTGCTGCCACCCAGCTCACACTGCACCCGACCCCTACGGCTCCTCCTGCAGATGGTGAGCCCACGGGAGGTGGGGCCCATGTAACCCCTTCGGGCTGTGCCCGACCGGGCCCCATGGGTAAAGGCCCGGCCACCAGACACTCGCTCTCATACCCCACCTCCAGGAAATGGAGGAAACTCGCCAACTCGCTGCAGAATAAGTGCGATGAACTGGAGGCGCTAGTAAGGGACCAGCGGCTGTACAGAAAGTGTAGTCTGATCTGTTTATCGGAGTCCTGCCTGAATAACAACATGCCAGACTCATGTGGATCTACCAGGCTTCACATCTGTGCGTGCCGACAGAGACTTGGACAGGAGCGGAAAGAGGAGAGGTGGGGATGTTATCCTGTTCTTTAATCAAAAATGGGTTAATCCCCGTAATGTGACAGTCAGTGAGAAAGTTTGCTGTCCGGACATTGAATTGCTTTCCGTTGGTTTCTGGGAAACAAAGACATGAGAAAGGTGCCACTCAGACAGTTGATCATGTCCAGCAGCTCAATAAAATGCTGTTTCAGCACCTCAGAATGTTGTTCATCATTCAACCCCACATGCAGTACAAGGTTTTCCACAGTTGGTGCGCTGCTACAATTTCCACAAGTTTGCCTCTCACATCTGATGTCCTTGGCAGAGTACTTTTATGTTTTCCACAAACGTTTCCACATCTGTCACACCAAAGTAAGCAAAGATCAGAGTCTGATCGTCAGCCTGTTGCTTTTCTTCTTGCCTTTTGCTCTCTGAACTGTTCTCTGGTGGACCCTTGTTGTGTAGGGAGATTTTATCCTGGTTATGAGATCCTGAATCCTGCAGCGTTGGAGCGAACCTGTTTTTTACTTGCATGTCTGGTTGCTTAGGAGGCTTGTTGTTGGTCTTCCTTCTGACAACTGGCCATGCCTTGCTAAGGAGAGGGGTTGAGGAGACACTGGATCTGGATGGAAGAGCAGGCCAGCTGGTTCCATTGATAACCTCAGCAAACTGTGCTCTGCCTGTTAGTCGTCCTCCCTTTTCCCTGTGAGGTGATCCATTCCGGTTTGGCTCCAAGAGCATTCCAGGGAGTACTATCAGTGGAAGAATTATTATCCTGCTTGCTGTTTTCCTATTTCCTCTCAGACATGATTGTGCTTATTAGTTGTGTGTTAGCAAGATCTTGTCCATTGTTTTTTGTCAAAGGGACTTATGTCATTTCCACATAATCCATGCTCTTCTACATTTACCTCTAGACGTTGAATCTCTGTTTCCAGCGTGGTGATCTTCTCGAGAAATTTGTGATAGTAATTTGTAGATAGGGGATGCAGCTTGTGGCTCGTTAGCTTTAGTTAGCTTTAGTTAGCTTTAGCTCCTGAGGAGCTGCAGATAAGACTCTGCTATTTGTAGGCCATGCTGATGTGACACTTTAAAAAAAACTGTAAAAGTCTAATATATAGTAGTATCCAGTGAGATCTACCCAAACATATTGTCCCAGTGACTAGTACGTATCCAGGAGCTGCTGTCCATTAATTTCTTCAGGACAATTATTAGAAAAATGGAAGCAGAGGGGGAGAGTGAAGAGGCAAGAATCTGCAGGGGACAGAAGCAGGAAGTACACAGCTTTTGGATGTCCTATTTGGACATGGTTGATACCTTGCCGGGGCTTGTCTGAGTTTCCAGAGAGGGGGATTGGATGTTACACTTGGCAGCAGTGTCCTAAATTAACTTTTTGGCTCACTGGTCAGGTTGGATGGTTCATGAAGAAATCCACTGGCCATATTTTTACTCTTTTTACAGTACTGTCAAACATAGGCCTGTCACAGTAACATATTTTGCCATGTGATTGTCTTAGAAAGTATTGCAATAGACAATAATATTGTGCTAAGCGATTATTCTCGTCATTTTAAGACCATTTTCAACTAAAATAAAAATAATTCCATAATAATGCAGGTACACCCTTTTAAAGATTAACATACTTTAATTTCAACCGAACATTTAGCTCGATGTGCAGATGAGACTCATCCAGTCTGGTAAAACAGATCAGGATTTCTCCTGGGATTTTGGCAACACGGTTATCTGGAACATACAGTCTCTAAACACCATGTAACACAGTTATGTAGTCTATAGTCAGCTCATATAAGGGGACGTGTTTGGACTGGACCGGATGTGGAATGGTAAAATGGAATTTCTCTGATCGCCTTCAGTATGTCATTTTTCATGTCATTGTAAAGTTGTGGAATTGTCGTTTGTAACATGTATGTTCATCCAGGCAATTCAGGCTGGATATAAAGTGTTTGCAACATTTTTTAAAATGTCACCTTTTAATATTATTGGGCAGCATGGCTTTACCAACGACACTGTGTGAGAGCACACCACGTTGCACTGTCCTGTTGGTATTTACCTGTCGGTTAAACACCCCAGTGATCATGGACTGTCGGGAAGGTGGAGCTAGCCTGTTTGTTGTTTGTTGTGCTGATTGTGTTTAAGAGCCGATAGAAGTTTGTTGTATTGCTGTGTTTAGTTAACATTGTCATAAAACAAATGCAGCACTCGCTCGCTCTCTAAAGTGAGAGTGAGCAAGTGAAAAGAAAGACAAATGAAAATTATTGCGAACGGCAAACTTATTGCGTGCATTTTTTCCTTATTGTGCGATTAATTGACTTATTGCTGATTGTGACAGGCCTAGTCAAGTGTGTGTCAGCTTTCAGATTTATTCAGCAGTGATATATCTGAAGCAGCTGTTTGAAATTCTCCTCTTGTTCCAGAAGCGGGAACTGCATATAAAAGTGCTGGTTTGAGTGTTTGTTGTCTTTCCGCTGCGCTACTTTTGACCGTTAGCTCTGCATTTACCTCGGGATGGCGTCTTGCTGGGTTGGCAGTAATGTTAGTTATTGGTTTAGTTTCCCGATATTGGCTTAGATTCGCGTTATTGGCTTAGTTTCCCGGTATTGGCTTTGTTTCCCGGTATTAGCTTCGTTTCCCGTTATTGGCTTAGTTTTACGGTATTGGCTTCGTTTCCCGTTATTAGCTTTGTTTCCCGTTATTGGCTTAGTTTTCCGATATTGGCTTAGTTTCCCGGTATTGACTTAGTTTCCTGGTATTGGTTTCCTGTTAGTGGCTTAGTTTTCCGTGATTAGCTTAGTTTCCCGATATTGGCTTAGTTTCCCAGTATTGGCTTAGTTTCCCGGTATTGGCTTAGTTTCCTGGTATTGGTTTCCTGTTAGTGGCTTAGTTTTCCGTGATTAGCTTAGTTTCCCGATATTGGCTTAGTTTCCCAGTATTGGCTTAGTTTCCCGGTATTGGCTTAGTTTCCTGGTATTGGTTTCCTGTTAGTGGCTTAGTTTTCCGTAATTAGCTTAGTTTCCCGATATTGGCTAAGTTTCCCAGTATTGGCTTAGTTTCCCGTTATTGGCTTAGTTTCCCGTTATTGGCTTAGTTTCCCGTTATTGGCTTAGTTTCCCGTTATTGGCTTACTTTTCCGGTATTGGCTTACTTTTCCGGTATTGGCACAGTTTTCCGTTATTGGCGTAGTTTTCCATTATTGGCGTAGTTTTCCATTATTGCCTTAGTTTCCTGGTATTGGTTTCCCGGTATTGACTTGGTTTCCCGGTATTGACTTGGTTTCCCGGTATTGACTTGGTTTCCCGGTATTGACTTAGTTTCCCGGTATTGGCTTATTTTTCTGTGATTGGCTTAGTTTCCTGGGAATGGATTAGTTTCCCGTTAATGGCTTAGTTTCCCGGTATTGGCTTAGTTTCCCGGTATTGGCTTAGTTTCCCAGTTTTGCCTTTGTTTCCCGGTATTGCCTTTGTTTCCCGGTATTGGCTTAGTTTCCCGGTATTGGCTTAGTTTCCTGGTATTGGTTTCCTGTTAGTGGCTTAGTTTTCCGTGATTAGCTTAGTTTCCCGATATTGGCTTAGTTTCCCAGTATTGGCTTAGTTTCCCGTTATTGGCTTAGTTTCCCGTTATTGGCTTAGTTTCCCGTTATTGGCTTACTTTTCCGGTATTGGCTTAGTTTCCTGGTATTGGCTTTGTTTCCCGTTATTGGCTTAGTTTTCTGATATCGGCTTAGTTTCCTGTTATTGGCTTAGTTTCCTGTTATTGGCTTAGTTTCCCGGTATTGGCACAGTTTTCCGTTATTGGCGTAAATTTCCATTATTGCCTTAGTTTCCTGGTATTGGTTTCCTGTTAGTGGGTTAGTTTCCCGATATTGGCTTAGTTTCCTGTTATTGGTTTAGTTTCCCGGTATTGGCACAGTTTTCCGTTATTGGCGTAGTTTTCCATTATTGGCGTAGTTTTCCATTATTGCCTTAGTTTCCTGGTATTGGTTTCCCGGTATTGACTTGGTTTCCTGGTATTGACTTGGTTTCCCGGTATTGACTTGGTTTCCCGGTATTGGCTTATTTTTCTGTGATTGGCTTAGTTTCCTGGGATTGGATTAGTTTCCCGTTAATGGCTTAGTTTCCCGGTATTGGCTTAGTTTCCCGGTATTGGCTTAGTTTCCCGGTATTGGCTTAGTTTCCCGATATTGGCTTAGTTTCCCGATATTGGCTTAGTTTCCCGGTATTGGCTTAGTTTCCCGGTATTGGCTTAGTTTCCCGGTATTGGCTTAGTTTCCCGGTATTGGCTTAGTTTCCCGATATTGGCTTAATATCCTGTTATTGGTTTAGTTTCCGTTTATTGGCTTAGTTTTCCATTATTGGCGTAGTTTTCCATTATTGCCTTAGTTTCCTGGTATTGGTTTCCCGGTATTGACTTGGTTTCCTGGTATTGACTTGGTTTCCCGGTATTGACTTGGTTTCCCGGTATTGACTTGGTTTCCCGGTATTGACTTAGTTTCCCGGTATTGGCTTATTTTTCTGTGATTGGCTTAGTTTCCTGGGATTGGATTAGTTTCCCGTTAATGGCTTAGTTTCCCGGTATTGGCTTAGTTTCCCGGTATTGGCTTAGTTTCCCGGTATTGGCTTAGTTTCCCGGTATTGGCTTAGTTTCCCAGTTTTGCCTTTGTTTCCCGGTATTGCCTTTGTTTCCCGGTATTGGCTTAGTTTCCCGGTATTGGCTTAGTTTCCCGGTATTGGCTTAGTTTCCTGGTATTGGTTTCCTGTTAGTGGCTTAGTTTTCCGTGATTAGCTTAGTTTCCCGATATTGGCTTAGTTTCCCAGTATTGGCTTAGTTTCCCGTTATTGGCTTAGTTTCCCGTTATTGGCTTAGTTTCCCGTTATTGGCTTAGTTTCCCGTTATTGGCTTACTTTTCCGGTATTGGCTTAGTTTCCTGGTATTGGCTTTGTTTCCCGTTATTGGCTTAGTTTTCTGATATCGGCTTAGTTTCCTGTTATTGGCTTAGTTTCCTGTTATTGGCTTAGTTTCCCGGTATTGGCACAGTTTTCCGTTATTGGCGTAAATTTCCATTATTGCCTTAGTTTCCTGGTATTGGTTTCCTGTTAGTGGGTTAGTTTCCCGATATTGGCTTAGTTTCCTGTTATTGGTTTAGTTTCCCGGTATTGGCACAGTTTTCCGTTATTGGCGTAGTTTTCCATTATTGGCGTAGTTTTCCATTATTGCCTTAGTTTCCTGGTATTGGTTTCCCGGTATTGACTTGGTTTCCCGGTATTGACTTGGTTTCCCGGTATTGACTTAGTTTCCCGGTATTGACTTAGTTTCCCGGTATTGACTTAGTTTCCCGGTATTGACTTAGTTTCCCGGTATTGACTTAGTTTCCCGGTATTGACTTAGTTTCCCGGTATTGGCTTATTTTTCTGTGATTGGCTTAGTTTCCTGGGATTGGATTAGTTTCCCGTTAATGGCTTAGTTTCCCGGTATTGGCTTAGTTTCCCGGTATTGGCTTAGTTTCCCAGTATTGGCTTTGTTTCCCGGTATTGGCTTAGTTTCCCGGTATTGGCTTAGTTTCCCGATATTGGCTTAGTTTCCCGATATTGGCTTAGTTTCCCGGTATTGGCTTAGTTTCCCGGTATTGGCTTAGTTTCCCGGTATTGGCTTAGTTTCCCGGTATTGGCTTAGTTTCCCGATATTGGCTTAATATCCTGTTATTGGTTTAGTTTCCGTTTATTGGCTTAGTTTTCCATTATTGGCTTAGTTTCCTGGTATTGGTTTCCTGTTACTGGCTTAGTTTCCGGTATTGACTGAGTTTCCTGTTATTGGTTTAGCTTCCGTTAATTGACTTAGTTTCCCGGTATTGGCTTAGTTTCCCGGTATTGCCTTTGTTTCCCGGTATTGCCTTTGTTTCCCGGTATTGCCTTTGTTTCCCGGTATTGCCTTTGTTTCCCGGTATTACCTTTGTTTCCCGGTATTACCTTTGTTTCCCGGTATTGCCTTTGTTTCCCGGTATTGGCTTAATTTCCCGGTATTGCCTTTGTTTCCCGGTATTGCCTTTGTTTCCCGGAATTGCCTTTGTTTCCCCGTATTGCCTTTGTTTCCCGGTATTGGCTTAATTTCCCGGTATTGGCTTAGTTTCCCGTCATCAAATTAGTTTCCCGTTATAGGCTTAGTTTCCCGTTTTTAGCTTAGTTTCCCGGTACCATTTTGCTGCAACAGGAGCTTTAAAAGCAACGCTCTGTCCACAACTGTGTCGTAAACCTACCAGGTGGACAGGCACAGATAAAGAAAGACATGCAGACAAATGGGAATTGGTGGGAATCGGTGTAAATCGGAGGGAATCGGCATGAATTGGCATGAATCGGCGGGAATCAGTTGAAATCGGCGGGAATCAGTGGAAATCGGCATAAATCTGTGGCAATTGGCATGAATCGGAGCGTGGGCTCCGAGAAGTATCGCGTGATTCGTCGGACATTTGAGGTGGGTGTGGTTAAAAAGAATGAAGCGGAGTTGCTGCTTCCGTGTTTTCCTGCTGCAGGTAAAATTGTTTTGATAAAACAGCTGATCGAGGTGGTGAGAAAGTATCAACATTTTTACATGTGGTGTTAAAACACTCGGACCCAGCCGCGTGCACGACCCGCCCCGCCGCGTGCACGACCCGGCCCGCCGCGTGCACGACCCGCCCCGCCGCGTGCACGACCCGCCCCGCCGCTCTGGAAATTTTTTATAATCTGTTGGTTTCCTTATATAGGCTGTTATGAATTGGCCTTCATTATGTTTTCCCCTCTGTCTGTAAAGCGTCTTGAGACGGCATTGCCGTGATTTGACGCTATATAAATAAAGTTGAATTGAATTGAATTTACTGTTTACCTGCAGGTCTCTGCTTTATTATAATGTTATTTACTGTTTACCTGCAGGTCTGCTTTATTATAATGTTATTTACTGTTTACCTGCAGGTCTCTGCTTTATTATAATGTTATTTACTGTTTACCTGCAGGTCTCTGCTTTATTATAATGTTATTTACTGTTTACCTGCAGGTCTCTGCTTTATTATAATGTTATTTACTGTTTACCTGCAGGTCTGCTTTATTATAATGTTATTTACTGTTTACCTGCAGGTCTCTGCTTTATTATAATGTTATTTACTGTTTACCTGCAGGTCACTGCTTTATTATAATGTTATTTACTGTTTACCTGCAGGTCTGCTTTATTATAATGTTATTTACTGTTTACCTGCAGGTCTCTGCTTTATTATAATGTTATTTACTGTTTACCTGCAGGTCTCTGCTTTATTATAATGTTATTTACTGTTTACCTGCAGGTCTCTGCTTTATTATAATGTTATTTACTGTTTACCTGCAGGTCTGCTTTATTATAATGTTATTTACTGTTTACCTGCAGGTCTCTGCTTTATTATAATGTTATTTACTGTTTACCTGCAGGTCTGCTTTATTATAATGTTATTTACTGTTTACCTGCAGGTCTGCTTTATTATAATGTTATTTACTGTTTACCTGCAGGTCTCTGCTTTATTATAATGTTATTTACTGTTTACCTGCAGGTCTGCTTTATTATAATGTTATTTACTGTTTACCTGCAGGTCTCTGCTTTATTATAATGTTATTTACTGTTTACCTGCAGGTCTCTGCTTTATTATAATGTTATTTACTGTTTACCTGCAGGTCTGCTTTATTATAATGTTATTTACTGTTTACCTGCAGGTCTGCTTTATTATAATGTTATTTACTGTTTACCTGCAGGTCTCTGCTTTATTATAATGTTATTTACTGTTTACCTGCAGGTCTCTGCTTTATTATAATGTTATTTACTGTTTACCTGCAGGTCTGCTTTATTATAATGTTATTTACTGTTTACCTGCAGGTCTCTGCTTTATTATAATGTTATTTACTGTTTACCTGCAGGTCTCTGCTTTATTATAATGTTATTTACTGTTTACCTGCAGGTCTCTGCTTTATTATAATGTTATTTACTGTTTACCTGCAGGTCTGCTTTATTATAATGTTATTTACTGTTTACCTGCAGGTCTCTGCTTTATTATAATGTTATTTACTGTTTACCTGCAGGTCTCTGCTTTATTATAACGTTATTTACTGTTTACCTACAGGTCTGCTTTATTATAATGTTATTTACTGTTTACCTGCAGGTCTGCTTTATTATAATGTTATTTACTGTTTACCTGCAGGTCTGCTTTATTATAATGTTATTTACTGTTTACCTGCAGGTCTGCTTTATTATAATGTTATTTACTGTTTACCTGCAGGTCTGCTTTATTATAATGTTATTTACTGTTTACCTGCAGGTCTCTGCTTTATTATAATGTTATTTACTGTTTACCTGCAGGTCTCTGCTTTATTATAATGTTATTTACTGTTTACCTGCAGGTCTGCTTTATTATAATGTTATTTACTGTTTACCTGCAGGTCTCTGCTTTATTATAATGTTATTTACTGTTTACCTGCAGGTCTGCTTTATTATAATGTTATTTACTGTTTACCTGCAGGTCTCTGCTTTATTATAATGTTATTTACTGTTTACCTGCAGGTCTGCTTTATTATAATGTTATTTACTGTTTACCTGCAGGTCTCTGCTTTATTATAATATTATTTACTGTGTACCTGCAGGTCTCTGCTTTATTATAATGTTATTTACTGTTTACCTGCAGGTCTCTGCTTTATTATAATGTTATTTACTGTTTACCTGCAGGTCTGCTTTATTATAATGTTATTTACTGTTTACCTGCAGGTCTGCTTTATTATAATGTTATTTACTGTTTACCTGCAGGTCTCTGCTTTATTATAATGTTATTTACTGTTTACCTGCAGGTCTCTGGTTTATTATAATGTTATTTACTGTTTACCTGCAGGTCTGCTTTATTATAATGTTATTTACTGTTTACCTGCAGGTCTCTGCTTTATTATAATGTTATTTACTGTTTACCTGCAGGTCTGCTTTATTATAATGTTATTTACTGTTTACCTGCAGGTCTCTGCTTTATTATAATGTTATTTACTGTTTACCTGCAGGTCTGCTTCATTATAATGTTATTTACTGTTTACCTGCAGGTCTCTGCTTTATTATAATGTTATTTACTGTTTACCTGCAGGTCTGCTTTATTATAATGTTATTTACTGTTTACCTGCAGGTCTCTGCTTTATTATAATGTTATTTACTGTTTACCTGCAGGTCTGCTTTATTATAATGTTATTTACTGTTTACCTGCAGGTCTCTGCTTTATTATAATGTTATTTACTGTTTACCTGCAGGTCTGCTTTATTATAATGTTATTTACTGTTTACCTGCAGGTCTGCTTTATTATAATGTTATTTACTGTTTACCTGCAGGTCTCTGCTTTATTATAATGTTATTTACTGTTTACCTGCAGGTCTGCTTTATTATAATGTTATTTACTGTTTACCTGCAGGTCTCTGCTTTATTATAATGTTATTTACTGTTTACCTGCAGGTCTCTGCTTTATTATAATGTTATTTACTGTTTACCTGCAGGTCTGCTTTATTATAATGTTATTTACTGTTTACCTGCAGGTCTGCTTTATTATAATGTTATTTACTGTTTACCTGCAGGTCTCTGCTTTATTATAATGTTATTTACTGTTTACCTGCAGGTCTCTGCTTTATTATAATGTTATTTACTGTTTACCTGCAGGTCTCTGCTTTATTATAATGTTATTTACTGTTTACCTGCAGGTCTCTGCTTTATTATAATGTTATTTACTGTTTACCTGCAGGTCTGCTTTATTATAATGTTATTTACTGTTTACCTGCAGGTCTCTGCTTTATTATAATGTTATTTACTGTTTACCTGCAGGTCTCTGCTTTATTATAATGTTATTTACTGTTTACCTACAGGTCTGCTTTATTATAATGTTATTTACTGTTTACCTGCAGGTCTCTGCTTTATTATAATGTTATTTACTGTTTACCTGCAGGTCTCTGCTTTATTATAATGTTATTTACTGTTTACCTGCAGGTCTCTGCTTTATTATAATGTTATTTACTGTTTACCTGCAGGTCTGCTTTATTATAATGTTATTTACTGTTTACCTGCAGGTCTCTGCTTTATTATAATGTTATTTACTGTTTACCTGCAGGTCTGCTTTATTATAATGTTATTTACTGTTTACCTGCAGGTCTCTGCTTTATTATAATATTATTTACTGTGTACCTGCAGGTCTCTGCTTTATTATAATGTTATTTACTGTTTACCTGCAGGTCTGCTTTATTATAATGTTATTTACTGTTT
The DNA here is from genome assembly GCF_933228915.1 of Telmatherina bonti. NCBI lineage: Eukaryota > Metazoa > Chordata > Actinopteri > Atheriniformes > Telmatherinidae > Telmatherina > Telmatherina bonti. The sequence continues at coordinate 581,265 of NC_136627.1, read as the reverse complement.
ACCTGCAGGTCTGCTTTATTATAATGTTATTTACTGTTTACCTGCAGGTCTCTGCTTTATTATAATGTTATTTACTGTTTACCTGCAGGTCTCTGGTTTATTATAATGTTATTTACTGTTTACCTGCAGGTCTGCTTTATTATAATGTTATTTACTGTTTACCTGCAGGTCTCTGCTTTATTATAATGTTATTTACTGTTTACCTGCAGGTCTGCTTTATTATAATGTTATTTACTGTTTACCTGCAGGTCTCTGCTTTATTATAATGTTATTTACTGTTTACCTGCAGGTCTGCTTCATTATAATGTTATTTACTGTTTACCTGCAGGTCTCTGCTTTATTATAATGTTATTTACTGTTTACCTGCAGGTCTGCTTTATTATAATGTTATTTACTGTTTACCTGCAGGTCTCTGCTTTATTATAATGTTATTTACTGTTTACCTGCAGGTCTGCTTTATTATAATGTTATTTACTGTTTACCTGCAGGTCTGCCTTATTATAATGTTATTTACTGTTTACCTGCAGGTCTCTGCTTTATTATAATGTTATTTACTGTTTACCTGCAGGTCTGCTTTATTATAATGTTATTTACTGTTTACCTGCAGGTCTCTGCTTTATTATAATGTTATTTACTGTTTACCTGCAGGTCTCTGCTTTATTATAATGTTATTTACTGTTTACCTGCAGGTCTCTGCTTTATTATAATGTTATTTACTGTTTACCTGCAGGTCTCTGCTTTATTATAATGTTATTTACTGTTTACCTGCAGGTCTCTGCTTTATTATAATGTTATTTACTGTTTACCTGCAGGTCTCTGCTTTATTATAATGTTATTTACTGTTTACCTGCAGGTCTCTGCTTTATTATAATGTTATTTACTGTTTACCTGCAGGTCTCTGCTTTATTATAATGTTATTTACTGTTTACCTGCAGGTCTGCTTTATTATAATGTTATTTACTGTTTACCTGCAGGTCTCTGCTTTATTATAATGTTATTTACTGTTTACCTGCAGGTCTCTGCTTTATTATAATGTTATTTACTGTTTACCTGCAGGTCTGCTTTATTATAATGTTATTTACTGTTTACCTGCAGGTCTCTGCTTTATTATAATGTTATTTACTGTTTACCTGCAGGTCTCTGCTTTATTATAATGTTATTTACTGTTTACCTACAGGTCTGCTTTATTATAATGTTATTTACTGTTTACCTGCAGGTCTCTGCTTTATTATAATGTTATTTACTGTTTACCTGCAGGTCTCTGCTTTATTATAATGTTATTTACTGTTTACCTGCAGGTCTGCTTTATTATAATGTTATTTACTGTTTACCTGCAGGTCTCTGCTTTATTATAATGTTATTTACTGTTTACCTGCAGGTCTCTGCTTTATTATAATGTTATTTACTGTTTACCTGCAGGTCTCTGGTTTATTATAATGTTATTTACTGTTTACCTGCAGGTCTGCTTTATTATAATGTTATTTACTGTTTACCTGCAGGTCTCTGCTTTATTATAATGTTATTTACTGTTTACCTGCAGGTCTGCTTTAATATAATGTTATTTACTGTTTACCTGCAGGTCTGCCTTATTATAATGTTATTTACTGTTTACCTGCAGGTCTCTGCTTTATTATAATGTTATTTACTGTTTACCTGCAGGTCTCTGCTTTATTATAATGTTATTTACTGTTTACCTGCAGGTCTCTGCTTTATTATAATGTTATTTACTGTTTACCTGCAGGTCTCTGCTTTATTATAATGTTATTTACTGTTTACCTGCAGGTCTGCTTTATTATAATGTTATTTACTGTTTACCTGCAGGTCTCTGCTTTATTATAATGTTATTTACTGTTTACCTGCAGGTCTCTGCTTTATTATAATGTTATTTACTGTTTACCTGCAGGTCTGCTTTATTATAATGTTATTTACTGTTTACCTGCAGGTCTCTGCTTTATTATAATGTTATTTACTGTTTACCTGCAGGTCACTGCTTTATTATAATGTTATTTACTGTTTACCTGCAGGTCTGCTTTATTATAATGTTATTTACTGTTTACCTGCAGGTCTGCTTTATTATAATGTTATTTACTGTTTACCTGCAGGTCTCTGCTTTATTATAATGTTATTTACTGTTTACCTGCAGGTCTCTGCTTTATTATAATGTTATTTACTGTTTACCTGCAGGTCTCTGCTTTATTATAATGTTATTTACTGTTTACCTGCAGGTCTGCTTTATTATAATGTTATTTACTGTTTACCTGCAGGTCTCTGTTTTATTATAATGTTATTTACTGTTTACCTGCAGGTCTGCTTTATTATAATGTTATTTACTGTTTACCTGCAGGTCTGCTTTATTATAATGTTATTTACTGTTTACCTGCAGGTCTCTGCTTTATTATAATGTTATTTACTGTTTACCTGCAGGTCTGCTTTATTATAATGTTATTTACTGTTTACCTGCAGGTCTGCTTTATTATAATGTCATTTACTGTTTACCTGCAGGTCTCTGCTTTATTATAATGTCATTTACTGTTTACCTGCAGGTCTCTGCTTTATTATAATGTTATTTACTGTTTACCTGCAGGTCTCTGCTTTATTATAATGTTATTTACTGTTTACCTGCAGGTCTCTGCTTTATTATAATGTTATTTACTGTTTACCTGCAGGTCTGCTTTATTATAATGTTATTTACTGTTTACCTGCAGGTCTCTGCTTTATTATAATGTTATTTACTGTTTACCTGCAGGTCTCTGCTTTATTATAATGTTATTTACTGTTTACCTGCAGGTCTCTGCTTTATTATAATGTTATTTACTGTTTACCTGCAGGTCTCTGCTTTATTATAATGTTATTTACTGTTTACCTGCAGGTCTGCTTTATTATAATGTTATTTACTGTTTACCTGCAGGTCTGCTTTATTATAATGTTATTTACTGTTTACCTGCAGGTCTGCTTTATTATAATGTTATTTACTGTTTACCTGCAGGTCTGCTTTATTATAATGTTATTTACTGTTTACCTGCAGGTCTCTGCTTTATTATAATGTTATTTACTGTTTACCTGCAGGTCTCTGCTTTATTATAATGTTATTTACTGTTTACCTGCAGGTCTCTGCTTTATTATAATGTTATTTACTGTTTACCTGCAGGTCTGCTTTATTATAATGTTATTTACTGTTTACCTGCAGGTCTGCTTTATTATAATGTTATTTACTGTTTACCTGCAGGTCTGCTTTATTATAATGTTATTTACTGTTTACCTGCAGGTCTGCTTTATTATAATGTTATTTACTGTTTACCTGCAGGTCTGCTTTATTATAATGTTATTTACTGTTTACCTGCAGGTCTCTGCTTTATTATAATGTTATTTACTGTTTACCTGCAGGTCTCAGCTTTATTATAATGTTATTTGCTGTTTACCTGCAGGTCTCTGCTTTATTATAATGTTATTTACTGTTTACCTGCAGGTCTGCTTTATTATAATGTTATTTACTGTTTACCTGCAGGTCTCTGCTTTATTATAATGTTATTTACTGTTTACCTGCAGGTCTCTGCTTTATTATAATGTTATTTACTGTTTACCTAAAGGGCTCTGCTTTATTATAATGTTATTTACTGTTTACCTGCAGGTCTCTGCTTTATTATAATGTTATTTACTGTTTACCTGCAGGTCTCTGCTTTATTATAATGTTATTTACTGTTTACCTGCAGGTCTGCTTTATTATAATGTTATTTACTGTTTACCTGCAGGTCTGCTTTATTATAATGTTATTTACTGTTTACCTGCAGGTCTGCTTTATTATAATGTTATTTACTGTTTACCTGCAGGTCTGCTTTATTATAATGTTATTTACTGTTTACCTGCAGGTCTCTGCTTTATTATAATGTTATTTACTGTTTACCTGCAGGTCTCTGCTTTATTATAATGTTATTTACTGTTTACCTGCAGGTCTCTGCTTTATTATAATGTTATATACTGTTTACCTGCAGGTCTCTGCTTTATTATAATGTTATTTACTGTTTACCTGCAGGTCTCTGGTTTATTATAATGTTATTTACTGTTTACCTGCAGGTCTCTGCTTTATTATAATATTATTTACTGTTTACCTGCAGGTCTCTGCTTTATTATAATGTTATTTACTGTTTACCTGCAGGTCTGCTTTATTATAATGTTATTTACTGTTTACCTGCAGGTCTCTGCTTTATTATAATGTTATTTACTGTTTACCTGCAGGTCTGCTTTATTATAATGTTATTTACTGTTTACCTGCAGGTCTGCTTTATTATAATGTTATTTACTGTTTACCTGCAGGTCTCTGCTTTATTATAATGTTATTTACTGTTTACCTGCAGGTCTCTGCTTTATTATAATGTTATTTACTGTTTACCTGCAGGTCTGCTTTATTATAATGTTATTTACTGTTTACCTGCAGGTCTCTGCTTTATTATAATGTTATTTACTGTTTACCTGCAGGTCTGCTTTATTATAATGTTATTTACTGTTTACCTGCAGGTCTGCTTTATTATAATGTTATTTACTGTTTACCTGCAGGTCTGCTTTATTATAATGTTATTTACTGTTTACCTGCAGGTCTCGTCTTTATTATAATGTTATTTACTGTTTACCTGCAGGTCTGCTTTATTATAATGTTATTTACTGTTTACCTGCAGGTCTGCTTTATTATAATGTTATTTACTGTTTACCTGCAGGTCTGCTTTATTATAATGTTATTTACTGTTTACCTGCAGGTCTCGTCTTTATTATAATGTTATTTACTGTTTACCTGCAGGTCTCTGCTTTATTATAATGTTATTTACTGTTTACCTGCAGGTCTCTGCTTTATTATAATGTTATTTACTGTTTACCTGCAGGTCTCTGCTTTATTATAATGTTATTTACTGTTTACCTGCAGGTCTGCTTTATTATAATGTTATTTACTGTTTACCTGCAGGTCTGCTTTATTATAATGTTATTTACTGTTTACCTGCAGGTCTCTGCTTTATTATAATGTTATTTACTGTTTACCTGCAGGTCTGCTTTATTATAATGTTATTTACTGTTTACCTGCAGGTCTGCTTTATTATAATGTTATTTACTGTTTACCTGCAGGTCTGCCTTATTATAATGTTATTTACTGTTTACCTGCAGGTCTCTGCTTTATTATAATGTTATTTACTGTTTACCTGCAGGTCTGCTTTATTATAATGTTATTTACTGTTTACCTGCAGGTCTGCTTTATTATAATGTTATTTACTGTTTACCTGCAGGTCTCTGCTTTATTATAATGTTATTTACTGTTTACCTGCAGGTCTCTGCTTTATTATAATGTTATTTACTGTTTACCTGCAGGTCTCTGCTTTATTATAATGTTATTTACTGTTTACCTGCAGGTCTGCTTTATTATAATGTTATTTACTGTTTACCTGCAGGTCTGCTTTATTATAATGTTATTTACTGTTTACCTGCAGGTCTGCTTTATTATAATGTTATTTACTGTTTACCTGCAGGTCTGCTTTATTATAATGTTATTTACTGTTTACCTGCAGGTCTGCTTTAATATAATGTTATTTACTGTTTACCTGCAGGTCTGCTTTATTATAATGTTATTTACTGTTTACCTGCAGGTCTGCTTTATTATAATGTTATTTACTGTTTACCTGCAGGTCTCTGCTTTATTATAATGTTATTTACTGTTTACCTGCAGGTCTGCTTTATTATAATGTTATTTACTGTTTACCTGCAGGTCTGCTTTATTATAATGTTATTTACTGTTTACCTGCAGGTCTCTGCTTTATTATAATGTTATTTACTGTTTACCTGCAGGTCTCTGCTTTATTATAATGTTATTTACTGTTTACCTGCAGGTCTCTGCTTTATTATAATGTTATTTACTGTTTACCTGCAGGTCTGCTTTATTATAATGTTATTTACTGTTTACCTGCAGGTCTGCTTTATTATAATGTTATTTACTGTTTACCTGCAGGTCTCTGCTTTATTATAATGTTATTTACTGTTTACCTGCAGGTCTGCTTTATTATAATGTTATTTACTGTTTACCTGCAGGTCTGCTTTATTATAATGTTATTTACTGTTTACCTGCAGGTCTCTGCTTTATTATAATGTTATTTACTGTTTACCTGCAGGTCTCTGCTTTATTATAATGTTATTTACTGTTTACCTGCAGGTCTGCTTTATTATAATGTTATTTACTGTTTACCTGCAGGTCTGCTTTATTATAATGTTATTTACTGTTTACCTGCAGGTCTGCTTTATTATAATGTTATTTACTGTTTACCTGCAGGTCTGCTTTATTATAATGTTATTTACTGTTTACCTGCAGGTCTCTGCTTTATTATAATGTTATTTACTGTTTACCTGCAGGTCTCTGCTTTATTATAATGTTATTTACTGTTTACCTGCAGGTCTCTGCTTTATTATAATGTTATTTACTGTTTATCTGCAGGTCTCTGCTTTATTATAATGTTATTTACTGTTTACCTGCAGGTCTGCTTTATTATAATGTTATTTACTGTTTACCTGCAGGTCTCTGCTTTATTATAATGTTATTTACTGTTTACCTGCAGGTCTCTGCTTTATTATAATGTTATTTACTGTTTACCTGCAGGTCTCTGCTTTATTATAATGTTATTTACTGTTTACCTGCAGGTCTCTGCTTTATTATAATGTTATTTACTGTTTACCTGCAGGTCTCTGCTTTATTATAATGTTATTTACTGTTTACCTGCAGGTCTCTGCTTTATTATAATGTTATTTACTGTTTACCTGCAGGTCTGCTTTATTATAATGTTATTTACTGTTTACCTGCAGGTCTCTGGCTGTTTAGGTAAAGTCAGCTGTTAAAGACGGTTTTACATCTCATGTTGCTTTACAATATATTTGGAATAGAAAACCAGTCTTATCATGATCTCAGCTTTTTGGGTTGTTTTGCATTAATGAGGACGGTGGTCTTGTATGGTTGTGTTGCTCCAGGATGGGCTGTTGGAGACTGGGAGGGACACAGTAAACCACTAGACTGAGCTGTATTTGATGTTTGCAGTTATTCATGTTGAGATTCATCAATATGATTATTGTCTGGGGGGTGGGGGGTGGGGACACCTGTTGCATTACGTGTCAGCAGTCCACCAGCACCTTCCTATGATGTCCTCTAATGTTTGATTTCCTGCTTGCGTTGTTCTCAGTATCATATGTAACTCACTTTGGATAAAAGCGTCTGATAAATGACAATAGAATAGAATAAAATAACAGACATGACATAAATAAGACAAGCAGTAAATCAGACAGGAGGGTGGATGAGTGCAGGTCAGACTGCTGCCTGCCATGCAGTGTGAGTGGATTTTTCTTTTTGTTTGTTAAGATGAGGCTGCCTGATAGAAATGTTCAACATTTAATTTAATAATTTGATTTACTTTGAATGCTTAACTACCATATAACTGAGTGACCTGCCCTGTCGCTTTGCATTCCAAGATTTACTCTGGAAAATAAAATGTTTGTATTATGTTTGTATTCTAGATTTATCATATACACAAATATTTTCCTGCAGGCATAATATCCAACTATCCAGAAAGGATCAATTTAATGCATTTAAACCTTAAAGAGTCGCATATTTCATAAATATACTGGATTATTGAGCCTATATCCCCAATAAATGAGACTTGAGTTGTGGGCTCAGCCCCAATGTAATTATTAGTTAGTTTATTAGTGATGATTAGTTATTGTAAAGTAGGGACTGAGTTTGTTGTTAGCTGTTAAAACTTTGATTATTGGTATTTGTAATTTTTTTCTTACTTCAATGTATCTAATATTTGTATATTTTGTTTCCCCGCTGAGGGAATACCACCTTATTGTGGTTTGGGGTTTGATGTTCTGCCCTGTTTTTGTTGTTTGTGATAGGCCTAACTATTTCAGCTTAGTTTAATAGTTTAGTTTATTGTTATTTGGCTAACTAATGAGACATTTGTTTTGTTGTTGGTTGTTAAAACTTTGATCATTGATATTTCTCATTTTTTCATAATTTTAATGTATCTATAATTTTTTTATTCCTTTCCCCCTCTGAGGGATCGCCACCTTATTGTGGTCAGAGAGTTTGGTGCCTCAGTGACCCTAAGAGCTACACCAGCAGGAGCTTTAGTTTCAGGTGGGACACCCAAGCTGGACAGGTCTTTGGTTCGAGCCTGAAGAAGTGCAATCCATTTCTTTAGAGTGTCAGACTCTAACAGTCCCTTTAAGAAAACACTTACAAAAAACAATAACAACAAAAAGAGCACAAGCGTGATGTGCACGCATGATGCCCCCCCCCCCCCCCCCCCCAAAGTATGCAATCCTAGAGCCGGCCTTAAAGCAGATCCTACATAGATGTAGGATTTTCTAAACCTAGATCCTTGAAACCCAGAAGATGTTTCTGCTTTTCATCTTCCTCTCATCAGAAGTTCCTTCTGCTCATGTCTGATGTTCCTACGGAGCTGTGGCGGAATGTCTGCTGTCGACAACAGGAAGCAGAAGCGCGTAAAGACCTGCACATTTACCATAGTCTATGATATTTACCCAGCGAAGCCGACAGACAGACAGACAGACAGACGTCGTCTCGATCACAATCCCACCGCCAACATTGGTCCAGACGACTGAAATCTCCACATACCAGCTCTGTGTCCGTGTTCTCCGCCGCGGTCACGTCGGCTCTTTTCGTGCATGCGGAAACACATTGGTCCTATATGGCAAGCCAAAGGGTTCAAAATAAGTCACTCCAATGGCGCGTTTGCATTAAACGCGCCGTAAGAGAGAAAAATTCACTGTTTTATGTAGAAAAGCACCGTCTTTATGACAAACCATTCGTATAAATAATGAAAACTGGCCAGTGAACCAAAAAGTTCATTTCGGACACTGATTGTACACTGTAAGAAGCAGGGTGGACTGTGTTTTAGCACAAACACGTTGTTAACCTGAACAAGCAGTGGCGTAAATGGCGTGCGGTGGCGTTTTATACAAGTTTTATTCTGAGGAGGCTGTCTTCTGACTGATCAGCGTCTACATGTTCAGACATTTTACCCGATCAATGCAATGCAAGGGCGGACATGTCCAAAAGATTGCTGATCCTTGGTGAAAGACCTACCAAAACCTAAATACACCTGCTATTCTGCTCCTGTTTTAATAAGACTCACTTTAACAATAACATTTGGGACATCATTTAACTAACTTGTTACTTTTGAACAATAAAACATCAGTCATGTTTTACAATCCAATCCACTTTATTTATAAAGCACATTTTAGAAAACAGAGTGTCTCCGAGGGGAGAGACTCGAGAGGAGAGGAGAGAGACGCGAGAGATAATGCGCTAACGCAAGACTCGGCGAGATCTGGCAGGATCAATATGGCGCGCTACTGAAGTAAACAAAACCTTTATTACCAGGCTAACTGTAAGAAATTAAACAAATAATTTAAAACAATTAAAAACTCCAATCACACCAACCCGGTCACTCTGGATAACAACGAAGAAGATCTCACCAGCCCGATAGAGGTAATCGAAGAAAGCTTCCAGCGGATCGTAATGGGGAAAACCAGCAACACCGCGGTGACGGCGTCCAAAACCGGTTCCACCTCCAAAAGAGTTCGCCCAGCGGATTCCCCCGAAGTAACCTCGCCAGGTTCTCCAACAGGTAGTGTTACGACAGATATCCTAATCTCCATCGACGGGAAGTTATCCAGCCTAGACGCCAGGCTTTCCCCGCTGGAAGTTCTACACCGGGAGTTCCAGTCGTTAAAGCACAGTCTAGAATACAGCCAGCAGCAGGTAGAAGCTTCAGCTACGGAGAACAACGCGCTTAGAGACTCTGTTAAGACTCTCACGGATGGAGTATGCTGACTAACGGAGGAAAATAAAAAAAATGAAAGAATTATTCTTAGATATCCAGGCATGAGAGATAACTTAGTTATTTCAGGGCTCGCTGAGCAGCCAGAGGAAGACGCAGAGGTAACCATGAAAGAATTCATCCGATCCCACCTGAAGCTTCCAGAGGAAAAGGTAAAAGCCATCTCCTTTCACCGTGTTCATCGCATGGGAAGAAAAACATCGGAGGGCAGACCAAGACCAACAGTTGCTAAATTCTTGCTACACAAAGAAAAAGAAGAGGTGAAGCGCTGTGGGAGACAGCTCCGTGGGACTAATATCAGCATCAGTTCCCCAGAGAGATCCTGGAGTGTCGTAAGATCTTGTTCCCCATCAGGAGGAAATTCCTGGACGGAGGAGCCCGCGCGGTCATCTCGGTGGACAAGCTCTATGTCAGTGGCCAGCTACATCGTGACCATAACACCACTCCCTGGCTCTACTAACCTCAGATATGTATCCACACTCTACACGCTTTGCACTGGTGATATTAAGGCTAATAAGTCTCACTGGGATTTAATCAGAGTTTAATGTTTGCTCACAATAGTTAACAACACTGCCAGTCTCTTTCACAAAACAGATCTCCTTATGGGTTTGTTTTTCCTTTTCACCCACTTTCCTCTTTTGGTCAACTTCTGGCTCATCTTTTTCTCTCTCCTTCCATACTCTCTTCTTTCTTTCTTTTCTAGCTGCCACCTCACAGAACTAAATAACACAGATGCAAAACTACACAGTTCATTAGATAACACTTACAAACATAACCCAACACTCTCACTGTTATTTAGTAACATATTTAGTAACATTCAATACAGTCATACAACACAAGGCATACATACTTACACCTGCGTACACACTTATTCACATCAAGTGGAAGCATCTAACACCTACCCTGTCACCACAAGCATGACAGTACTTAGGTTTATCACGTGGAATATTCACGGAGCTGGGACCAGAGAGAAGAGACTAAAAATCTTTAACAGGCTAAATGATCTACAGGCAGACATTGTGTTCTTACAGGAGATTCATATGACAAATACTTCAGTGGACGCTCTCTCTACATCCCAGTTTCCTCATGTTTACTCCGCCTGCTATAACTCCAGACAGAGAGGAGTTGCCATTTTGATAAATAGAAAAGTGACATTCACAGAAATCAACAGAACCACAGATCCAGAGGGAAGATATATTATAGGGACATTAACTATCCAAAATATGAAGTTATGTTTAGCTAACATATATGGGCCAAATGTGGATGATTCCTCCTTCTTTCATTCCTTTTTTAAAACTGTCTCAGAACACTCAGACAACACACTTATATCATAGGAGGAGATTTTAATGTGGTAATGGGTCCCGTAGACAGGATGAATAATTCAGAAAACAATAGAACCTGGCAGTCTACAGACACTGTTAAACAATATATGGAGGAACTTGGTCTTTGCGATATATGGCGGTCTTTTCATCCTAATATCAAGGAATACGCTTGTTTTTCCTCAGTTCACCACTCATATTCTAGGCTAGATTATTTCCTGGTTAGCAGCTTGTTGGTGTGTATGATTTCAGAAACCCAGATCCACCCCGTTACAGTCAGCGATCATGCACCAGTTTCCTTCACTGTAAGAAATACGAGAATCACACCACCTGCTAAAAGCTGGAGATTCAATACAGCACTGCTTAAAGACCCTGATTTTATCAGCTATTTCACAAAAGAATGGGCTGTTTACCTAGAAAATAATGATAAACCAGGAGTTTCAGCATGTGTTCTGTGGGAAGCAGGTAAGGCGGTAATGAGAGGAAAAATGATCTCTTTTGCATCATATAAAAAAAAGAAGGATAACTCAAAAATATCAGAACTAGAATTAAGAATTAATTCATTAGAGGATGCCTACAGTGCTTTACCAGATGAACAAACGTTGTATCAAATAAGGAAGGCGAAACTTGAATTAAACAAAATAATCAATGAAAGAACGGAGTTTCTGGTGCAAAGGTTATGCTTGGAGAGGTTTGAACACAGCAACAAATCTGGAAAATTTTTAGCCAGTCAACTAAAAACAAAGAAAGAGCAACTATTTCATCTGTTAAAGATCCAGCAGGTAATATCTTACATGACCCTGACACAATAAATAACATTTTTAGAGACTTCCATAAAAATCTGTATACATCCCGATTAGATCCATCAGATAATGACATAAATCAGTTTCTTAATAACATAGACCTCCCAGGACTACAGCAGGAACACGTTACAGCCTTAGATTCCCCCCTTACAGCAGAGAAGCTACATGAAGCCCTCAAACATATGCCATGTAAAAAAGCCCCAGGACCGGATGGCTTCCCAGCAGAGTTCTATCAGGTATTCTGGACAACACTGGCCCCTACGTTTTTCTAAATGGTGACACAAATAAAGGAAAATGGCTACTTACCCCAAAACATGAACTTTGCCAGCATAATTGTACTGTTAAAACCAGGCAAAGACTCCACACTTCCATCTAGCTACAGACCCATATCACTGATAAATGCAGACCTTAAAATAATCTGCAAAGCTTTAGCTGCAAGGTTAGAGAAAGTAACTCCACTCATTATACACCCTGATCAAACAGGCTTTATAAAAGGCAGATATTCCTCTGTTAACATGCGCAGGCTAATCAATATAATAGATTACTCTACCATCAATAACCTGGAAACAACAATAGTTTCTCTGGATGCAGAGAAGGCTTTTGATAGAGTGAATTGGAAATTCTTACTAGCTACTTTAAGTAGATTTGGCTTTGGACCTTCCTTTCTTGGCTGGATCAAAATCTTCTACAGCTCCCCTAATGCGAGAGTCAGGACGAACGATCAAACCTCTCCAAGTTTTAATCTTCAAAGGTTGTCCACTCTCTCCCTCACTTTTTGCTGTATTTATTGAACCACTAGCTGCTGCAATTCGACAGAATCAAATTATAAAGGGCATCTAGTCCAAAAATATAATTCATAAAATAAGCCTTTATGCCGATGATATTTTACTATTCCTCCAAAACTTGCAAACATCATTATCTGAAACAATCTCACTAATTAATAAATTCTCATCACTATCTGACTACTCTATTAATTGGTCTAAGAGCACAGTCCTACCAATTAACTGTAGGTTTCGAAATCCATCCAACATTAATTTACAATCAGGTAACATTGGATACTTAGGCATAAATATTCCCCCCCAGGCTCTCAGAACTGATAAAATGTAATTACACTAACCTTCCTAAGACAATAGAAGATGATCTCACTCGCTGGAAGTCACTCCCCATTTCACTTTTGGGGAGAGTTGCTACGATAAAAATGATGGTTCTACCCAAAATCAACTACCTGTTCTCCATGATTCCTATGAAACCTCCCTCCACCTGGTTCAAATCACTAGAATCATACACTTCCCAATTTCTCTGGAAGAATAAACCCCCCCGGATTAGTTTAAAAACATTACAAAAACCTAAAGATCAGGGAGGCTTAGACTTGCCTAACTTTCAACATTATTTCTTAGCAAATAGGCTGCAATATATCTTAAAATGGCTTAAACCGAGTCCATTAGATGAACCATGGATAGACTTAGAACAAACATTCTGTGACAATGTGGAAATCTCTAATCTTCCATTCTTCAGCTTCAGTGTAAAAAAGTTAAAGTGCTTCAAAAGCGTCAACATTAGCGCCTCTCTGACAGCTTGGTGGGAATTTCTAAAAGGAAACAATTCATCAATAATCCCATGTAAACTCACACCTATCTGGAACAACCCTGACATTCTTTTAAACAAAAATATGATCAACTTTAAACAATGGATTAATAAAGGAATTAATTATTTAGAGCACATTATCCATAACAGAAGAATTTTATCTTTTGACACTCTATCATCACAATATGGAATTAATAGTAGCAGATTTCTAGAATATCAGCAACTCAAATCCATTATACTTAGGAAATTCCCGCTTCATCAAATAGACTTGGAACTTCCTCCCACAGTAGCAGAATTTATGGAACTTCGTAGCCCAAAGTTACTTTAAAAAATATACAGGTCGATGTCAAAAATAGATGATTGAAATTCCTTGCCAACTTCCAAATGGGAGGCAGACCTATCTATCAGTCTCAGTCAACCTTCTTGGCTGCAAATATGTCTAAATGCTTTTAATATGACAGACAGTTCAAATCTACAACTCATCCAATACAAAATCCTTCATAGAACACATTACACAGGACAAAGAATGTTCAAGATGGGTCTAAATCACTCAGAGATCTGCACACAGTGCACATGTAACGCAGTAGATAATTATTTACATGCTCTATGGCTCTGTCCACCTGTTCAAAATGTCTGGAATAAGGTTTGTGGGGAATTATCAACATGGCTCAGATGCAGCATTCCTGCATGCCCCAAGCTTTGCTTACTAGGAGACCTTAGTGACATCAACATGGACCCCAACAACACACACACTATCCTTGTGGCCCGATGTATAGCAAAAAAACTGTCCTATTAAACTGGAAGTCCAAAAGAAGTCTAAGTATTAATCACTACAAAAATCTCCTGGTGGAACACAGAAGTCTCCAGATCACATCTGCTTCCATCAAAAATGAATCGGCCGATGCTCTCTCTCCCTGGACCCTGCTGGTTAATCACATCACTTAGTAGGACTGGGGGCTGGGACCTTGGCGGCCCTGGGGGGTGGATTGGGGAGGCTTGGGGTCCTTGGGGCGGGGCGGCTCTCGGGCCGGGGGTCTGGGCAGGTCATTGCTTTGGGCGCTGCTCACCTGGCCGGCTTGGAGCTCTGGTGGCCCAGAGGCTGGGGTCGCTTGGGGGCGGGCCGGGGGGCGGCCGGGAGTTCGGGGCGGTCGGGGGCTGGCCTGGGCTGGGTGGCCGGGTTGCTGTTGTGCGGGCTGCGTGGGGGGCCGGGGCCCCCGGGTTTCGGGGGAGGGAGGGGGATGGTTGGGAATGGGTGGGGTAGGAATAGGGTCCATGGCGGAGGGGATCCTCCCTCTGGCTCTGTCTCCTCCCGTCGGCGGCAGTCTTGGCGTTGCTGGTGGCACCGGGACCCGGACCTGGATGGATGTCTGGGTGGGAGCCGGGGACTCTCCGGCCCCTGGAGTGTTGGCGCTGGGCCGCCGGGGATGTGGGGGACAACTGGGCTGCTGCCTCTTGCGGCACCTGGCGGGCCGGGACTTGCCCTTCTGCCCTGGGGCTGTCCCGGTGAGGTGGGGGCACCTACTGCGGCCAGCTGAGGAGTTGGTCGCCCAGGGGAGAAGTCCTTCTCCCCTGGTTGTGCCCCTCCCCATGCCCCCCTCCTCTTCCGCCACCCGACATCATACATACAGCATATAGGGCACGGTGGGGGGGTGAAGTCGGTGGTCCCAGGAACCCTAAGGGGCATTTTCCGATGGACCCCGGCGACCACCTGCCCCACTAAATTTTAATTGCAACATAGACACCAATATACATTTAGGGTTTGGAGGGGCCATGGGGGGGGGGGGGGGGGGGGGGGGGGCAGGAGCTACAGCGGTGGCTCTTGCCCATCCCCTCCCATTGGGGTCTTTCTCCCCTCGATTTTACTCACAACTTAGACACTATTACATTTACACAAGCAGCACACACACACACACACTTAACACAAACACACACAGACACTCACATAAACAAGGGAATGCTGAGGAGGGGGGGTCTGGCAGCAGCTGGTCCCACCCCCCCAGGGGGGTGTGTGGAATGGGAGGGAGGGGTGGGGCGGTGGGTGGGCGGGTGGAGGAAGGGGGGGGAGTGTTGGGGTCAGTAGGGCTTGGGAGGGAGGGGGATGGGGAGGGTGCTGGAGAGGGGGGATAGGAAGCAGCGGGAGGGTTGTGGGGAGGGGTTGTTGGGGGGAGGGTCTACGGACGTGTCCTTGTCCTTGGGGATCCTGCCCCTGGTATCGTGGTGGCGCCGGCCCGCGATGGTTTTGCTCTGGGTGGGCGGGGCCTGCTGGGTCTTGGCCGGGGCTCTGCCGGGGGGAACGGGTGGTCCTGGGGCCTGTGGGCTGCCGGCTCTCTGTGCGGCCCACGCTTCAGCACCCGGCGCCCGCCGGGCCGGCGTGCCGTCGCCCTGTGCTACCCGGTGCCCCTGCCTCGTGGCGCCGGGTGGCGCCTGCCTGGAGGCTTCCACTGCTCTGGGCTCGGGGGACGGAGGCTCTCTCTGCTTTGCCTGCCCGGGCTCTGTGCGCGGTGGGCTTGCCGGGCCCTGGGGGCCTTGGCTTCCTCCCCTACACCTCGGGTCGTGGTCGTGCTCCCCTACAAGCACTCAGCTGATCTTTGATTGCATGATCACAGGTTGAACAGTCACACGTGCACGCCCACATGCGCTCATCTTCCCATCTGCTTCCTACTAAATGTTGCTGATGACTCTCTGTAGGTATGTTTAATAACGGTTGGTATTGGAATTGTTATTTTATTCATTCATTTACTTTTTTTTACTTTTATTTTTCATTTTTTTGTCTGTTTTTGAATATTGTCACTATCCTACTTATGTCTTGTTGTATTTTTTCAGTACTTTATATTGTTTTGCAAATACGGTAACTTTAGCAGCTTAGACACGCCTTTCTTTTCTCTCTCTCTTTTTCCTCCTTTCATTTCCTCTTTCTTTTTCCTCTTTACCTGTCAGGTCCAGCTCGGCCATATCAAGACTGACGATGATTGCAAAATGATAAAAGGAAAATAAATAAATAAATAAAATTAAATAATTACCATAATAATAAAAATATTCAGATTATCAAGGGCAGCTATTTACATGAGATGCCTCCCTTGACAGAGCAAATCTGTCTGGCAAAAATACGGCACGCAGATTGCTGTTCTGTATGCTGAGATGCTGGACAGGACAGGTTAGAAAAAGAAAAAAAAAAGAAAACAGAGCGTCTCCAAAGTGCTGCTCAGAGTCAAATTTTACAAAATGAAAGGTTACAGGAAAAACTGCCTTAATCTTTGAATTGTCTGGACTTAATGCGTATAGTGTTGTGTACTACTGTTGCTAGGCATCTTTGTGCATGACACTGAAATAAACAAAATTAATTAATCAAATATGTAGTTTGCTGATGTATTTTCTTTTGTTTGGTCTCAAGTTGTAAAGAGCCTGAGCTTATGTTGTTGTAGTATCATGTTGACAGGTACAGAAGATACAGGGGCCGGCAGGTTTACAGGTTTCGATAGGTTTACTGAAAATACGTAGCTACATGCTAATGCAAACATTTTGTAAATAATTTTGTAATTAATGTACAAATTCTTGTCTCATTAGTAAGAAACAAATCAAAGTCCAATACAACAAAAGTGAAAAATAAAATAAAATGAATAACACTTGTGAGTTTAGTGCAAAAAATCCGGAACAAGGAATGGCACAAGTGCAAATCCTATAACATTGTAAAACAGTGCAATCAGCACTCCAAACAACTTCATTAATCTATCCATCTATCCATCCATCCTCTGCCGCTTATCCGGGGTCGGGTCGTGGGGGTAGCAGCCTAAGCAGAGCAGCCCAGACCCACAGCTCATGACCATAGGTGAGGGTAGGAACGTAGATCGACTGGTAAATCGAGAGCTTCGCCTTCTGGCTCAGTTCCTTCTTCACCACGACAGACCGGCGCAGAGTCTGCATTACTGCAGACGCCGCACCGATCCATCTGTCCATCTCACGCTCCATCCTTCCCTCACTCGTGAACAAGACCCCAAGATATTTAAACTCCTCCACTTGAGGCAGGACCTCACTCCCGACCCGGAGAGGACAATCCACCCTATTCCGGCTGAGGACCATGGTCTCAGATTTGGAGGTGCTGATTCTCATCCCAGCCGCTTCACACTCGGCCGCAAATTGCTCAAGCGAGAGCTGGAGATCACGACCAGATGAAGCCAACAGGACCACGTCATCTGCAAAAAGCAGGGACCCAATCCTGAGGCCACCAAGCCGGATCCCCTCAACACCTCGGCTGCACCTAGAAATTCTGTCCATATAAGTTATGAACAGAATCGGTGATAAAGGGCAGCCTTGGTGGAGTCCAACCCTCACCGGAAACGAATCCGACTTACTACCGGCAATGCGGACCAAGCTCTGACACCTGTCGTACAGGGACCGGACAGCTCGTACAAGGGGTCCAGTACCCCATACTCCCGGAGTACCCCCCACAGGAGCCCCCGGGGGACACGGTCGAACGCCTTCTACAGAGAACTGATTCCCCATCCTGAGTTGCCATATGGTGGATCAGAATCACCTCAAAGCTGTCGGGAAGTCAGTCTCCATGGCCTCGCCAAACTCCTCCTACGCCTCAGTTTTGGCTTGGCGACAGCAGAAGCCACATGACTCTTAGCCTATTGCTACCAATCAGCTGTCTCCAGAGTACCACACACCAAGAAGGCCCGATAGGACTCCTTCTTCAGCTTGACGGCATCCCTCACTGCAGGTGTCCACCAACGATTTCTTGGAAGAGTCCTGGAGAGACTCTTACTGGCTCACCTCAACAAGCAAGTAAACACCTTTCAGGACCCATTCCAGTTTGCATATCGTAATGGACTTGGGGTTGAAGATGCCATCATATACCTGCTCCAGAGAGCACACTCTCATCTGGACCATTCAGGCAGCACTCTGAGGGTCATGTTCTTTCATTTCTCAGTGCTTTTAATACCATTCAGCCTGCTTTGTTATGTGAGAAGCTCCATAAATTCCAGGTGGATACCTCCACAACCACCTGGATCTATGACTACCTCACAAACAGACCCCAGTTTGTGAGACTGAAAGGTTGTGTGTCTGAGATGGAGGTCAGCAGCACTGGTGCACCACAAGGAACTGTACTCTGGCCATTCCTCTTCACTCTGTACACCTCAGACTTCCAGTCCAACTCTGAGTCCTGTCATCTGCAGAAATACTCTGATGACTCTGCAGTTGTGGGGTGTATCAGGGATGGACAAGAAGCAGAGTACAGAGAACTGGTCAGTCAGTTTGTTAAATGGTGCAGTGACAATCATCTCATATTAAATAGCAGCAAAACAAAAGAGATGATTTTTGACTTCAGGAGGAAGAAGAATAAACAAAGCACTGTTTCCATCCTGGGAGAGGAGGTGGAGGTGGTGGAGGAATACAAGTATCTTGGAGTTCAGCTGGACAACAAACTGGACTGGAAATGCAACACTGACTACATCTACAAGAAAGGTCAGAGCAGACTGTACTTCTTAAGGAAGCTGAGATGGTTTAACGTCTGCACCAAGATGTTGCATATCTTCTAGAAGTCTGTTGTGGAGAGTGCAGTCAGCTTTGCAGCATCTGCTGGGGTAGTAGCATCAGAACCAGAGACTTGAAGAGAATCAACAAACTGATCCAGAAAGCTGCTTCTGTGCTTGGAGTAACTCTGGAGCCGCTGGAGCTGATTGTCCAAAGAAGAATGCTGCACAAGGTGGGACCTGAAGCTCGCTCTGATGGGGGACTTGTGGTGGAAAATACTCTGGTCTTGAGAAGTTGTAATACATCTAAGAGTCAACTGTCTTCTTACAATGAACATTTTATTATAAACTAATACAAGCACACGCTGGAGCTTGGAGAGAGAACTCTCTCTGCAGATGCTGAAGTAACACCCGATTATAAACCATGCTTAACTCCTCCTAGTTGCTGGGCAGACCACAGAAAACAATCATTCTCTCCTCCGAAGCTAAACTGAGCTCACTAAGCATCAATCACTCACTATATTACTTTATTACCTTTAACCTTTAGACAACTGGTCAACCAAGCAGTTGACAAAAACAGATGCCCTGCAGGAAACTCTTCCTGTCTCAGACTTTGTCTGCACATTCCAGACAAGAATCATATAACTTAAAGAAAGCTTTGTGCATTGACACAAAACACAGCAGGATCACAGCAAATCAATGCATATATGTCTAATACTTAATACAAACCAAACTCATAACAATTTTCTCCAACAGACTCCGTCCCCCTCTTCACCCGAGTGTCCAAGACGTGTGGCTGCAGGTCCGATGATGTAACTACAAAATTGATCATCGAACTGCGGCCCAGGGAGTCCTGATGCCAGGTGTACATATGGACACTCTTATGTTGGAACATGGTGTTCGTTCACTGTCATTGCCCATGTGAGCATTGAAGTCCCCCAGCAGAACAATGGAGTTCCCAACGTGCAGGCACCAAGCTGGGGGCTGATGAGAACGCCCACACCTGCTCGGCGCCTCTCACCATGAGCAACTCCAGAGTGGAAGAAGGTCCAGTCCCTCTCGAGGGTTCTGGTTCCAGAGCCCAAGCCATGCGTCGAGGTGAGTCCAACTATATCTAGTCAGAACCGCGCAACCTCGCCACAAGCTCAGGCTCCTTCCCCACCAGAGAGGTGACGTTCCACGTCCCTAGAGCCAGCTTCTGCAGCCGGGGATCGGACTGCCAGGGTCCCCGCCCCAGCTCACATTGCACCCGGGTTTAGGTCTAGAACAGGGGTTTAGGTCTAGAACAGGGGTGGGTTTAGGTCTAGAACAGGGGTTTAGGTCTAGAACAGGGTCGGGTTTAGGTCTAGAACAGGGGTGGGTTTAGGTCTAAAACAGGGGTTTAGGTCTAGAACAGGGGTGGGTTTAGGTCTAGAACAGGGGCGGGTTTAGGTTTAGAACAGGGGTTTAGGTCTAGAACAGGGGCGGGTTTAGGTCTAAAACAGGGGCGGGTTTAGGTCTAGAACAGGGGTGGGTTTAGGTCTAGAACAGGGGTGGGTTTAGGTCTAGAACAGGGGTGGGTTTAGGTCTAGAACAGGGGTGGGTTTAGGTCTAAAACGGGCGGGTTTAGGTCTAGAACAGGGGCAGGTTTAGGTCTAGAACGGGGCGGGTTTAGGTCTAGAACAGGGGTGGGTTTAGGTCTAGAACAGGGGCGGGTTTAGGTCTAGAACAGGGGCGGGTTTAGGTCTAGAACAGGGGCGGGTTTAGGTCTAAAACATTAGGCGGGTTTAGGTCTAGAACAGTGGCAGGTTTAGGTCTAGAACAGGGGCGGGTTTAGGTCTAGAAGAGGGGCGGGTTTAGGTCCAGAACAGGGGCGGGTTTGGGTCTAGAACAGGGGTGGGTTTAGGTCTAGAACAGGGGCGGGTTTAGGTCTAGAACAGTGGCGGGTTTAGGTCTAGAACAGGGGCGGGTTTAGGTCTAGAACAGGGGCGGGTTTAGGTCTAGAACAGGGGCGGGTTTAGGTCTAAAACATTAGGCGGGTTTAGGTCTAGAACAGTGGCGGGTTTAGGTCTAGAACAGGGGCGGGTTTAGGTCTAGAACAGGGGCGGGTTTGGGTCCAGAACAGGGGCGGGTTTGGGTCTAGAACAGGGGTGGGTTTAGGTCTAGAACAGGGGCGGGTTTAGGTCTAGAACAGTGGCGGGTTTAGGTCTAGAACAGGGGCGGGTTTAGGTCTAGAACAGGGGCGGGTTTAGGTCCAGAACAGGGGCGGGTTTAGGTCTAGAACAGGGGCGGGTTTAGGTCTAGAACAGGGGCGGGTTTAGGTCAAGAACAGGGGCGGGTATAGGTCTAGAACAGGGGCGGGTTTAGGTCTAAAACAGGGGCGGGTTTAGGTCTAGAACAGGGGCGGGTTTAGTTCTAGAACAGGGGCGGGTTTAGGTCTAAAACAGGGGCGGGTTTAGGTCTAGAACAGGGGCGGGTTTAGGTCTAGAACAGGGGCGGGTTTAGGTCTAGAACAGGGGCAGGTTTAGGTCTAGAACAGGGGCGGGTTTAGGTCTAGAACAGGGGCGGGTTTAGGTCTAGAACAGGGGCAGGTTTAGGTCTAGAACAGGGGCGGGTTTAGGTCTAGAACAGGGGCGGGTTTAGGTCTAGAACAGGGGCAGGTTTAGGTCTAGAACAGGGGCGGGTTTAGGTCTAGAACAGTGGCGGGTTTTGGTCTAGAACAGGGGCAGGTTTAGGTCTAGAACAGGGGCGGGTTTAGGTCTAGAACAGGGGCGGGTTTAGGTCTAGAACAGGGGCGGGTTTAGGTCTAGAACAGGGGCAGGTTTAGGTCTAGAACAGGGGCGGGTTAAGGTCTAGAACAGGGGCGGGTTTAGGTCTAGAACAGGGGCGGGTTTAGGTCTAAAACATTAGGCGGGTTTAGGTCTAGAACAGTGGGGGGTTTAGGTCTAGAACAGGGGCGGGTTTAGGTCTAGAACAGTGGCGGGTTTAGGTCTAGAACAGGGGAGGGTTTAGGTCTAGAACAGGGGCGGGTTTAGGTCTAGAACAGGGGTTTAGGTCTAGAACAGGGGCGGGTTTAGGTCTAGAACAGGGGCGGGTTTAGGTTTAGAACAGTGGCGGGTTTAGGTCTAGAACAGGGGCGGGTTTAGGTCTAAAACAGGGGCGGGTTTAGGTCTAGAACAGTGGCGGGTTTAGGTCTAGAACAGGGGCGGGTTTAGGTCTAGAACAGGGGCGGGTTTAGGTCTAGAACAGGGGCGGGTTTAGGTCTAGAACAGGGGCAGGTTTAGGTATAGAACAGGGGCGGGTTTAGGTCTAGAACAGGGGCGGGTTTAGGTCTAGAACAGGGGCGGGTTTAGGTCTAGAACAGGGGCGGGTTTAGGTCTAGAACAGGGGCGGGTTTAGGTCTAGAACAGGGGCGGGTTTAGGTCTAGAACAGGGGCGGGTTCAGGTCTAGAACAGGGGTTTAGGT
Organism: Telmatherina bonti; assembly: GCF_933228915.1. Lineage (NCBI taxonomy): Eukaryota > Metazoa > Chordata > Actinopteri > Atheriniformes > Telmatherinidae > Telmatherina > Telmatherina bonti. Next base: position 558,756 of record NC_136627.1, on the reverse strand, counting down.
CTAGAACAGGGGCGGGTTTAGGTCTAGAACAGGGGCGGGTTTAGGTCTAGAACAGGGGCGGGTTTAGGTCTAGAAAAGGGGCGGGTTTAGGTCTAGAACAGGGGCGGGTTTAGGTCTAGAACAGGGGCGGGTTTAGGTCTAGAACAGGGGCGGGTTTAGGTCTAGAACAGGGGCGGGTTTAGGTCTAGAACAGTGGCGGGTTTAGATCTAGAACAGGGGCGGGTTTAGGTCTAGAACAGGGGCGGGTTTAGGTCTAGAACAGGGGTTTAGGTCTAGAACAGGGGCGGGTTTAGGTCTAGAACAGGGGCGGGTTTAGGTCTAGAACAGGGGCGGGTTTAGGTCTAGAACAGGGGCGGGTTTAGGTCTAGAACAGGGGCGGGTTTAGGTCTAGAACAGGGGCGGGTTTAGGTCTAGAACAGGGGCAGGTTTAGGTCTAGAACAGGGGCGGATTTAGGTCTAAAACAGGGGCGGGTTTAGGTCTAGAACAGTGGGGGGTTTAGGTCTAGAACAGGGGCGGGTTTAGGTCTAGAACAGGGGCGGGTTTAGGTCTAGAACAGTGGCGGGTTTAGGTCTAGAACAGGGGCGGGTTTAGGTCTAGAACAGGGGCAGGTTTAGGTCTAGAACAGGGGCGGGTTTAGGTCTAGAACAGGGGCGGGTTTAGGTCTAGAACAGTGGCGGGTTTAGGTCTAGAACAGGGGCGGGTTTAGGTCTAGAACAGGGGCGGGTTTAGGTCTAGAACAGGGGCAGGTTTAGGTCTAGAACAGTGGCGGGTTTAGGTCTAGAACAGTGGCGGGTTTAGGTCTAGAACAGGGGCGGGTTTAGGTCTAGAACAGGGGCAGGTTTAGGTCTAGAACAGTGGGGGGTTTAGGTCTAGAACAGGGGCGGGTTTAGGTCTAGAACAGGGGCAGGTTTAGGTCTAGAACAGGGGCGGGTTTAGGTCTAGAACAGGGGCGGATTTAGGTCTAAAACAGGGGCGGGTTTAGGTCTAGAACAGGGGCGGGTTTAGGTCTAGAACAGGGGCGGGTTTAGGTCCAGAACAGGGGCGGGTTTGGGTCTAGAACATTGGTGGGTTTAGGTCTAGAACAGGGGCGGGTTTAGGTCTAGAACAGTGGCGGGTTTAGGTCTAGAACAGGGGCGGGTTTAGGTCTAGAACAGGGGCGGGTTTAGGTCTAGAACAGGGGCGGGTTTAGGTCCAGAACAGGGGCGGGTTTGGGTCTAGAACAGGGTTGGGTTTAGGTCTAGAACAGGGGCGGGTTTAGGTCTTGAACAGTGGCGGGTTTAGGTCTAGAACAGGGGCGGGTTTAGGTCTAGAACAGTGGCGGGTTTGGGTCCAGAACAGGGGCGGGTTTAGGTCTAGAACAGGGGCGGGTTTAGGTCTAGAACAGGGGCGGGTTTAGGTCTAGAACAGGGGCGGGTTTAGGTCTAGAACAGGGGCGGGTTTAGGTCTAAAACAGGGGCGGGTTTAGGTCTAGAACAGGGGCAGGTTTAGGTCTAGAACAGGGGCGGGTTTAGGTCTAAAACAGGGGCGGGTTTAGGTCTAGAACAGGGGCAGGTTTAGGTCTAGAACAGGGGCGGGTTTAGGTCTAAAACAGGGGCGGGTTTAGGTCTAGAACAGTGGGGGGTTTAGGTCTAGAACAGGGGCGGGTTTAGGTCTATAACAGGGGCGGGTTTAGGTCTATAACAGGGGCGGGTTTAGGTCCAGAACAGGGGCGGGTTTAGGTCTAGAACAGGGGCGGGTTTAGGTCTAGAACAGGGGCGGGTTTAGGTCTAGAACAGGGGCGGGTTTAGGTCTAAAACAGGGGCGGGTTTAGGTCTAGAACAGGGGCGGGTTTAGGTCTAGAACAGGGGCGGGTTTAGGTCTAAAACAGGGGCGGGTTTAGGTCTAGAACAGGGGCGGGTTTAGGTCTAGAACAGGGGCGGGTTTAGGTCTAAAACAGGGGCGGGTTTAGGTCTAGAACAGGGGCGGGTTTAGGTCTAAAACAGGGGCGGGTTTAGGTCTAGAACAGTGGCAGGTTTAGGTCTAGAACAGGGGCGGGTTTAGGTCTAGAACAGGGGCGGGTTTAGGTCTAGAACCGGGGCAGGTTTAGGTCTAGAACAGTGGCGAGTTTAGGTCTAGAACAGTGGCGGGTTTTGGTCTAGAACAGGGGCAGGTTTAGGTCTAGAACAGGGGCGGGTTTAGGTCTAGAACAGGGGCGGGTTTAGGTCTAGAACAGGGGCGGGTTTAGGTCTAGAACAGGGGCAGGTTTAGGTCTAAAACAGGGGCGGGTTAAGGTCTAGAAAGGGGGCAGGTTTAGGTCTAGAACAGGGGTGGGTTTTGGTCTAAAACAGGGGCGGGTTTAGGTCAAGAACAGGGGCGGGTTTAGGTCTAGAACAGTGGCGGGTTTAGGTCTAGAACAGGGGTTTAGGTCTAGAACAGTGGCGGGTTTAGGTCTAGAACAGTGGCGGGTTTAGGTCTAGAACAGGGGCGGGTTTAGGTCTAGAACAGGGGTTTAGGTCTAGAACAGGGGCGGGTTTAGGTCTAGAACAGGGGCGGGTTTAGGTCTAGAACAGTGGCGGGTTTAGGTCTAGAACAGGGGCGGGTTTAGGTCTAGAACAGGGGCGGGTTTAGGTCTAAAACAGGGGCGGGTTTAGGTCTAGAACAGGGGCGGGTTTAGGTCTAGAACAGTGGCGGGTTTAGGTCTAGAACAGGGGCGGGTTTAGGTCTAGAACAGGGGCGGGTTTAGGTCTAAAACAGGGGTTTAGGTCTAGAACAGGGGTGGGTTTAGGTCTAGAACAGGGGCGGGTTTAGGTTTAGAACAGGGGTTTAGGTCTAGAACAGGGGCGGGTTTAGGTCTAAAACAGGGGCGGGTTTAGGTCTAGAACAGGGGTGGGTTTAGGTCTAGAACAGGGGTCGGTTTAGGTCTAGAACAGGGGTGGGTTTAGGTCTAGAACAGGGGTGGGTTTAGGTCTAAAACGGGCGGGTTTAGGTCTAGAACAGGGGCAGGTTTAGGTCTAGAACGGGGCGGGTTTAGGTCTAGAACAGGGGTTTAGGTCTAGAACAGGGGCGGGTTTAGGTCTAGAACAGGGGTGGGTTTAGGTCTAGAACAGGGGCGGGTTTAGGTCTAGAACAGGGGCGGGTTTAGGTCTAGAACAGGGGCGGGTTTAGGTCCAGAACAGGGGCGGGTTTGGGTCTAGAACAGGGGTGGGTTTAGGTCTAGAACAGGGGCGGGTTTAGGTCTAGAACAGGGGCGGGTTTAGGTCTAGAACAGGGGCGGGTTTAGGTCTAGAACAGGGGCGGGTTTAGGTCTAGAACAGTGGCGGGTTTAGGTCTAGAACAGGGGAGGGTTTAGGTCTAGAACAGGGGCGGGTTTAGGTCTAGAACAGGGGTTTAGGTCTAGAACAGGGGCGGGTTTAGGTCTAGAACAGGGGCGGGTTTAGGTCTAGAACAGTGGCAGGTTTAGGTCTAGAACAGGGGCGGGTTTAGGTCTAAAACAGGGGCGGGTTTAGGTCTAGAACAGTGGCGGGTTTAGGTCTAGAACAGGGGCGGGTTTAGGTCTAGAACAGGGGCGGGTTTAGGTCTAGAACAGGGGCGGGTTTAGGTCTAGAACAGGGGCAGGTTTAGGTCTAGAACAGGGGCGGGTTAAGGTCTAGAACAGGGGCGGGTTTAGGTCTAGAACAGGGGCGGGTTTAGGTCTAAAACATTAGGCGGGTTTAGGTCTAGAACAGTGGGGGGTTTAGGTCTAGAACAGGGGCGGGTTTAGGTCTAGAACAGTGGCGGGTTTAGGTCTAGAACAGGGGAGGGTTTAGGTCTAGAACAGGGGCGGGTTTAGGTCTAGAACAGGGGTTTAGGTCTAGAACAGGGGCGGGTTTAGGTCTAGAACAGGGGCGGGTTTAGGTTTAGAACAGTGGCGGGTTTAGGTCTAGAACAGGGGCGGGTTTAGGTCTAAAACAGGGGCGGGTTTAGGTCTAGAACAGTGGCGGGTTTAGGTCTAGAACAGGGGCGGGTTTAGGTCTAGAACAGGGGCGGGTTTAGGTCTAGAACAGGGGCGGGTTTAGGTCTAGAACAGGGGCAGGTTTAGGTATAGAACAGGGGCGGGTTTAGGTCTAGAACAGGGGCGGGTTTAGGTCTAGAACAGGGGCGGGTTTAGGTCTAGAACAGGGGCGGGTTTAGGTCTAGAACAGGGGCGGGTTTAGGTCTAGAACAGGGGCGGGTTTAGGTCTAGAACAGGGGCGGGTTCAGGTCTAGAACAGGGGTTTAGGTCTAGAACAGGGGCGGGTTTAGGTCTAGAACAGGGGCGGGTTTAGGTCTAGAACAGGGGCGGGTTTAGGTCTAGAAAAGGGGCGGGTTTAGGTCTAGAACAGGGGCGGGTTTAGGTCTAGAACAGGGGCGGGTTTAGGTCTAGAACAGGGGCGGGTTTAGGTCTAGAACAGGGGCGGGTTTAGGTCTAGAACAGTGGCGGGTTTAGGTCTAGAACAGGGGCGGGTTTAGGTCTAGAACAGGGGCGGGTTTAGGTCTAGAACAGGGGTTTAGGTCTAGAACAGGGGCGGGTTTAGGTCTAGAACAGGGGCGGGTTTAGGTCTAGAACAGGGGCGGGTTTAGGTCTAGAACAGGGGCGGGTTTAGGTCTAGAACAGGGGCGGGTTTAGGTTTAGAACAGGGGCAGGTTTAGGTCTAGAACAGGGGCGGATTTAGGTCTAAAACAGGGGCGGGTTTAGGTCTAGAACAGTGGGGGGTTTAGGTCTAGAACAGGGGCGGGTTTAGGTCTAGAACAGGGGCGGGTTTAGGTCTAGAACAGTGGCGGGTTTAGGTCTAGAACAGGGGCGGGTTTAGGTCTAGAACAGGGGCAGGTTTAGGTCTAGAACAGGGGCGGGTTTAGGTCTAGAACAGGGGCGGGTTTAGGTCTAGAACAGTGGCGGGTTTAGGTCTAGAACAGGGGCGGGTTTAGGTCTAGAACAGGGGCGGGTTTAGGTCTAGAACAGGGGCAGGTTTAGGTCTAGAACAGTGGCGGGTTTAGGTCTAGAACAGTGGCGGGTTTAGGTCTAGAACAGGGGCGGGTTTAGGTCTAGAACAGGGGCAGGTTTAGGTCTAGAACAGTGGGGGGTTTAGGTCTAGAACAGGGGCGGGTTTAGGTCTAGAACAGGGGCAGGTTTAGGTCTAGAACAGGGGCGGGTTTAGGTCTAGAACAGGGGCGGATTTAGGTCTAAAACAGGGGCGGGTTTAGGTCTAGAACAGTGGGGGGTTTAGGTCTAGAACAGGGGCGGGTTTAGGTCTAGAACAGGGGCGGGTTTAGGTCTAAAACATTAGGCGGGTTTAGGTCTAGAACAGTGGCAGGTTTAGGTCTAGAACAGGGGCGGGTTTAGGTCTAGAACAGGGGCGGGTTTAGGTCCAGAACAGGGGCGGGTTTGGGTCTAGAACAGGGGTGGGTTTAGGTCTAGAACAGGGGCGGGTTTAGGTCTAGAACAGTGGCGGGTTTAGGTCTAGAACAGGGGCGGGTTTAGGTCTAGAACAGGGGCGGGTTTAGGTCTAGAACAGGGGCGGGTTTAGGTCCAGAACAGGGGCGGGTTTGGGTCTAGAACAGGGGTGGGTTTAGGTCTAGAACAGGGGCGGGTTTAGGTCTAGAACAGTGGCGGGTTTAGGTCTAGAACAGGGGCGGGTTTAGGTCTAGAACAGTGGCGGGTTTGGGTCCAGAACAGGGGCGGGTTTAGGTCTAGAACAGGGGCGGGTTTAGGTCTAGAACAGGGGCGGGTTTAGGTCTAGAACAGGGGCGGGTTTAGGTCTAGAACAGGGGCGGGTTTAGGTCTAAAACAGGGGCGGGTTTAGGTCTAGAACAGGGGCAGGTTTAGGTCTAGAACAGGGGCGGGTTTAGGTCTAAAACAGGGGCGGGTTTAGGTCTAGAACAGGGGCAGGTTCAGGTCTAGAACAGGGGCGGGTTTAGGTCTAAAACAGGGGCGGGTTTAGGTCTAGAACAGTGGGGGGTTTAGGTCTAGAACAGGGGCGGGTTTAGGTCTATAACAGGGGCGGGTTTAGGTCTATAACAGGGGCGGGTTTAGGTCCAGAACAGGGGCGGGTTTAGGTCTAGAACAGGGGCGGGTTTAGGTCTAGAACAGGGGCGGGTTTAGGTCTAGAACAGGGGCGGGTTTAGGTCTAAAACAGGGGCGGGTTTAGGTCTAGAACAGGGGCGGGTTTAGGTCTAGAACAGGGGCGGGTTTAGGTCTAAAACAGGGGCGGGTTTAGGTCTAGAACAGGGGCGGGTTTAGGTCTAGAACAGGGGCGGGTTTAGGTCTAGAACAGTGGCGGGTTTAGGTCTAGAACAGGGGCGGGTTTAGGTCTAGAACAGGGGCAGGTTTAGGTCTAGAACAGTGGGGGGTTTAGGTCTAGAACAGGGGCGGGTTTAGGTCTAGAACAGGGGCAGGTTTAGGTCTAGAACAGGGGCGGGTTTAGGTCTAGAACAGGGGCGGATTTAGGTCTAAAACAGGGGCGGGTTTAGGTCTAGAACAGTGGGGGGTTTAGGTCTAGAACAGGGGCGGGTTTAGGTCTAGAACAGGGGCGGGTTTAGGTCTAAAACATTAGGCGGGTTTAGGTCTAGAACAGTGGCAGGTTTAGGTCTAGAACAGGGGCGGGTTTAGGTCTAGAACAGGGGCGGGTTTAGGTCCAGAACAGGGGCGGGTTTGGGTCTAGAACAGGGGTGGGTTTAGGTCTAGAACAGGGGCGGGTTTAGGTCTAGAACAGTGGCGGGTTTAGGTCTAGAACAGGGGCGGGTTTAGGTCTAGAACAGGGGCGGGTTTAGGTCTAGAACAGGGGCGGGTTTAGGTCCAGAACAGGGGCGGGTTTGGGTCTAGAACAGGGGTGGGTTTAGGTCTAGAACAGGGGCGGGTTTAGGTCTAGAACAGTGGCGGGTTTAGGTCTAGAACAGGGGCGGGTTTAGGTCTAGAACAGTGGCGGGTTTGGGTCCAGAACAGGGGCGGGTTTAGGTCTAGAACAGGGGCGGGTTTAGGTCTAGAACAGGGGCGGGTTTAGGTCTAGAACAGGGGCGGGTTTAGGTCTAGAACAGGGGCGGGTTTAGGTCTAAAACAGGGGCGGGTTTAGGTCTAGAACAGGGGCAGGTTTAGGTCTAGAACAGGGGCGGGTTTAGGTCTAAAACAGGGGCGGGTTTAGGTCTAGAACAGGGGCAGGTTCAGGTCTAGAACAGGGGCGGGTTTAGGTCTAAAACAGGGGCGGGTTTAGGTCTAGAACAGTGGGGGGTTTAGGTCTAGAACAGGGGCGGGTTTAGGTCTATAACAGGGGCGGGTTTAGGTCTATAACAGGGGCGGGTTTAGGTCCAGAACAGGGGCGGGTTTAGGTCTAGAACAGGGGCGGGTTTAGGTCTAGAACAGGGGCGGGTTTAGGTCTAGAACAGGGGCGGGTTTAGGTCTAAAACAGGGGCGGGTTTAGGTCTAGAACAGGGGCGGGTTTAGGTCTAGAACAGGGGCGGGTTTAGGTCTAAAACAGGGGCGGGTTTAGGTCTAGAACAGGGGCGGGTTTAGGTCTAGAACAGGGGCGGGTTTTGGTCTAAAACAGGGGCGGGTTTAGGTCTAGAACAGTGGCGGGTTTAGGTCTAGAACAGTGGCGGGTTTAGGTCTAGAACAGGGGCGGGTTTAGGTCTAAAACAGGGGCGGGTTTAGGTCTAGAACAGTGGCAGGTTTAGGTCTAGAACAGGGGCGGGTTTAGGTCTAGAACAGGGGCGGGTTTAGGTCTAGAACCGGGGCAGGTTTAGGTCTAGAACAGTGGCGAGTTTAGGTCTAGAACAGTGGCGGGTTTTGGTCTAGAACAGGGGCAGGTTTAGGTCTAGAACAGGGGCGGGTTTAGGTCTAGAACAGGGGCGGGTTTAGGTCTAGAACAGGGGCGGGTTTAGGTCTAGAACAGGGGCAGGTTTAGGTCTAAAACAGGGGCGGGTTAAGGTCTAGAAAGGGGGCAGGTTTAGGTCTAGAACAGGGGTGGGTTTTGGTCTAAAACAGCGGCGGGTTTAGGTCAAGAACAGGGGCGGGTTTAGGTCTACAACAGTGGCGGGTTTAGGTCTAGAACAGGGGTTTAGGTCTAGAACAGTGGCGGGTTTAGGTCTAGAACAGTGGCGGGTTTAAGTCTAGAACAGGGGCGGGTTTAGGTCTAGAACAGGGGTTTAGGTCTAGAACAGGGGCGGGTTTAGGTCTAGAACAGGGGCGGGTTTAGGTCTAGAACAGTGGCGGGTTTAGGTCTAGAACAGGGGCGGGTTTAGGTCTAGAACAGGGGCGGGTTTAGGTCTAAAACAGGGGCGGGTTTAGGTCTAGAACAGGGGCGGGTTTAGGTCTAGAACAGTGGCGGGTTTAGGTCTAGAACAGGGGCGGGTTTAGGTCTAGAACAGGGGCGGGTTTACGTCTAAAACAGGGGTTTAGGTCTAGAACAGGGGTGGGTTTAGGTCTAGAACAGGGGCGGGTTTAGGTTTAGAACAGGGGATTAGGTCTAGAACAGGGGCGGGTTTAGGTCTAAAACAGGGGCGGGTTTAGGTCTAGAACAGGGGTGGGTTTAGGTCTAGAACAGGGGTGGGTTTAGGTCTAGAACAGGGGTGGGTTTAGGTCTAGAACAGGGGTGGGTTTAGGTCTAAAACGGGCGGGTTTAGGTCTAGAACAGGGGCAGGTTTAGGTCTAGAACGGGGCGGGTTTAGGTCTAGAACAGGGGTTTAGGTCTAGAACAGGGGCGGGTTTAGGTCTAGAACAGGGGTGGGTTTAGGTCTAGAACAGGGGCGGGTTTAGGTCTAGAACAGGGGCGGGTTTAGGTCTAGAACAGGGGCGGGTTTAGGTCCAGAACAGGGGCGGGTTTGGGTCTAGAACAGGGGTGGGTTTAGGTCTAGAACAGGGGCGGGTTTAGGTCTAGAACAGGGGCGGGTTTAGGTCTAGAACAGGGGCGGGTTTAGGTCTAGAACAGGGGCGGGTTTAGGTCTAGAACAGTGGCGGGTTTAGGTCTAGAACAGGGGAGGGTTTAGGTCTAGAACAGGGGCGGGTTTAGGTCTAGAACAGGGGTTTAGGTCTAGAACAGGGGCGGGTTTAGGTCTAGAACAGGGGCGGGTTTAGGTCTAGAACAGTGGCAGGTTTAGGTCTAGAACAGGGGCGGGTTTAGGTCTAAAACAGGGGCGGGTTTAGGTCTAGAACAGTGGCGGGTTTAGGTCTAGAACAGGGGCGGGTTTAGGTCTAGAACAGGGGCGGGTTTAGGTCTAGAACAGGGGCAGGTTTAGGTATAGAACAGGGGCGGGTTTAGGTCTAGAACAGGGGCGGGTTTAGGTCTAGAACAGGGGCGGGTTTAGGTCTAGAACAGGGGCGGGTTTAGGTCTAGAACAGGGGCGGGTTTAGGTCTAGAACAGGGGCGGGTTTAGGTCTAGAACAGGGGTTTAGGTCTAGAACAGGGGCGGGTTTAGGTCTAGAACAGGGGCGGGTTTAGGTCTAGAACAGGGGCGGGTTTAGGTCTAGAAAAGGGGCGGGTTTAGGTCTAGAACAGGGGCGGGTTTAGGTCTAGAACAGGGGTGGGTTTAGGTCTAGAACAGGGGCGGGTTTAGGTCTAGAACAGGGGTTTAGGTCTAGAACAGGGGCGGGTTTAGGTCTAGAACAGGGGCGGGTTTAGGTCTAGAACAGGGGCGGGTTTTGGTCAAGAACAGGGGCGGGTTTAGGTCTAGAACAGGGGCAGGTTTAGGTCTAAAACAGGGGCGGGTTTAGGTCTAAAACAGTGGGGGGTTTAGGTCTAGAACAGGGGCGGGTTTAGGTCTAGAACAGTGGGGGGTTTAGGTCTAGAACAGGGGCGGGTTTAGGTCTAGAACAGGGGCGGGTTTAGGTCTAGAACAGGGGCGGGTTTAGGTCTAGAACAGGGGCGGGTTTAGGTCTAGAACAGGGGCGGGTTTAGGTCTAGAACAGTGGCGGGTTTAGGTCTAGAACAGGGGCGGGTTTAGGTCTAGAACAGGGGCGGGTTTAGGTCTAGAACAGGGGCGGGTTTAGGTCCAGAACAGGGGCGGGTTTGGGTCTAGAACAGGGGTGGGTTTAGGTCTAGAACAGTGGCGAGTTTAGGTCTAGAACAGTGGCGGGTTTTGGTCTAGAACAGGGGCAGGTTTAGGTCTAGAACAGGGGCGGGTTTAGGTCTAGAACAGGGGCGGGTTTAGGTCTAGAACAGGGGCGGGTTTAGGTCTAGAACAGGGGCAGGTTTAGGTCTAAAACAGGGGCGGGTTAAGGTCTAGAACAGTGGCGGGTTTAGGTCTAGAACAGTGGCGGGTTTAGGTCTAGAACAGGGGCGGGTTTAGGTCTAGAACAGGGGCAGGTTTAGGTCTAGAACAGTGGGGGGTTTAGGTCTAGAACAGGGGCGGGTTTAGGTCTAGAACAGGGGCAGGTTTAGGTCTAGAACAGGGGCGGGTTTAGGTCTAGAACAGGGGCGGATTTAGGTCTAAAACAGGGGCGGGTTTAGGTCTAGAACAGTGGGGGGTTTAGGTCTAGAACAGGGGCGGGTTTAGGTCTAGAACAGGGGCGGGTTTAGGTCTAAAACATTAGGCGGGTTTAGGTCTAGAACAGTGGCAGGTTTAGGTCTAGAACAGGGGCGGGTTTAGGTCTAGAACAGGGGCGGGTTTAGGTCCAGAACAGGGGCGGGTTTGGGTCTAGAACAGGGGTGGGTTTAGGTCTAGAACAGGGGCGGGTTTAGGTCTAGAACAGTGGCGGGTTTAGGTCTAGAACAGGGGCGGGTTTAGGTCTAGAACAGGGGCGGGTTTAGGTCTAGAACAGGGGCGGGTTTAGGTCCAGAACAGGGGCGGGTTTGGGTCTAGAACAGGGGTGGGTTTAGGTCTAGAACAGGGGCGGGTTTAGGTCTAGAACAGTGGCGGGTTTAGGTCTAGAACAGGGGCGGGTTTAGGTCTAGAACAGTGGCGGGTTTGGGTCCAGAACAGGGGCGGGTTTAGGTCTAGAACAGGGGCGGGTTTAGGTCTAGAACAGGGGCGGGTTTAGGTCTAGAACAGGGGCGGGTTTAGGTCTAGAACAGGGGCGGGTTTAGGTCTAAAACAGGGGCGGGTTTAGGTCTAGAACAGGGGCAGGTTTAGGTCTAGAACAGGGGCGGGTTTAGGTCTAAAACAGGGGCGGGTTTAGGTCTAGAACAGGGGCAGGTTCAGGTCTAGAACAGGGGCGGGTTTAGGTCTAAAACAGGGGCGGGTTTAGGTCTAGAACAGTGGGGGGTTTAGGTCTAGAACAGGGGCGGGTTTAGGTCTATAACAGGGGCGGGTTTAGGTCTATAACAGGGGCGGGTTTAGGTCCAGAACAGGGGCGGGTTTAGGTCTAGAACAGGGGCGGGTTTAGGTCTAGAACAGGGGCGGGTTTAGGTCTAGAACAGGGGCGGGTTTAGGTCTAAAACAGGGGCGGGTTTAGGTCTAGAACAGGGGCGGGTTTAGGTCTAGAACAGGGGCGGGTTTAGGTCTAAAACAGGGGCGGGTTTAGGTCTAGAACAGGGGCGGGTTTAGGTCTAGAACAGGGGCGGGTTTAGGTCTAAAACAGGGGCGGGTTTAGGTCTAGAACAGTGGCGGGTTTAGGTCTAGAACAGTGGCGGGTTTAGGTCTAGAACAGGGGCGGGTTTAGGTCTAAAACAGGGGCGGGTTTAGGTCTAGAACAGTGGCAGGTTTAGGTCTAGAACAGGGGCGGGTTTAGGTCTAGAACAGGGGCGGGTTTAGGTCTAGAACCGGGGCAGGTTTAGGTCTAGAACAGTGGCGAGTTTAGGTCTAGAACAGTGGCGGGTTTTGGTCTAGAACAGGGGCAGGTTTAGGTCTAGAACAGGGGCGGGTTTAGGTCTAGAACAGGGGCGGGTTTAGGTCTAGAACAGGGGCGGGTTTAGGTCTAGAACAGGGGCAGGTTTAGGTCTAAAACAGGGGCGGGTTAAGGTCTAGAAAGGGGGCAGGTTTAGGTCTAGAACAGGGGTGGGTTTTGGTCTAAAACAGCGGCGGGTTTAGGTCAAGAACAGGGGCGGGTTTAGGTCTACAACAGTGGCGGGTTTAGGTCTAGAACAGGGGTTTAGGTCTAGAACAGTGGCGGGTTTAGGTCTAGAACAGTGGCGGGTTTAAGTCTAGAACAGGGGCGGGTTTAGGTCTAGAACAGGGGTTTAGGTCTAGAACAGGGGCGGGTTTAGGTCTAGAACAGGGGCGGGTTTAGGTCTAGAACAGTGGCGGGTTTAGGTCTAGAACAGGGGCGGGTTTAGGTCTAGAACAGGGGCGGGTTTAGGTCTAAAACAGGGGCGGGTTTAGGTCTAGAACAGGGGCGGGTTTAGGTGTAGAACAGTGGCGGGTTTAGGTCTAGAACAGGGGCGGGTTTAGGTCTAGAACAGGGGCGGGTTTACGTCTAAAACAGGGGTTTAGGTCTAGAACAGGGGTGGGTTTAGGTCTAGAACAGGGGCGGGTTTAGGTTTAGAACAGGGGATTAGGTCTAGAACAGGGGCGGGTTTAGGTCTAAAACAGGGGCGGGTTTAGGTCTAGAACAGGGGTGGGTTTAGGTCTAGAACAGGGGTGGGTTTAGGTCTAGAACAGGGGTGGGTTTAGGTCTAGAACAGGGGTGGGTTTAGGTCTAAAACGGGCGGGTTTAGGTCTAGAACAGGGGCAGGTTTAGGTCTAGAACGGGGCGGGTTTAGGTCTAGAACAGGGGTTTAGGTCTAGAACAGGGGCGGGTTTAGGTCTAGAACAGGGGTGGGTTTAGGTCTAGAACAGGGGCGGGTTTAGGTCTAGAACAGGGGCGGGTTTAGGTCTAGAACAGGGGCGGGTTTAGGTCCAGAACAGGGGCGGGTTTGGGTCTAGAACAGGGGTGGGTTTAGGTCTAGAACAGGGGCGGGTTTAGGTCTAGAACAGGGGCGGGTTTAGGTCTAGAACAGGGGCGGGTTTAGGTCTAGAACAGGGGCGGGTTTAGGTCTAGAACAGTGGCGGGTTTAGGTCTAGAACAGGGGAGGGTTTAGGTCTAGAACAGGGGCGGGTTTAGGTCTAGAACAGGGGTTTAGGTCTAGAACAGGGGCGGGTTTAGGTCTAGAACAGGGGCGGGTTTAGGTCTAGAACAGTGGCAGGTTTAGGTCTAGAACAGGGGCGGGTTTAGGTCTAAAACAGGGGCGGGTTTAGGTCTAGAACAGTGGCGGGTTTAGGTCTAGAACAGGGGCGGGTTTAGGTCTAGAACAGGGGCGGGTTTAGGTCTAGAACAGGGGCAGGTTTAGGTATAGAACAGGGGCGGGTTTAGGTCTAGAACAGGGGCGGGTTTAGGTCTAGAACAGGGGCGGGTTTAGGTCTAGAACAGGGGCGGGTTTAGGTCTAGAACAGGGGCGGGTTTAGGTCTAGAACAGGGGCGGGTTTAGGTCTAGAACAGGGGTTTAGGTCTAGAACAGGGGCGGGTTTAGGTCTAGAACAGGGGCGGGTTTAGGTCTAGAACAGGGGCGGGTTTAGGTCTAGAAAAGGGGCGGGTTTAGGTCTAGAACAGGGGCGGGTTTAGGTCTAGAACAGGGGTGGGTTTAGGTCTAGAACAGGGGCGGGTTTAGGTCTAGAACAGGGGTTTAGGTCTAGAACAGGGGCGGGTTTAGGTCTAGAACAGGGGCGGGTTTAGGTCTAGAACAGGGGCGGGTTTTGGTCTAGAACAGGGGCGGGTTTAGGTCTAGAACAGGGGCAGGTTTAGGTCTAAAACAGGGGCGGGTTTAGGTCTAAAACAGTGGGGGGTTTAGGTCTAGAACAGGGGCGGGTTTAGGTCTAGAACAGTGGGGGGTTTAGGTCTAGAACAGGGGCGGGTTTAGGTCTAGAACAGGGGCGGGTTTAGGTCTAGAACAGGGGCGGGTTTAGGTCTAGAACAGGGGCGGGTTTAGGTCTAGAACAGGGGCGGGTTTAGGTCTAGAACAGTGGCGGGTTTAGGTCTAGAACAGGGGCGGGTTTAGGTCTAGAACAGGGGCGGGTTTAGGTCTAGAACAGGGGCGGGTTTAGGTCCAGAACAGGGGCGGGTTTGGGTCTAGAACAGGGGTGGGTTTAGGTCTAGAACAGGGGCGGGTTTAGGTCTAGAACAGTGGCGGGTTTAGGTCTAGAACAGGGGCGGGTTTAGCTCTAGAACAGGGGCGGGTTTAGGTCTAGAACAGGGGCGGGTTTAGGTCTAAAACAGGGGCGGGTTTAGGTCTAGAACAGGGGCGGGTTTAGGTCTAGAACAGGGGCGGGTTTAGGTCTAAAACAGGGGCGGGTTTAGGTCTAGAACAGGGGCGGGTTTAGGTCCAGAACAGGGGCGGGTTTAGGTCTAGAACAGGGGCGGGTTTAGGTCTAGAACAGGGGCGGGTTTAGGTCTAAAACAGGGGCGGGTTTAGGTCTAGAACAGGGGCGGGTTTAGGTCCAGAACAGGGGCGGGTTTAGGTCTAGAACAGGGGCGGGTTTAGGTCTAGAACAGGGGCGGGTTTAGGTCTAGAACAGCGGCGGGTTTAGGTCTAAAACAGGGGCGGGTTTAGGTCTAGAACAGTGGCGGGTTTAGGTCTAGAACAGGGGCGGGTTTAGGTCTAGAACAGGGGCAGGTTTAGGTCTAGAAGAGGGGCGGGTTAAGGTCTAGAAAGGGGGCAGGTTTAGGTCTAGAACAGGGGCGGGTTTAGGTCTAAAACAGGGGCGGGTTTAGGTCTAGACCAGTGGGGGGTTTAGGTCTAGAACAGGGGCGGGTTTAGGTCTAGAACAGTGGCGGGTTTAGGTCTAAAACATTAGGCGGGTTTAGGTCTAGAACAGTGGCAGGTTTAGGTCTAGAACAGGGGCGGGTTTAGGTCTAAAACAGGGGCGGGTTTAGGTCTAGAACAGGGGCGGGTTTAGGTCCAGAACAGGGGCGGGTTTAGGTCTAGAACAGGGGCGGGTTTAGGTCTAGAACAGGGGCGGGTTTAGGTCTAGAACAGCGGCGGGTTTAGGTCTAAAACAGGGGCGGGTTTAGGTCTAGAACAGGGGCGGGTTTAGGTCTAGAACAGTGGGGGGTTTAGGTCTAGAACAGGGGCGGGTTTAGGTCTAGAACAGGGGCGGGTTTAGGTCTAGAACAGGGGCGGGTTTAGGTCTAGAACAGGGGCGGGTTTAGGTCTAGAACAGGGGCAGGTTTAGGTCTAGAACAGTGGCGGGTTTAGGTCTAGAACAGGGGCGGGTTTAGGTCTAGAACAGGGGCGGGTTTAGGTCTAGAACAGGGGCAGGTTTAGGTCTAGAACAGTGGGGGGTTTAGGTCTAGAACAGGGGCGGGTTTAGGTCTAGAACAGGGGCAGGTTTAGGTCTAGAACAGGGGCGGGTTTAGGTCTAGAACAGGGGCGGATTTAGGTCTAAAACAGGGGCGGGTTTAGGTCTAGAACAGTGGGGGGTTTAGGTCTAGAACAGGGGCGGGTTTAGGTCTAGAACAGGGGCGGGTTTAGGTCTAAAACATTAGGCGGGTTTAGGTCTAGAACAGTGGCAGGTTTAGGTCTAGAACAGGGGCGGGTTTAGGTCTAGAACAGGGGCGGGTTTAGGTCCAGAACAGGGGCGGGTTTGGGTCTAGAACAGGGGTGGGTTTAGGTCTAGAACAGGGGCGGGTTTAGGTCTAGAACAGTGGCGGGTTTAGGTCTAGAACAGGGGCGGGTTTAGGTCTAGAACAGGGGCGGGTTTAGGTCTAGAACAGGGGCGGGTTTAGGTCCAGAACAGGGGCGGGTTTGGGTCTAGAACAGGGGTGGGTTTAGGTCTAGAACAGGGGTGGGTTTAGGTCTAGAACAGTGGCGGGTTTAGGTCTAGAACAGGGGCGGGTTTAGGTCTAGAACAGTGGCGGGTTTAGGTCTAGAACAGGGGCGGGTTTAGGTCTAGAACAGGGGCGGGTTTAGGTCTAGAACAGGGGCGGGTTTAGGTCTAGAACAGGGGCGGGTTTAGGTCTAGAACAGGGGCGGGTTTAGGTCTAAAACAGGGGCGGGTTTAGGTCTAGAACAGGGGCGGGTTTAGGTCTAGAACAGGGGCGGGTTTAGGTCTAAAACAGGGGCGGGTTTAGGTCTAGAACAGGGGCGGGTTTAGGTCTAGAACAGGGGCGGGTTTAGGTCTAAAACAGGGGCGGGTTTAGGTCTAGAACAGGGGCGGGTTTAGGTCCAGAACAGGGGCGGGTTTAGGTCTAGAACAGGGGCGGGTTTAGGTCTAGAACAGGGGCGGGTTTAGGTCTAGAACAGCGGCGGGTTT
Source organism: Telmatherina bonti (assembly GCF_933228915.1). Classification (NCBI taxonomy): domain Eukaryota; kingdom Metazoa; phylum Chordata; class Actinopteri; order Atheriniformes; family Telmatherinidae; genus Telmatherina; species Telmatherina bonti. The sequence goes on along the minus strand of NC_136627.1, from coordinate 542,606 downwards.
AGGTCTAAAACAGGGGCGGGTTTAGGTCTAGAACAGGGGCGGGTTTAGGTCTAGAACAGGGGCGGGTTTAGGTCTAAAACAGGGGCGGGTTTAGGTCTAGAACAGGGGCGGGTTTAGGTCTAGAACAGTGGCGGGTTTAGGTCTAGAACAGGGGCGGGTTTAGGTCTAAAACAGGGGCGGGTTTAGATCTAGAACAGTGGCAGGTTTAGGTCTAGAACAGGGGCGGGTTTAGGTCTAGAACAGGGGCGGGTTTAGGTCTAGAACCGGGGCAGGTTTAGGTCTAGAACAGTGGCGAGTTTAGGTCTAGAACAGTGGCGGGTTTTGGTCTATAACAGGGGCAGGTTTAGGTCTAGAACAGGGGCGGGTTTAGGTCTAGAACAGGGGCGGGTTTAGGTCTAGAACAGGGGCGGGTTTAGGTCTAGAACAGGGGCAGGCTTAGGTCTAGAACAGGGGCGGGTTAAGGTCTAGAAAGGGGGCAGGTTTAGGTCTAGAACAGGGGCGGGTTTAGGTCTAAAACAGGGGCGGGTTTAGGTCTAGACCAGTGGGGGGTTTAGGTCTAGAACAGGGGCGGGTTTAGGTCTAGAACAGTGGCGGGTTTAGGTCTAAAACATTAGGCGGGTTTAGGTCTAGAACAGTGGCAGGTTTAGGTCTAGAACAGGGGCGGGTTTAGGTCGAGAACAGGGGCGGGTTTAGGTCCAGAACAGGGGCGGGTTTGGGTCTAGAACAGGGGCGGGTTTAGCTCTAGAACAGGGGCGGGTTTAGGTCTAAAACAGGGGCGGGTTTAGGTCTAGAACAGTGGGGGGTTTAGGTCTAGAACAGGGGCGGGTTTAGGTCTAAAACAGGGGCGGGTTTAGGTCTAGAACAGGGGCGGGTTTAGGTCCAGAACAGGGGCGGGTTTAGGTCTAGAACAGGGGCGGGTTTAGGTCTAGAACAGGGGCGGGTTTAGGTCTAGAACAGCGGCGGGTTTAGGTCTAAAACAGGGGCGGGTTAAGGTCTAGAACAGGGGCGGGTTTAGGTCTGGAACAGGGGCGGGTTTAGGTCTAAAACAGGGGCGGGTTTAGGTCTAGAACAGGGGCGGGTTTAGGTCTAGAACAGTGGCGGGTTTAGGTCTAGAACAGGGGCGGGTTTAGGTCTAAAACAGGGGCGGGTTTAGGTCTAGAACAGTGGCAGGTTTAGGTCTAGAACAGGGGCGGGTTTAGGTCTAGAACAGGGGCGGGTTTAGGTCTAGAACCGGGGCAGGTTTAGGTCTAGAACAGTGGCGAGTTTAGGTCTAGAACAGTGGCGGGTTTTGGTCTATAACAGGGGCAGGTTTAGGTCTAGAACAGGGGCGGGTTTAGGTCTAGAACAGGGGCGGGTTTAGGTCTAGAACAGGGGCGGGTTTAGGTCTAGAACAGGGGCAGGTTTAGGTCTAGAACAGGGGCGGGTTAAGGTCTAGAAAGGGGGCAGGTTTAGGTCTAGAACAGGGGCGGGTTTAGGTCTAAAACAGGGGCGGGTTTAGGTCTAGACCAGTGGGGGGTTTAGGTCTAGAACAGGGGCGGGTTTAGGTCTAGAACAGTGGCGGGTTTAGGTCTAGAACAGGGGTTTAGGTCTAGAACAGTGGCGGGTTTAGGTCTAGAACAGTGGCGGGTTTAGGTCTAGAACAGGGGCGGGTTTAGGTCTAGAACAGGGGCGGGTTTAGGTCTAGAACAGGGGCGGGTTTAGGTCTAGAACAGTGGCGGGTTTAGGTCTAGAACAGGGGCGGGTTTAGGTCTAGAACAGGGGCGGGTTTAGGTCTAAAACAGGGGCGGGTTTAGGTCTAGAACAGGGGCGGGTTTAGGTCTAGAACAGTGGCGGGTTTAGGTCTAGAACAGGGGCGGGTTTAGGTCTAGAACAGGGGCGGGTTTAGGTCTAAAACAGGGGTTTAGGTCTAGAACAGGGGTGGGTTTAGGTCTAGAACAGGGGCGGGTTTAGGTTTAGAACAGGGGTTTAGGTCTAGAACAGGGGCGGGTTTAGGTCTAAAACAGGGGCGGGTTTAGGTCTAGAACAGTGGCAGGTTTAGGTCTAGAACAGGGGCGGGTTTAGGTCTAGAACAGGGGCGGGTTTAGGTCCAGAACAGGGGCGGGTTTGGGTCTAGAACAGGGGTGGGTTTAGGTCTAGAACAGGGGCGGGTTTAGGTCTAGAACAGTGGCGGGTTTAGGTCTAGAACAGGGGCGGGTTTAGGTCTAGAACAGCGGCGGGTTTAGGTCTAAAACAGGGGCGGGTTTAGGTCTAGAACAGTGGCGGGTTTAGGTCTAGAACAGGGGCGGGTTTAGGTCTAAAACAGGGGCGGGTTTAGGTCTAGAACAGGGGCGGGTTTAGGTCTAGAACAGGGGCAGGTTTAGGTCTAGAACAGGGGCGGGTTTAGGTCTAGAACAGGGGCGGGTTTAGGTCTAGAACAGGGGCGGGTTTAGGTCTAGAACAGGGGCGGGTTTAGGTCTAGAACAGGGGCGGGTTTAGGTCTAGAACGGGCAGGTTTAGGTCTAGAACAGGGGCGGGTTTAGGTCTAGAACAGTCGCGGGTTTTGGTCTAGAACAGGGGCAGGTTTAGGTCTAGAACTGGGGCGGGTTAAGGTCTAGAACAGGGGCGGGTTTAGGTCTAGAACAGGGGCGGGTTTAGGTCTAAAACAGGGGCGGGTTTAGGTCTAGAACAGTGGGGGGTTTAGGTCTAGAACAGGGGCGGGTTTAGGTCTAGAACAGTGGCGGGTTTAGGTCTAGAACAGGGGAGGGTTTAGGTCTAGAACAGGGGCGGGTTTAGGTCTAGAACAGGGGTTTAGGTCTAGAACAGGGGCGGGTTTAGGTCTAGAACAGGGGCGGGTTTAGGTCTAGAACAGTGGCGGGTTTAGCTCTAGAACAGGGGCGGGTTTAGGTCTAAAACAGGGGCGGGTTTAGGTCTAGAACAGTGGCGGGTTTAGGTCTAGAACAGGGGCGGGTTTAGGTCTAGAACAGGGGCGGGTTTAGGTCTAGAACAGGGGCGGGTTTAGGTCTAGAACAGGGGCAGGTTTAGGTATAGAACAGGGGCGGGTTTAGGTCTAGAACAGGGGCGGGTTTAGGTCTAGAACAGGGGCGGGTTTAGGTCTAGAACAGGGGCGGGTTTAGGTCTAGAACAGGGGCGGGTTTAGGTCTAGAACAGCGGCGGGTTTAGGTCTAAAACAGGGGCGGGTTTAGGTCTAGAACAGGGGCGGGTTTAGGTCTAAAACAGGGGCGGGTTTAGGTCTAGAACAGTGGGGGGTTTAGGTCTAGAACAGGGGCGGGTTTAGGTCTAGAACAGTGGCGGGTTTAGGTCTAGAACAGGGGAGGGTTTAGGTCTAGAACAGGGGCGGGTTTAGGTCTAGAACAGGGGTTTAGGTCTAGAACAGGGGCGGGTTTAGGTCTAGAACAGGGGCGGGTTTAGGTCTAGAACAGTGGCGGGTTTAGCTCTAGAACAGGGGCGGGTTTAGGTCTAGAACAGGGGCGGGTTTAGGTCTAGAACAGGGGCAGGTTTAGGTCTAGAACAGGGGCGGGTTAAGGTCTAGAAAGGGGGCAGGTTTAGGTCTAGAACAGGGGCGGGTTTAGGTCTAAAACAGGGGCGGGTTTAGGACTAGACCAGTGGGGGGTTTAGGTCTAGAACAGGGGCGGGTTTAGGTCTAGAACAGTGGCGGGTTTAGGTCTAGAACAGGGGCGGGTTTAGGTCTAGAACAGTGGCGGGTTTAGGTCTAGAACAGGGGTTTAGGTCTAGAACAGTGGCGGGTTTAGGTCTAGAACAGGGGCGGGTTTAGGTCTAGAACAGGGGCGGGTTTAGGTCTAGAACAGGGGCGGGTTTAGGTCTAGAACAGGGGCGGGTTTAGGTCTAGAACAGGGGCGGGTTTAGGTCTAGAACAGTGGCGGGTTTAGGTCTAGAACAGGGGCGGGTTTAGGTCTAGAACAGGGGCGGGTTTAGGTCTAGAACAGCGGCGGGTTTAGGTCTAAAACAGGGGCGGGTTTAGGTCTAGAACAGGGGCGGGTTTAGGTCTAGAACAGGGGCGGGTTTAGGTCTAGAACAGGGGCAGGTTTAGGTCTAGAACAGGGGCGGGTTTAGGTCTAGAACAGTCGCGGGTTTTGGTCTAGAACAGGGGCAGGTTTAGGTCTAGAACTGGGGCGGGTTAAGGTCTAGAACAGGGGCGGGTTTAGGTCTAGAACAGGGGCGGGTTTAGGTCTAAAACAGGGGCGGGTTTAGGTCTAGAACAGTGGGGGGTTTAGGTCTAGAACAGGGGCGGGTTTAGGTCTAGAACAGTGGCGGGTTTAGGTCTAGAACAGGGGAGGGTTTAGGTCTAGAACAGGGGCGGGTTTAGGTCTAGAACAGGGGTTTAGGTCTAGAACAGGGGCGGGTTTAGGTCTAGAACAGGGGCGGGTTTAGGTCTAGAACAGTGGCGGGTTTAGCTCTTCAACAGGGGCGGGTTTAGGTCTAAAACAGGGGCGGGTTTAGGTCTAGAACAGGGGCAGGTTTAGGTCTAGAACAGGGGCGGGTTTAGGTCTAGAACAGGGGCGGGTTTAGGTCTAGAACAGGGGCGGGTTTAGGTCTAGAACAGGGGCAGGTTTAGGTCTAGAACAGGGGCGGGTTAAGGTCTAGAAAGGGGGCAGGTTTAGGTCTAGAACAGGGGCGGGTTTAGGTCTAAAACAGGGGCGGGTTTAGGTCTAGACCAGTGGGGGGTTTAGGTCTAGAACAGGGGCGGGTTTAGGTCTAGAACAGTGGCGGGTTTAGGTCTAGAACAGGGGCGGGTTTAGGTCTAGAACAGTGGCGGGTTTAGGTCTAGAACAGGGGTTTAGGTCTAGAACAGTGGCGGGTTTAGGTCTAGAACAGGGGCGGGTTTAGGTCTAGAACAGGGGCGGGTTTAGGTCTAGAACAGGGGCGGGTTTAGGTCTAGAACAGGGGCGGGTTTAGGTCTAGAACAGGGGCGGGTTTAGGTCTAGAACAGTGGCGGGTTTAGGTCTAGAACAGGGGCGGGTTTAGGTCTAGAACAGGGGCGGGTTTAGGTCTAAAACAGGGGCGGGTTTAGGTCTAGAACAGGGGCGGGTTTAGGTCTAGAACAGTGGCGGGTTTAGGTCTAGAACAGGGGCGGGTTTAGGTCTAGAACAGGGGCGGGTTTAGGTCTAAAACAGGGGTTTAGGTCTAGAACAGGGGTGGGTTTAGGTCTAGAACAGGGGCGGGTTTAGGTCTAAAACAGGGGTTTAGGTCTAGAACAGGGGTGGGTTTAGGTCTAGAACAGGGGCGGGTTTAGGTTTAGAACAGGGGTTTAGGTCTAGAACAGGGGCGGGTTTAGGTCTAAAACAGGGGCGGGTTTAGGTCTAGAACAGGGGCGGGTTTAGGTCTAGAACAGCGGCGGGTTTAGGTCTAAAACAGGGGCGGGTTTAGGTCTAGAACAGTGGCGGGTTTAGGTCTAGAACAGGGGCGGGTTTAGGTCTAGAACAGGGGCAGGTTTAGGTCTAGAACAGGGGCGGGTTTAGGTCTAGAACAGTCGCGGGTTTTGGTCTAGAACAGGGGCAGGTTTAGGTCTAGAACTGGGGCGGGTTAAGGTCTAGAACAGGGGCGGGTTTAGGTCTAGAACAGGGGCGGGTTTAGGTCTAAAACAGGGGCGGGTTTAGGTCTAGAACAGTGGGGGGTTTAGGTCTAGAACAGGGGCGGGTTTAGGTCTAGAACAGTGGCGGGTTTAGGTCTAGAACAGGGGAGGGTTTAGGTCTAGAACAGGGGCGGGTTTAGGTCTAGAACAGGGGTTTAGGTCTAGAACAGGGGCGGGTTTAGGTCTAGAACAGGGGCGGGTTTAGGTCTAGAACAGTGGCGGGTTTAGGTCTAGAACAGGGGCGGGTTTAGGTCTAAAACAGGGGCGGGTTTAGGTCTAGAACAGTGGCGGGTTTAGGTCTAGAACAGGGGCGGGTTTAGGTCTAGAACAGTGGCGGGTTTAGGTCTAGAACAGGGGCGGGTTTAGGTCTAGAACAGGGGCAGGTTTAGGTATAGAACAGGGGCGGGTTTAGGTCTAGAACAGGGGCGGGTTTAGGTCTAGAACAGGGGCGGGTTTAGGTCTAGAACAGGGGCGGGTTTAGGTCTAGAACAGGGGCGGGTTTAGGTCTAGAACAGCGGCGGGTTTAGGTCTAAAACAGGGGCGGGTTTAGGTCTAGAACAGGGGCGGGTTTAGGTCTGGAACAGGGGCGGGTTTAGGTCTAAAACAGGGGCGGGTTTAGGTCTAGAACAGGGGCGGGTTTAGGCCTAGAACAGTGGCGGGTTTAGGTCTAGAACAGGGGCGGGTTTAGGTCTAAAACAGGGGCGGGTTTAGGTCTAGAACAGTGGCAGGTTTAGGTCTAGAACAGGGGCGGGTTTAGGTCTAGAACAGGGGCGGGTTTAGGTCTAGAACCGGGGCAGGTTTAGGTCTAGAACAGTGGCGAGTTTAGGTCTAGAACAGTGGCGGGTTTTGGTCTATAACAGGGGCAGGTTTAGGTCTAGAACAGGGGCGGGTTTAGGTCTAGAAAAGGGGCGGGTTTAGGTCTAGAACAGGGGCGGGTTTAGGTCTAGAACAGGGGCAGGTTTAGGTCTAGAACAGGGGCGGGTTAAGGTCTAGAAAGGGGGCAGGTTTAGGTCTAGAACAGGGGCGGGTTTAGGTCTAAAACAGGGGCGGGTTTAGGTCTAGACCAGTGGGGGGTTTAGGTCTAGAACAGGGGCGGGTTTAGGTCTAGAACAGTGGCGGGTTTAGGTCTAGAACAGGGGCGGGTTTAGGTCTAGAACAGTGGCGGGTTTAGGTCTAGAACAGGGGTTTAGGTCTAGAACAGTGGCGGGTTTAGGTCTAGAACAGGGGCGGGTTTAGGTCTAGAACAGGGGCGGGTTTAGGTCTAGAACAGGGGCGGGTTTAGGTCTAGAACAGTGGCGGGTTTAGGTCTAGAACAGGGGCGGGTTTAGGTCTAGAACAGGGGCGGGTTTAGGTCTAAAACAGGGGCGGGTTTAGGTCTAGAACAGGGGCGGGTTTAGGTTTAGAACAGGGGTTTAGGTCTAGAACAGGGGCGGGTTTAGGTCTAAAACAGGGGCGGGTTTAGGTCTAGAACAGTGGCAGGTTTAGGTCTAGAACAGGGGCGGGTTTAGGTCTAGAACAGGGGCGGGTTTAGGTCCAGAACAGGGGCGGGTTTGGGTCTAGAACAGGGGTGGGTTTAGGTCTAGAACAGGGGCGGGTTTAGGTCTAGAACAGTGGCGGGTTTAGGTCTAGAACAGGGGCGGGTTTAGGTCTAGAACAGCGGCGGGTTTAGGTCTAAAACAGGGGCGGGTTTAGGTCTAGAACAGTGGCGGGTTTAGGTCTAGAACAGGGGCGGGTTTAGGTCTAAAACAGGGGCGGGTTTAGGTCTAGAACAGGGGCGGGTTTAGGTCTAGAACAGGGGCAGGTTTAGGTCTAGAACAGGGGCGGGTTTAGGTCTAGAACAGGGGCGGGTTTAGGTCTAGAACAGGGGCGGGTTTAGGTCTAGAACAGGGGCGGGTTTAGGTCTAGAACAGGGGCGGGTTTAGGTCTAGAACAGGGGCAGGTTTAGGTCTAGAACAGGGGCGGGTTTAGGTCTAGAACAGTGGCGGGTTTTGGTCTAGAACAGGGGCAGGTTTAGGTCTAGAACTGGGGCGGGTCAAGGTCTAGAACAGGGGCGGGTTTAGGTCTAGAACAGGGGCGGGTTTAGGTCTAAAACAGGGGCGGGTTTAGGTCTAGAACAGTGGGGGGTTTAGGTCTAGAACAGGGGCGGGTTTAGGTCTAGAACAGTGGCGGGTTTAGGTCTAGAACAGGGGAGGGTTTAGGTCTAGAACAGGGGCGGGTTTAGGTCTAGAACAGGGGTTTAGGTCTAGAACAGGGGCGGGTTTAGGTCTAGAACAGGGGCGGGTTTAGGTCTAGAACAGTGGCGGGTTTAGGTCTAGAACAGGGGCGGGTTTAGGTCTAAAACAGGGGCGGGTTTAGGTCTAGAACAGTGGCGGGTTTAGGTCTAGAACAGGGGCGGGTTTAGGTCTAGAACAGGGGCGGGTTTAGGTCTAGAACAGGGGCGGGTTTAGGTCTAGAACAGGGGCGGGTTTAGGTCTAGAACAGTGGCGGGTTTAGGTCTAGAACAGGGGCGGGTTTAGGTCTAGAACAGGGGTTTAGGTCTAGAACAGGGGCGGGTTTAGGTCTAGAACAGGGGCGGGTTTAGGTCTAGAACCGGGGCGGGTTTAGTTCTAGAACAGGGGCGGGTTTAGGTCTAGAACAGGGGCAGGTTTAGGTCTAGAACAGGGGCGGATTTAGGTCTAAAACGGGCGGGTTTAGGTCTAGAACAGTGGGGGGTTTAGGTCTAGAACAGGGGCGGGTTTAGGTCTAGAACAGTGGCGGGTTTAGGTCTAGAACAGGGGCGGGTTTAGGTCTAGAACAGCGGCGGGTTTAGGTCTAAAACAGGGGCGGGTTTAGGTCTAGAACAGTGGCGGGTTTAGGTCTAGAACAGGGGCGGGTTTAGGTCTAAAACAGGGGCGGGTTTAGGTCTAGAACAGGGGCGGGTTTAGGTCTAGAACAGGGGCAGGTTTAGGTCTAGAACAGGGGCGGGTTTAGGTCTAGAACAGGGGCGGGTTTAGGTCTAGAACAGGGGCGGGTTTAGGTCTAGAACAGGGGCGGGTTTAGGTCTAGAACAGGGGCGGGTTTAGGTCTAGAACAGGGGCAGGTTTAGGTCTAGAACAGGGGCGGGTTTAGGTCTAGAACAGTGGCGGGTTTTGGTCTAGAACAGGGGCAGGTTTAGGTCTAGAACTGGGGCGGGTTAAGGTCTAGAACAGGGGCGGGTTTAGGTCTAGAACAGGGGCGGGTTTAGGTCTAAAACAGGGGCGGGTTTAGGTCTAGAACAGTGGGGGGTTTAGGTCTAGAACAGGGGCGGGTTTAGGTCTAGAACAGTGGCGGGTTTAGGTCTAGAACAGTGGCAGGTTTAGGTCTAGAACAGGGGCGGGTTTAGGTCTAGAACAGGGGTTTAGGTCTAGAACAGGGGCGGGTTTAGGTCTAGAACAGGGGCGGGTTTAGGTCTAGAACAGTGGCGGGTTTAGGTCTAGAACAGGGGCGGGTTTAGGTCTAGAACAGGGGTTTAGGTCTAGAACAGGGGCGGGTTTAGGTCTAGAACAGGGGCGGGTTTAGGTCTAGAACAGGGGTTTAGGTCTAGAACAGGGGCGGGTTTAGGTCTAGAACAGGGGCGGGTTATGGTCTAGAACAGTGGCGGGTTTAGCTCTAGAACAGGGGCGGGTTTAGGTCTAAAACAGAGGCGGGTTTAGGTCTAGAACAGTGGCGGGTTTAGGTCTAGAACAGGGGCGGGTTTAGGTCTAGAACAGGGGCGGGTTTAGGTCTAGAACAGGGGCGGGTTTAGGTCTAGAACAGGGGCAGGTTTAGGTATAGAACAGGGGCGGGTTTAGGTCTAGAACAGGGGCGGGTTTAGGTCTAGAACAGGGGCGGGTTTAGGTCTAGAACAGGGGCGGGTTTAGGTCTAGAACAGGGGCGGGTTTAGGTCTAGAACAGCGGCGGGTTTAGGTCTAAAACAGGGGCGGGTTTAGGTCTAGAACAGGGGCGGGTTTAGGTCTGGAACAGGGGCGGGTTTAGGTCTAAAACAGGGGCGGGTTTAGGTCTAGAACAGGGGCGGGTTTAGGTCTAGAACAGTGGCGGGTTTAGGTCTAGAACAGGGGCGGGTTTAGGTCTAAAACAGGGGCGGGTTTAGGTCTAGAACAGTGGCAGGTTTAGGTCTAGAACAGGGGCGGGTTTAGGTCTAGAACAGGGGCGGGTTTAGGTCTAGAACCGGGGCAGGTTTAGGTCTAGAACAGTGGCGAGTTTAGGTCTAGAACAGTGGCAGGTTTTGGTCTATAACAGGGGCAGGTTTAGGTCTAGAACAGGGGCGGGTTTAGGTCTAGAACAGGGGCGGGTTTAGGTCTAGAACAGGGGCGGGTTTAGGTCTAGAACAGGGGCAGGTTTAGGTCTAGAACAGGGGCGGGTTAAGGTCTAGAAAGGGGGCAGGTTTAGGTCTAGAACAGGGGCGGGTTTAGGTCTAAAACAGGGGCGGGTTTAGGTCTAGACCAGTGGGGGGTTTAGGTCTAGAACAGGGGCGGGTTTAGGTCTAGACCAGTGGGGGGTTTAGGTCTAGAACAGGGGCGGGTTTAGGTCTAAAACAGGGGTTTAGGTCTAGAACAGGGGTGGGTTTAGGTCTAGAACAGGGGCGGGTTTAGGTTTAGAACAGGGGTTTAGGTCTAGAATAGGGGCGGGTTTAGGTCTAAAACAGGGGCGGGTTTAGGTCTAGAACAGTGGCAGGTTTAGGTCTAGAACAGGGGCGGGTTTAGGTCTAGAACAGGGGCGGGTTTAGGTCTAGAACAGGGGCGGGTTTGGGTCTAGAACAGGGGTGGGTTTAGGTCTAGAACAGGGGCAGGTTTAGGTCTAGAACAGGGGCGGGTTTAGGTCTAGAACAGTCGCGGGTTTAGGTCTAGAACAGGGGCGGGTTTAGGTCTAGAACAGGGGCAGGTTTAGGTCTAGAACAGGGGCGGGTTTAGGTCTAAAACAGGGGCGGGTTTAGGTCTAGAACAGGGGCGGGTTTAGGTCTAAAACAGGGGCGGGTTTAGGTCTAGAACAGGGGCGGGTTTAGGTCTAGAACAGGGGCGGGTTTAGGTCTAGAACAGGGGCGGGTTTAGGTCTAGAACAGGGGCAGGTTTAGGTCTAGAACAGGGGCGGGTTTAGGTCTAGAACAGTCGCGGGTTTTGGTCTAGAACAGGGGCAGGTTTAGGTCTAGAACTGGGGCGGGTTAAGGTCTAGAACAGGGGCGGGTTTAGGTCTAGAACAGGGGCGGGTTTAGGTCTAAAACAGGGGCGGGTTTAGGTCTAGAACAGTGGGGGGTTTAGGTCTAGAACAGGGGCGGGTTTAGGTCTAGAACAGTGGCGGGTTTAGGTCTAGAACAGGGGAGGGTTTAGGTCTAGAACAGGGGCGGGTTTAGGTCTAGAACAGGGGTTTAGGTCTAGAACAGGGGCGGGTTTAGGTCTAGAACAGGGGCGGGTTTAGGTCTAGAACAGTGGCGGGTTTAGCTCTAGAACAGGGGCGGGTTTAGGTCTAAAACAGGGGCGGGTTTAGGTCTAGAACAGTGGCGGGTTTAGGTCTAGAACAGGGGCGGGTTTAGGTCTAGAACAGGGGCGGGTTTAGGTCTAGAACAGGGGCGGGTTTAGGTCTAGAACAGGGGTTTAGGTCTAGAACAGTGGCGGGTTTAGGTCTAGAACAGGGGCGGGTTTAGGTCTAGAACAGGGGCGGGTTTAGGTCTAGAACAGGGGCGGGTTTAGGTCTAGAACAGGGGCAGGTTTAGGTATAGAACAGGGGCGGGTTTAGGTCTAGAACAGGGGCGGGTTTAGGTCTAGAACAGGGGCGGGTTTAGGTCTAGAACAGGGGCGGGTTTAGGTCTAGAACAGCGGCGGGTTTAGGTCTAAAACAGGGGCGGGTTTAGGTCTAGAACAGGGGCGGGTTTAGGTCTGGAACAGGGGCGGGTTTAGGTCTAGAACAGGGGCGGGTTTAGGTCTAGAACAGGGGCGGGATTAGGTCTAGAACCGGGGCAGGTTTAGGTCTAGAACAGTGGCGAGTTTAGGTCTAGAACAGTGGCGGGTTTTGGTCTATAACAGGGGCAGGTTTAGGTCTAGAACAGGGGCGGGTTTAGGTCTAGAAAAGGGGCGGGTTTAGGTCTAGAACAGGGGCGGGTTTAGGTCTAGAACAGGGGCAGGTTTAGGTCTAGAACAGGGGCGGGTTAAGGTCTAGAAAGGGGGCAGGTTTAGGTCTAGAACAGGGGCGGGTTTAGGTCTAAAACAGGGGCGGGTTTAGGTCTAGACCAGTGGGGGGTTTAGGTCTAGAACAGGGGCGGGTTTAGGTCTAGAACAGTGGCGGGTTTAGGTCTAGAACAGGGGCGGGTTTAGGTCTAGAACAGTGGCGGGTTTAGGTCTAGAACAGGGGTTTAGGTCTAGAACAGTGGCGGGTTTAGGTCTAGAACAGGGGCGGGTTTAGGTCTAGAACAGGGGCGGGTTTAGGTCTAGAACAGGGGCGGGTTTAGGTCTAGAACAGGGGCGGGTTTAGGTCTAGAACAGTGGCGGGTTTAGGTCTAGAACAGGGGCGGGTTTAGGTCTAGAACAGGGGCGGGTTTAGGTCTAAAACAGGGGCGGGTTTAGGTCTAGAACAGGGGCGGGTTTAGGTCTAGAACAGTGGCGGGTTTAGGTCTAGAACAGGGGCGGGTTTAGGTCTAGAACAGGGGCGGGTTTAGGTCTAAAACAGGGGTTTAGGTCTAGAACAGGGGTGGGTTTAGGTCTAGAACAGGGGCGGGTTTAGGTTTAGAACAGGGGTTTAGGTCTAGAACAGGGGCGGGTTTAGGTCTAAAACAGGGGCGGGTTTAGGTCTAGAACAGTGGCAGGTTTAGGTCTAGAACAGGGGCGGGTTTAGGTCTAGAACAGGGGCGGGTTTAGGTCCAGAACAGGGGCGGGTTTGGGTCTAGAACAGGGGTGGGTTTAGGTCTAGAACAGGGGCGGGTTTAGGTCTAGAACAGTGGCGGGTTTAGGTCTAGAACAGGGGCGGGTTTAGGTCTAGAACAGCGGCGGGTTTAGGTCTAAAACAGGGGCGGGTTTAGGTCTAGAACAGTGGCGGGTTTAGGTCTAGAACAGGGGCGGGTTTAGGTCTAAAACAGGGGCGGGTTTAGGTCTAGAACAGGGGCGGGTTTAGGTCTAGAACAGGGGCAGGTTTAGGTCTAGAACAGGGGCGGGTTTAGGTCTAGAACAGGGGCGGGTTTAGGTCTAGAACAGGGGCGGGTTTAGGTCTAGAACAGGGGCGGGTTTAGGTCTAGAACAGGGGCGGGTTTAGGTCTAGAACAGGGGCAGGTTTAGGTCTAGAACAGGGGCGGGTTTAGGTCTAGAACAGTGGCGGGTTTAGGTCTAGAACAGGGGCAGGTTTAGGTCTAGATCTGGGGCGGGTCAAGGTCTAGAACAGGGGCGGGTTTAGGTCTAGAACAGGGGCGGGTTTAGGTCTAAAACAGGGGCGGGTTTAGGTCTAGAACAGTGGGGGGTTTAGGTCTAGAACAGGGGCGGGTTTAGGTCTAGAACAGTGGCGGGTTTAGGTCTAGAACAGGGGAGGGTTTAGGTCTAGAACAGGGGCGGGTTTAGGTCTAGAACAGGGGTTTAGGTCTAGAACAGGGGCGGGTTTAGGTCTAGAACAGTGGCGGGTTTAGGTCTAGAACAGGGGCGGGTTTAGGTCTAGAACAGGGGCGGGTTTAGGTCTAGAACAGGGGCGGGTTTAGGTCTAGAACAGGGGCGGGTTTAGGTCTAGAACAGGGGCGGGTTTAGGTCTAGAACAGGGGCGGGTTTAGGTCTAGAACAGTGGCGGGTTTAGGTCTAGAACAGGGGCGGGTTTAGGTCTAGAACAGGGGTTTAGGTCTAGAACAGGGGCGGGTTTAGGTCTAGAACAGGGGCGGGTTTAGGTCTAGAACAGGGGCGGGTTTAGGTCTAGAACAGTCGCGGGTTTAGTTCTAGAACAGGGGCGGGTTTAGGTCTAGAACAGGGGCAGGTTTAGGTCTAGAACAGGGGCGGATTTAGGTCTAAAACGGGCGGGTTTAGGTCTAGAACAGTGGGGGGTTTAGGTCTAGAACAGGGGCGGGTTTAGGTCTAGAACAGTGGCGGGTTTAGGTCTAGAACAGGGGCGGGTTTAGGTCTAGAACAGCGGCGGGTTTAGGTCTAAAACAGGGGCGGGTTTAGGTCTAGAACAGTGGCGGGTTTAGGTCTAGAACAGGGGCGGGTTTAGGTCTAAAACAGGGGCGGGTTTAGGTCTAGAACAGGGGCGGGTTTAGGTCTAGAACAGGGGCAGGTTTAGGTCTAGAACAGGGGCGGGTTTAGGTCTAGAACAGGGGCGGGTTTAGGTCTAGAACAGGGGCGGGTTTAGGTCTAGAACAGGGGCGGGTTTAGGTCTAGAACAGGGGCGGGTTTAGGTCTAGAACAGGGGCAGGTTTAGGTCTAGAACAGGGGCGGGTTTAGGTCTAGAACAGTGGCGGGTTTTGGTCTAGAACAGGGGCAGGTTTAGGTCTAGAACTGGGGCGGGTTAAGGTCTAGAACAGGGGCGGGTTTAGGTCTAGAACAGGGGCGGGTTTAGGTCTAAAACAGGGGCGGGTTTAGGTCTAGAACAGTGGGGGGTTTAGGTCTAGAACAGGGGCTGGTTTAGGTCTAGAACAGTGGCGGGTTTAGGTCTAGAACAGTGGCGGGTTTAGGTCTAGAACAGGGGCGGGTTTAGGTCTAGAACAGGGGTTTAGGTCTAGAACAGGGGCGGGTTTAGGTCTAGAACAGGGGCGGGTTTAGGTCTAGAACAGTGGCGGGTTTAGGTCTAGAACAGGGGCGGGTTTAGGTCTAGAACAGGGGCGGGTTTAGGTCTAGAACAGTGGCGGGTTTAGGTCTAGAACAGGGGAGGGTTTAGGTCTAGAACAGGGGCGGGTTTAGGTCTAGAACAGGGGCGGGTTAAGGTCTAGAACAGTGGCGGGTTTAGCTCTAGAACAGGGGCGGGTTTAGGTCTAAAACAGGGGCGGGTTTAGGTCTAGAACAGTGGCGGGTTTAGGTCTAGAACAGGGGCGGGTTTAGGTCTAGAACAGGGGCGGGTTTAGGTCTAGAACAGGGGCGGGTTTAGGTCTAGAACAGGGGCAGGTTTAGGTATAGAACAGGGGCGGGTTTAGGTCTAGAACAGGGGCGGGTTTAGGTCTAGAACAGCGGCGGGTTTAGGTCTAAAACAGGGGCGGGTTTAGGTCTAGAACAGGGGCGGGTTTAGGTCTGGAACAGGGGCGGGTTTAGGTCTAAAACAGGGGCGGGTTTAGGTCTAGAACAGGGGCGGGTTTAGGTCTAGAACAGTGGCGGGTTTAGGTCTAGAACAGGGGCGGGTTTAGGTCTAAAACAGGGGCGGGTTTAGGTCTAGAACAGTGGCAGGTTTAGGTCTAGAACAGGGGCGGGTTTAGGTCTAGAACAGGGGCGGGTTTAGGTCTAGAACCGGGGCAGGTTTAGGTCTAGAACAGTGGCGAGTTTAGGTCTAGAACAGTGGCGGGTTTTGGTCTATAACAGGGGCAGGTTTAGGTCTAGAACAGGGGCGGGTTTAGGTCTAGAACAGGGGCGGGTTTAGGTCTAGAACAGGGGCGGGTTTAGGTCTAGAACAGGGGCGGGTTTAGGTCTAGAACAGGGGCGGGTTAAGGTCTAGAACAGTGGCGGGTTTAGGTCTAGAACAGGGGCGGGTTTAGGTCTAAAACAGGGGCGGGTTAAGGTCTAGACCAGTGGGGGGTTTAGGTCTAGAACAGGGGCGGGTTTAGGTCTAGAACAGGGGCGGGTTTAGGTCTAGAACAGTGGCGGGTTTAGGTCTAGAACAGTGGCGGGTTTAGGTCTAGAACAGGGGTTTAGGTCTAGAACAGTGGCGGGTTTAGGTCTAGAACAGGGGCGGGTTTAGGTCTAGAACAGGGGCGGGTTTAGGTCTAGAACAGGGGCGGGTTTAGGTCTAGAACAGGGGCGGGTTTAGGTCTAGAACAGTGGCGGGTTTAGGTCTAGAACAGGGGCGGGTTTAGGTCTAGAACAGGGGCGGGTTTAGGTCTAAAACAGGGGCGGGTTTAGGTCTAGAACAGGGGCGGGTTTAGGTCTAGAACAGTGGCGGGTTTAGGTCTAGAACAGGGGCGGGTTTAGGTCTAGAACAGGGGCGGGTTTAGGTCTAAAACAGGGGTTTAGGTCTAGAACAGGGGTGGGTTTAGGTCTAGAACAGGGGCGGGTTTAGGTTTAGAACAGGGGTTTAGGTCTAGAACAGGGGCGGGTTTAGGTCTAAAACAGGGGCGGGTTTAGGTCTAGAACAGTGGCAGGTTTAGGTCTAGAACAGGGGCGGGTTTAGGTCTAGAACAGGGGCGGGTTTAGGTCCAGAACAGGGGCGGGTTTGGGTCTAGAACAGGGGTGGGTTTAGGTCTAGAACAGGGGCGGGTTTAGGTCTAGAACAGTGGCGGGTTTAGGTCTAGAACAGGGGCGGGTTTAGGTCTAGAACAGCGGCGGGTTTAGGTCTAAAACAGGGGCGGGTTTAGGTCTAGAACAGTGGCGGGTTTAGGTCTAGAACAGGGGCGGGTTTAGGTCTAGAACAGTGGCGGGTTTTGGTCTAGAACAGGGGCAGGTTTAGGTCTAGAACTGGGGCGGGTCAAGGTCTAGAACAGGGGCGGGTTTAGGTCTAGAACAGGGGCGGGTTTAGGTCTAAAACAGGGGCGGGTTTAGGTCTAGAACAGTGGGGGGTTTAGGTCTAGAACAGGGGCGGGTTTAGGTCTAGAACAGTGGCGGGTTTAGGTCTAGAACAGGGGAGGGTTTAGGTCTAGAACAGGGGCGGGTTTAGGTCTAGAACAGGGGTTTAGGTCTAGAACAGGGGCGGGTTTAGGTCTAGAACAGGGGCGGGTTTAGGTCTAGAACAGTGGCGGGTTTAGGTCTAGAACAGGGGCGGGTTTAGGTCTAAAACAGGGGCGGGTTTAGGTCTAGAACAGTGGCGGGTTTAGGTCTAGAACAGGGGCGGGTTTAGGTCTAGAACAGGGGCGGGTTTAGGTCTAGAACAGGGGCGGGTTTAGGTCTAGAACAGGGGCAGGTTTAGGTCTAGAACAGGGGCGGGTTAAGGTCTAGAAAGGGGGCAGGTTTAGGTCTAGAACAGGGGCGGGTTTAGGTCTAAAACAGGGGCGGGTTTAGGTCTAGACCAGTGGGGGGTTTAGGTCTAGAACAGGGGCGGGTTTAGGTCTAGAACAGTGGCGGGTTTAGGTCTAGAACAGGGGCGGGTTTAGGTCTAGAACAGTGGCGGGTTTAGGTCTAGAACAGGGGTTTAGGTCTAGAACAGTGGCGGGTTTAGGTCTAGAACAGTGGCGGGTTTAGGTCTAGAACAGGGGCGGGTTTAGGTCTAGAACAGGGGCGGGTTTAGGTCTAGAACAGGGGCGGGTTTAGGTCTAGAACAGTGGCGGGTTTAGCTCTAGAACAGGGGCGGGTTTAGGTCTAAAACAGGGGCGGGTTTAGGTCTAGAACAGTGGCGGGTTTAGGTCTAGAACAGGGGCGGGTTTAGGTCTAGAACAGGGGCGGGTTTAGGTCTAGAACAGGGGCGGGTTTAGGTCTGGAACAGGGGCGGGTTTAGGTCTAAAACAGGGGCGGGTTTAGGTCTAGAACAGGGGCGGGTTTAGGTCTAGAACAGTGGCGGGTTTAGGTCTAAAACAGGGGCGGGTTTAGGTCTAGAACAGGGGCGGGTTTAGGTCTAGAACAGGGGCGGGTTAAGGTCTAGAACAGTGGCGGGTTTAGGTCTAGAACAGGGGCGGGTTTAGGTCTAAAACAGGGGCGGGTTAAGGTCTAGACCAGTGGGGGGTTTAGGTCTAGAACAGGGGCGGGTTTAGGTCTAGAACAGGGGCGGGTTTAGGTCTAGAACAGTGGCGGGTTTAGGTCTAGAACAGTGGCGGGTTTAGGTCTAGAACAGGGGTTTAGGTCTAGAACAGTGGCGGGTTTAGGTCTAGAACAGGGGCGGGTTTAGGTCTAGAACAGGGGCGGGTTTAGGTCTAGAACAGGGGCGGGTTTAGGTCTAGAACAGGGGCGGGTTTAGGTCTAGAACAGTGGCGGGTTTAGGTCTAGAACAGGGGCGGGTTTAGGTCTAGAACAGGGGCGGGTTTAGGTCTAAAACAGGGGCGGGTTTAGGTCTAGAACAGGGGCGGGTTTAGGTCTAGAACAGTGGCGGGTTTAGGTCTAGAACAGGGGCGGGTTTAGGTCTAGAACAGGGGCGGGTTTAGGTCTAAAACAGGGGTTTAGGTCTAGAACAGGGGTGGGTTTAGGTCTAGAACAGGGGCGGGTTTAGGTTTAGAACAGGGGTTTAGGTCTAGAACAGGGGCGGGTTTAGGTCTAAAACAGGGGCGGGTTTAGGTCTAGAACAGTGGCAGGTTTAGGTCTAGAACAGGGGCGGGTTTAGGTCTAGAACAGGGGCGGGTTTAGGTCCAGAACAGGGGCGGGTTTGGGTCTAGAACAGGGGTGGGTTTAGGTCTAGAACAGGGGCGGGTTTAGGTCTAGAACAGTGGCGGGTTTAGGTCTAGAACAGGGGCGGGTTTAGGTCTAGAACAGCGGCGGGTTTAGGTCTAAAACAGGGGCGGGTTTAGGTCTAGAACAGTGGCGGGTTTAGGTCTAGAACAGGGGCGGGTTTAGGTCTAGAACAGTGGCGGGTTTTGGTCTAGAACAGGGGCAGGTTTAGGTCTAGAACTGGGGCGGGTCAAGGTCTAGAACAGGGGCGGGTTTAGGTCTAGAACAGGGGCGGGTTTAGGTCTAAAACAGGGGCGGGTTTAGGTCTAGAACAGTGGGGGGTTTAGGTCTAGAACAGGGGCGGGTTTAGGTCTAGAACAGTGGCGGGTTTAGGTCTAGAACAGGGGAGGGTTTAGGTCTAGAACAGGGGCGGGTTTAGGTCTAGAACAGGGGTTTAGGTCTAGAACAGGGGCGGGTTTAGGTCTAGAACAGGGGCGGGTTTAGGTCTAGAACAGTGGCGGGTTTAGGTCTAGAACAGGGGCGGGTTTAGGTCTAAAACAGGGGCGGGTTTAGGTCTAGAACAGTGGCGGGTTTAGGTCTAGAACAGGGGCGGGTTTAGGTCTAGAACAGGGGCGGGTTTAGGTCTAGAACAGGGGCGGGTTTAGGTCTAGAACAGGGGCAGGTTTAGGTCTAGAACAGGGGCGGGTTAAGGTCTAGAAAGGGGGCAGGTTTAGGTCTAGAACAGGGGCGGGTTTAGGTCTAAAACAGGGGCGGGTTTAGGTCTAGACCAGTGGGGGGTTTAGGTCTAGAACAGGGGCGGGTTTAGGTCTAGAACAGTGGCGGGTTTAGGTCTAGAACAGGGGCGGGTTTAGGTCTAGAACAGTGGCGGGTTTAGGTCTAGAACAGGGGTTTAGGTCTAGAACAGTGGCGGGTTTAGGTCTAGAACAGTGGCGGGTTTAGGTCTAGAACAGGGGCGGGTTTAGGTCTAGAACAGGGGCGGGTTTAGGTCTAGAACAGGGGCGGGTTTAGGTCTAGAACAGTGGCGGGTTTAGGTCTAGAACAGGGGCGGGTTTAGGTCTAGAACAGGGGCGGGTTTAGGTCTAAAACAGGGGCGGGTTTAGGTCTAGAACAGGGGCGGGTTGAGGTCTAGAACAGTGGCGGGTTTAGGTCTAGAACAGGGGCGGGTTTAGGTCTAGAACAGGGGCGGGTTTAGGTCTAAAACAGGGGTTTAGGTCTAGAACAGGGGTGGGTTTAGGTCTAGAACAGGGGCAGGTTTAGGTTTAGAACAGGGGTTTAGGTCTAGAACAGGGGCGGGTTTAGGTCTAGAACAGGGGCGGGTTTAGGTCTAGAACAGGGGCGGGTTTAGGTCTAGAACAGGGGCGGGTTTAGGTCTAGAACAGTGGCGGGTTTAGGTCTAGAACAGGGGCGGGTTTAGGTCTAGAACAGGGGCGGGTTTAGGTCTAAAACAGGGGCGGGTTTAGGTCTAGAACAGGGGCGGGTTGAGGTCTAGAACAGTGGCGGGTTTAGGTCTAGAACAGGGGCGGGTTTAGGTCTAGAACAGGGGCGGGTTTAGGTCTAAAACAGGGGTTTAGGTCTAGAACAGGGGTGGGTTTAGGTCTAGAACAGGGGCAGGTTTAGGTTTAGAACAGGGGTTTAGGTCTAGAACAGGGGCGGGTTTAGGTCTAAAACAGGGGCGGGTTTAGGTCTAGAACAGTGGCAGGTTTAGGTCTAGAACAGGGGCGGGTTTAGGTCTAGAACAGGGGCGGGTTTAGGTCCAGAACAGGGGCGGGTTTAGGTCTAGAACAGGGGTGGGTTTAGGTCTAGAACAGGGGCGGGTTTAGGTCTAGAACAGTGGTGGGTTTAGGTCTAGAACAGGGGCGGGTTTAGGTCTAGAACAGCGGCGGGTTTAGGTCTAAAACAGGGGCGGGTTTAGGTCTAGAACAGTGGCGGGTTTAGGTCTAGAACAGGGGCGGGTTTAGGTCTAAAACAGGGGCGGGTTTAGGTCTAGAACAGTGGCGGGTTTAGGTCTAGAACAGGGGCGGGTTTAGGTCTAGAACAGTGGCGGGTTTAGGTCTAGAACAGGGGTTTAGGTCTAGAACAGTGGCGGGTTTAGGTCTAGAACAGTGGCGGGTTTAGGTCTAGAACAGGGGCGGGTTTAGGTCTAGAACAGGGGCGGGTTTAGGTCTAGAACAGGGGCGGGTTTAGGTCTAGAACAGTGGCGGGTTTAGGTCTAGAACAGGGGCGGGTTTAGGTCTAGAACAGGGGCGGGTTTAGGTCTAAAACAGGGGCGGGTTTAGGTCTAGAACAGGGGCGGGTTGAGGTCTAGAACAGTGGCGGGTTTAGGTCTAGAACAGGGGCGGGTTTAGGTCTAGAACAGGGGCGGGTTTAGGTCTAAAACAGGGGTTTAGGTCTAGAACAGGGGTGGGTTTAGGTCTAGAACAGGGGCAGGTTTAGGTTTAGAACAGGGGTTTAGGTCTAGAACAGGGGCGGGTTTAGGTCTAGAACAGGGGCGGGTTTAGGTCTAGAACAGGGGCGGGTTTAGGTCTAGAACAGGGGCGGGTTTAGGTCTAGAACAGTGGCGGGTTTAGGTCTAGAACAGGGGCGGGTTTAGGTCTAGAACAGGGGCGGGTTTAGGTCTAAAACAGGGGCGGGTTTAGGTCTAGAACAGGGGCGGGTTGAGGTCTAGAACAGTGGCGGGTTTAGGTCTAGAACAGGGGCGGGTTTAGGTCTAGAACAGGGGCGGGTTTAGGTCTAAAACAGGGGTTTAGGTCTAGAACAGGGGTGGGTTTAGGTCTAGAACAGGGGCAGGTTTAGGTTTAGAACAGGGGTTTAGGTCTAGAACAGGGGCGGGTTTAGGTCTAAAACAGGGGCGGGTTTAGGTCTAGAACAGTGGCAGGTTTAGGTCTAGAACAGGGGCGGGTTTAGGTCTAGAACAGGGGCGGGTTTAGGTCCAGAACAGGGGCGGGTTTGGGTCTAGAACAGGGGTGGGTTTAGGTCTAGAACAGGGGCGGGTTTAGGTCTAGAACAGTGGTGGGTTTAGGTCTAGAACAGGGGCGGGTTTAGGTCTAGAACAGCGGCGGGTTTAGGTCTAAAACAGGGGCGGGTTTAGGTCTAGAACAGTGGCGGGTTTAGGTCTAGAACAGGGGCGGGTTTAGGTCTAAAACAGGGGCGGGTTTAGGTCTAGAACAGGGGCGGGTTTAGGTCTAGAACAGGGGCAGGTTTAGGTCTAGAACAGGGGCGGGTTTAGGTCTAGAACAGGGGCGGGTTTAGGTCTAGAACAGGGGCGGGTTTAGGTCTAGAACAGGGGCGGGTTTAGGTCTAGAACAGGGGCAGGTTTAGGTCTAGAACAGGGGCGGGTTTAGGTCTAGAACAGTCGCGGGTTTTGGTCTAGAACAGGGGCAGGTTTAGGTCTAGAACTGGGGCGGGTTAAGGTCTAGAACAGGGGCGGGTTTAGGTCTAGAACAGGGGCGGGTTTAGGTCTAAAACAGGGGCGGGTTTAGGTCTAGAACAGTGGGGGGTTTAGGTCTAGAACAGGGGCGGGTTTAGGTCTAGAACAGTGGCGGGTTTAGGTCTAGAACAGGGGAGGGTTTAGGTCTAGAACAGGGGCGGGTTTAGGTCTAGAACAGGGGTTTAGGTCTAGAACAGGGGCGGGTTTAGGTCTAGAACAGGGGCGGGTTTAGGTCTAGAACAGTGGCGGGTTTAGCTCTAGAACAGGGGCGGGTTTAGGTCTAAAACAGGGGCGGGTTTAGGTCTAGAACAGTGGCGGGTTTAGGTCTAGAACAGGGGCGGGTTTAGGTCTAGAACAGGGGCGGGTTTAGGTCTAGAACAGGGGCGGGTTTAGGTCTAGAACAGGGGCAGGTTTAGGTATAGAACAGGGGCGGGTTTAGGTCTAGAACAGGGGCGGGTTTAGGTCTAGAACAGGGGCGGGTTTAGGTCTAGAACAGGGGCGGGTTTAGGTCTAGAACAGGGGCGGGTTTAGGTCTAGAACAGCGGCGGGTTTAGTTCTAAAACAGGGGCGGGTTTAGGTCTAGAACAGGGGCGGGTTTAGGTCTAGAACAGGGGCGGGTTTAGGTCTAGAACAGGGGCAGGTTTAGGTCTAGAACAGGGGCGGGTTTAGGTCTAGAACAGTCGCGGGTTTTGGTCTAGAACTGGGGCAGGTTTAGGTCTAGAACTGGGGCGGGTTAAGGTCTAGAACAGGGGCGGGTTTAGGTCTAGAACAGGGGCGGGTTTAGGTCTAAAACAGGGGCGGGTTTAGGTCTAGAACAGTGGGGGGTTTAGGTCTAGAACAGGGGCGGGTTTAGGTCTAGAACAGTGGCGGGTTTAGGTCTAGAACAGGGGAGGGTTTAGGTCTAGAACAGGGGCGGGTTTAGGTCTAGAACAGGGGTTTAGGTCTAGAACAGGGGCGGGTTTAGGTCTAGAACAGGGGCGGGTTTAGGTCTAGAACAGTGGCGGGTTTAGCTCTAGAACAGGGGCGGGTTTAGGTCTAAAACAGGGGCGGGTTTAGGTCTAGAACAGGGGCAGGTTTAGGTCTAGAACAGGGGCGGGTTTAGGTCTAGAACAGGGGCGGGTTTAGGTCTAGAACAGGGGCGGGTTTAGGTCTAGAACAGGGGCAGGTTTAGGTCTAGAACAGGGGCGGGTTAAGGTCTAGAAAGGGGGCAGGTTTAGGTCTAGAACAGGGGCGGGTTTAGGTCTAAAACAGGGGCGGGTTTAGGTCTAGACCAGTGGGGGGTTTAGGTCTAGAACAGGGGCGGGTTTAGGTCTAGAACAGTGGCGGGTTTAGGTCTAGAACAGGGGCGGGTTTAGGTCTAGAACAGTGGCGGATTTAGGTCTAGAACAGGGATTTAGGTCTAGAACAGTGGCGGGTTTAGGTCTAGAACAGTGGCGGGTTTAGGTCTAGAACAGGGGCGGGTTTAGGTCTAGAACAGGGGCGGGTTTAGGTCTAGAACAGGGGCGGGTTTAGGTCTAGAACAGGGGCGGGTTTAGGTCTAGAACAGTGGCGGGTTTAGGTCTAGAACAGGGGCGGGTTTAGGTCTAGAACAGGGGCGGGTTTAGGTCTAAAACAGGGGCGGGTTTAGGTCTAGAACAGGGGCGGGTTTAGGTCTAGAACAGTGGCGGGTTTAGGTCTAGAACAGGGGCGGGTTTAGGTCTAGAACAGGGGCGGGTTTAGGTCTAAAACAGGGGTTTAGGTCTAGAACAGGGGTGGGTTTAGGTCTAGAACAGGGGCGGGTTTAGGTTTAGAACAGGGGTTTAGGTCTAGAACAGGGGCGGGTTTAGGTCTAAAACAGGGGCGGGTTTAGGTCTAGAACAGTGGCAGGTTTAGGTCTAGAACAGGGGCGGGTTTAGGCCTAGAACAGTGGCGGGTTTAGGTCTAGAACAGGGGCGGGTTTAGGTCTAAAACAGGGGCGGGTTTAGGTCTAGAACTGGGGCGGGTTAAGGTCTAAAACAGGGGCGGGTTTAGGTCTAGAACAGTGGCGGGTTTAGCTCTAGAACAGGGGCGGGTTTAGGTCTAAAACAGGGGCGGGTTTAGGTCTAGAACAGGGGCGGGTTGAGGTCTAGAACAGTGGCGGGTTTAGGTCTAGAACAGGGGCGGGTTTAGGTCTAGAACAGGGGCGGGTTTAGGTCTAAAACAGGGGTTTAGGTCTAGAACAGGGGTGGGTTTAGGTCTAGAACAGGGGCAGGTTTAGGTTTAGAACAGGGGTTTAGGTCTAGAACAGGGGCGGGTTTAGGTCTAAAACAGGGGCGGGTTTAGGTCTAGAACAGTGGCAGGTTTAGGTCTAGAACAGGGGCGGGTTTAGGTCTAGAACAGGGGCGGGTTTAGGTCCAGAACAGGGGCGGGTTTGGGTCTAGAACAGGGGTGGGTTTAGGTCTAGAACAGGGGCGGGTTTAGGTCTAGAACAGTGGTGGGTTTAGGTCTAGAACAGGGGCGGGTTTAGGTCTAGAACAGCGGCGGGTTTAGGTCTAAAACAGGGGCGGGTTTAGGTCTAGAACAGTGGCGGGTTTAGGTCTAGAACAGGGGCGGGTTTAGGTCTAAAACAGGGGCGGGTTTAGGTCTAGAACAGGGGCGGGTTTAGGTCTAGAACAGGGGCAGGTTTAGGTCTAGAACAGGGGCGGGTTTAGGTCTAGAACAGGGGCGGGTTTAGGTCTAGAACAGGGGCGGGTTTAGGTCTAGAACAGGGGCTGTTTAGGTCTAGAACAGGGGCAGGTTTAGGTCTAGAACAGGGGCGGGTTTAGGTCTAGAACAGTCGCGGGTTTTGGTCTAGAACAGGGGCAGGTTTAGGTCTAGAACTGGGGCGGGTTAAGGTCTAGAACAGGGGCGGGTTTAGGTCTAGAACAGGGGCGGGTTTAGGTCTAAAACAGGGGCGGGTTTAGGTCTAGAACAGTGGGGGGTTTAGGTCTAGAACAGGGGCGGGTTTAGGTCTAGAACAGTGGCGGGTTTAGGTCTAGAACAGGGGAGGGTTTAGGTCTAGAACAGGGGCGGGTTTAGGTCTAGAACAGGGGTTTAGGTCTAGAACAGGGGCGGGTTTAGGTCTAGAACAGGGGCGGGTTTAGGTCTAGAACAGTGGCGGGTTTAGCTCTAGAACAGGGGCGGGTTTAGGTCTAAAACAGGGGCGGGTTTAGGTCTAGAACAGTGGCGGGTTTAGGTCTAGAACAGGGGCGGGTTTAGGTCTAGAACAGGGGCGGGTTTAGGTCTAGAACAGGGGCGGGTTTAGGTCTAGAACAGGGGCAGGTTTAGGTATAGAACAGGGGCGGGTTTAGGTCTAGAACAGGGGCGGGTTTAGGTCTAGAACAGGGGCGGGTTTAGGTCTAGAACAGGGGCGGGTTTAGGTCTAGAACAGGGGCGGGTTTAGGTCTAGAACAGCGGCGGGTTTAGGTCTAAAACAGGGGCGGGTTTAGGTCTAGAACAGGGGCGGGTTTAGGTCTAGAACAGGGGCGGGTTTAGGTCTAGAACAGGGGCAGGTTTAGGTCTAGAACAGGGGCGGGTTTAGGTCTAGAACAGTCGCGGGTTTTGGTCTAGAACTGGGGCAGGTTTAGGTCTAGAACTGGGGCGGGTTAAGGTCTAGAACAGGGGCGGGTTTAGGTCTAGAACAGGGGCGGGTTTAGGTCTAAAACAGGGGCGGGTTTAGGTCTAGAACAGTGGGGGGTTTAGGTCTAGAACAGGGGCGGGTTTAGGTCTAGAACAGTGGCGGGTTTAGGTCTAGAACAGGGGAGGGTTTAGGTCTAGAACAGGGGCGGGTTTAGGTCTAGAACAGGGGTTTAGGTCTAGAACAGGGGCGGGTTTAGGTCTAGAACAGGGGCGGGTTTAGGTCTAGAACAGTGGCGGGTTTAGCTCTAGAACAGGGGCGGGTTTAGGTCTAAAACAGGGGCGGGTTTAGGTCTAGAACAGGGGCAGGTTTAGGTCTAGAACAGGGGCGGGTTTAGGTCTAGAACAGGGGCGGGTTTAGGTCTAGAACAGGGGCGGGTTTAGGTCTAGAACAGGGGCAGGTTTAGGTCTAGAACAGGGGCGGGTTAAGGTCTAGAAAGGGGGCAGGTTTAGGTCTAGAACAGGGGCGGGTTTAGGTCTAAAACAGGGGCGGGTTTAGGTCTAGACCAGTGGGGGGTTTAGGTCTAGAACAGGGGCGGGTTTAGGTCTAGAACAGTGGCGGGTTTAGGTCTAGAACAGGGGCGGGTTTAGGTCTAGAACAGTGGCGGGTTTAGGTCTAGAACAGGGATTTAGGTCTAGAACAGTGGCGGGTTTAGGTCTAGAACAGTGGCGGGTTTAGGTCTAGAACAGGGGCGGGTTTAGGTCTAGAACAGGGGCGGGTTTAGGTCTAGAACAGGGGCGGGTTTAGGTCTAGAACAGGGGCGGGTTTAGGTCTAGAACAGTGGCGGGTTTAGGTCTAGAACAGGGGCGGGTTTAGGTCTAGAACAGGGGCGGGTTTAGGTCTAAAACAGGGGCGGGTTTAGGTCTAGAACAGGGGCGGGTTTAGGTCTAGAACAGTGGCGGGTTTAGGTCTAGAACAGGGGCGGGTTTAGGTCTAGAACAGGGGCGGGTTTAGGTCTAAAACAGGGGTTTAGGTCTAGAACAGGGGTGGGTTTAGGTCTAGAACAGGGGCGGGTTTAGGTCTAGAACAGCGGCGGGTTTAGGTCTAGAACAGGGGCAGGTTTAGGTCTAGAACAGGGGCGGGTTTAGGTCTAGAACAGTCGCGGGTTTTGGTCTAGAACAGGGGCAGGTTTAGGTCTAGAACTGGGGCGGGTTAAGGTCTAGAACAGGGGCGGGTTTAGGTCTAGAACAGGGGCGGGTTTAGGTCTAAAACAGGGGCGGGTTTAGGTCTAGAACAGTGGGGGGTTTAGGTCTAGAACAGGGGCGGGTTTAGGTCTAGAACAGTGGCGGGTTTAGGTCTAGAACAGGGGAGGGTTTAGGTCTAGAACAGGGGCGGGTTTAGGTCTAGAACAGGGGTTTAGGTCTAGAACAGGGGCGGGTTTAGGTCTAGAACAGGGGCGGGTTTAGGTCTAGAACAGTGGCGGGTTTAGCTCTAGAACAGGGGCGGGTTTAGGTCTAAAACAGGGGCGGGTTTAGGTCTAGAACAGTGGCGGGTTTAGGTCTAGAACAGGGGCGGGTTTAGGTCTAGAACAGGGGCGGGTTTAGGTCTAGAACAGGGGCGGGTTTAGGTCTAGAACAGGGGCAGGTTTAGGTATAGAACAGGGGCGGGTTTAGGTCTAGAACAGGGGCGGGTTTAGGTCTAGAACAGGGGCGGGTTTAGGTCTAGAACAGGGGCGGGTTTAGGTCTAGAACAGGGGCGGGTTTAGGTCTAGAACAGCGGCGGGTTTAGGTCTAAAACAGGGGCGGGTTTAGGTCTAGAACAGGGGCGGGTTTAGGTCTGGAACAGGGGCGGGTTTAGGTCTAAAACAGGGGCGGGTTTAGGTCTAGAACAGGGGCGGGTTTAGGCCTAGAACAGTGGCGGGTTTAGGTCTAGAACAGGGGCGGGTTTAGGTCTAAAACAGGGGCGGGTTTAGGTCTAGAACAGTGGCAGGTTTAGGTCTAGAACAGGGGCGGGTTTAGGTCTAGAACAGGGGCGGGTTTAGGTCTAGAACCGGGGCAGGTTTAGGTCTAGAACAGTGGCGAGTTTAGGTCTAGAACAGTGGCGTGTTTTCGTCTATAACAGGGGCAGGTTTAGGTCTAGAACAGGGGCGGGTTTAGGTCTAGAAAAGGGGCGGGTTTAGGTCTAGAACAGGGGCGGGTTTAGGTCTAGAACAGGGGCAGGTTTAGGTCTAGAACAGGGGCGGGTTAAGGTCTAGAAAGGGGGCAGGTTTAGGTCTAGAACAGGGGCGGGTTTAGGTCTAAAACAGGGGCGGGTTTAGGTCTAGACCAGTGGGGGGTTTAGGTCTAGAACAGGGGCGGGTTTAGGTCTAGAACAGGGGCGGGTTTAGGTCTAGAACAGGGGCGGGTTTAGGTCTAGAACAGGGGCGGGTTTAGGTCTAGAACAGCGGCGGGTTTAGGTCTAAAACAGGGGCGGGTTTAGGTCTTGAACAGGGGCGGGTTTAGGTCTAGAACAGTGGGGGGTTTAGGTCTAGAACAGGGGCGGGTTTAGGTCTAGAACAGTGGCGGGTTTAGGTCTAGAACAGGGGCGGGTTTAGGTCTAGAACAGCGGCGGGTTTAGGTCTAAAACAGGGGCGGGTTTAGGTCTAGAACAGTGGCGGGTTTAGGTCTAGAACAGGGGCGGGTTTAGGTCTAAAACAGGGGCGGGTTTAGGTCTAGAACAGGGGCGGGTTTAGGTCTAGAACAGGGGCGGGTTTAGGTCTAAAACAGGGGCGGGTTTAGGTGTAGAACAGGGGCAGGTTTAGGTCTAGAACAGGGGCGGGTTAAGGTCTAGAAAGGGGGCAGGTTTAGGTCTAGAACAGGGGCGGGTTTAGGTTTAGAACAGGGGTTTAGGTCTAGAACAGGGGCGGGTTTAGGTCTAAAACAGGGGCGGGTTTAGGTCTAGAACAGTGGCAGGTTTAGGTCTAGAACAGGGGCGGGTCTAGGTCTAGAACAGGGGCGGGTTTAGGTCCAGAACAGGGGCGGGTTTGGGTCTAGAACAGGGGTGGGTTTAGGTCTAGAACAGGGGCGGGTTTAGGTCTAGAACAGTGGCGGGTTTAGGTCTAGAACAGGGGCGGGTTTAGGTCTAGAACAGCGGCGGGTTTAGGTCTAAAACAGGGGCGGGTTTAGGTCTAGAACAGTGGCGGGTTTAGGTCTAGAACAGGGGCGGGTTTAGGTCTAAAACAGGGGCGGGTTTAGGTCTAGAACAGGGGCGGGTTTAGGTCTAGAACAGGGGCAGGTTTAGGTCTAGAACAGGGGCGGGTTTAGGTCTAGAACAGTGGCGGGTTTAGGTCTAGAACAGTGGCGGGTTTAGGTCTAGAACAGGGGCGGGTTTAGGTCTAGAACAGGGGCGGGTTTAGGTCTAGAACAGGGGCAGGTTTAGGTCTAGAACAGGGGCGGGTTTAGGTCTGGAACAGTGGCGGGTTTTGGTCTAGAACAGGGGCAGGTTTAGGTCTAGAACTGGGGCGGGTCAAGGTCTAGAACAGGGGCGGGTTTAGGTCTAGAACAGGGGCGGGTTTAGGTCTAAAACAGGGGCGGGTTTAGGTCTAGAACAGTGGGGGGTTTAGGTCTAGAACAGGGGCGGGTTTAGGTCTAGAACAGTGGCGGGTTTAGGTCTAGAACAGGGGAGGGTTTAGGTCTAGAACAGGGGCGGGTTTAGGTCTAGAACAGGGGCGGGTTTAGGTCTAGAACAGGGGCGGGTTTAGGTCTAGAACCGGGGCGGGTTTAGTTCTAGAACAGGGGCGGGTTTAGGTCTAGAACAGGGGCAGGTTTAGGTCTAGAACAGGGGCGGATTTAGGTCTAAAACGGGCGGGTTTAGGTCTAGAACAGTGGGGGGTTTAGGTCTAGAACAGGGGCGGGTTTAGGTCTAGAACAGTGGCGGGTTTAGGTCTAGAACAGGGGCGGGTTTAGGTCTAGAACAGCGGCGGGTTTAGGTCTAAAACAGGGGCGGGTTTAGGTGTAGAACAGTGGCGGGTTTAGGTCTAGAACAGGGGCGGGTTTAGGTCTAAAACAGGGGCGGGTTTAGGTCTAGAACAGGGGCGGGTTTAGGTCTAGAACAGGGGCGGGTTTAGGTCTAGAACAGGGGCGGGTTTAGGTCTAGAACAGGGGCGGGTTTAGGTCTTGAACAGGGGCAGGTTTAGGTCTAGAACAGGGGCGGGTTTAGGTCTAGAACAGTGGCGGGTTTTGGTCTAGAACAGGGGCAGGTTTAGGTCTAGAACTGGGGCGGGTTAAGGTCTAGAACAGGGGCGGGTTTAGGTCTAGAACAGGGGCGGGTTTAGGTCTAAAACAGGGGCGGGTTTAGGTCTAGAACAGTGGGGGGTTTAGGTCTAGAACAGGGGCGGGTTTAGGTCTAGAACAGTGGCGGGTTTAGGTCTAGAACAGTGGGGGGTTTAGGTCTAGAACAGGGGCGGGTTTAGGTCTAGAACAGGGGTTTAGGTCTAGAACAGGGGCGGGTTTAGGTCTAGAACAGGGGCGGGTTTAGGTCTAGAACAGTGGCGGGTTTAGGTCTAGAACAGGGGCGGGTTTAGGTCTAAAACAGGGGCGGGTTTAGGTCTAGAACAGTGGCGGGTTTAGGTCTAGAACAGGGGCGGGTTTAGGTCTAGAACAGGGGCGGGTTTAGGTCTAGAACAGGGGCGGGTTTAGGTCTAGAACAGGGGCAGGTTTAGGTATAGAACAGGGGCGGGTTTAGGTCTAGAACAGGGGCGGGTTTAGGTCTAGAACAGGGGCGGGTTTAGGTCTAGAACAGGGGCGGGTTTAGGTCTAGAACAGGGGCGGGTTTAGGTCTAGAACAGTGGCGGGTTTAGGTCTAGAACAGGGGCGGGTTTAGGTCTAGAACAGGGGCGGGTTTAGGTCTAGAACAGGGGCGGGTTTAGGTCTAGAAAAGGGGCGGGTTTAGGTCTAGAACAGGGGCGGGTTTAGGTCTAGAACAGGGGCGGGTTTAGGTCTAGAACAGGGGCGGGTTTAGGTCTAGAACAGGGGCGGGTTTAGGTCTAGAACAGGGGCGGGTTTAGGTCTAGAACAGGGGCGGGTTTAGGTCTAGAACAGTGGCGGGTTTAGGTCTAGAACAGGGGCGGGTTTAGGTCTAGAACAGGGGTTTAGGTCTAGAACAGGGGCGGGTTTAGGTCTAGAACAGGGGCAGGTTTAGGTCTAGAACTGGGGCGGGTTAAGGTCTAGAACAGGGGCGGGTTTAGGTCTAGAACAGGGGCGGGTTTAGGTCTAAAACAGGGGCGGGTTTAGGTCTAGAACAGTGGGGGGTTTAGGTCTAGAACAGGGGCGGGTTTAGGTCTAGAACAGTGGCGGGTTTAGGTCTAGAACAGTGGGGGGTTTAGGTCTAGAACAGGGGCGGGTTTAGGTCTAGAACAGGGGTTTAGGTCTAGAACAGGGGCGGGTTTAGGTCTAGAACAGGGGCGGGTTTAGGTCTAGAACAGTGGCGGGTTTAGGTCTAGAACAGGGGCGGGTTTAGGTCTAAAACAGGGGCGGGTTTAGGTCTAGAACAGTGGCGGGTTTAGGTCTAGAACAGGGGCGGGTTTAGGTCTAGAACAGGGGCGGGTTTAGGTCTAGAACAGGGGCGGGTTTAGGTCTAGAACAGGGGCAGGTTTAGGTATAGAACAGGGGCGGGTTTAGGTCTAGAACAGGGGCGGGTTTAGGTCTAGAACAGGGGCGGGTTTAGGTCTAGAACAGGGGCGGGTTTAGGTCTAGAACAGGGGCGGGTTTAGGTCTAGAACAGTGGCGGGTTTAGGTCTAGAACAGGGGCGGGTTTAGGTCTAGAACAGGGGCGGGTTTAGGTCTAGAACAGGGGCGGGTTTAGGTCTAGAAAAGGGGCGGGTTTAGGTCTAGAACAGGGGCGGGTTTAGGTCTAGAACAGGGGCGGGTTTAGGTCTAGAACAGGGGCGGGTTTAGGTCTAGAACAGGGGCGGGTTTAGGTCTAGAACAGGGGCGGGTTTAGGTCTAGAACAGGGGCGGGTTTAGGTCTAGAACAGTGGCGGGTTTAGGTCTAGAACAGGGGCGGGTTTAGGTCTAGAACAGGGGTTTAGGTCTAGAACAGGGGCGGGTTTAGGTCTAGAACAGGGGCGGGTTTAGGTCTAGAACAGGGGCAGGTTTAGGTCTAGAACAGTGGCGAGTTTAGGTCTAGAACAGTGGCGGGTTTTGGTCTAGAACAGGGGCAGGTTTAGGTCTAGAACAGGGGCGGGTTTAGGTCTAGAACAGGGGCGGGTTTAGGTCTAGAACAGGGGCGGGTTTAGGTCTAGAACAGGGGCAGGTTTAGGTCTAGAACAGGGGCGGGTTAAGGTCTAGAAAGGGGGCAGGTTTAGGTCTAGAACAGGGGTTTAGGTCTAGAACAGGGGCGGGTTTAGGTCTAGAACAGTGGCGGGTTTAGGTCTAGAACAGGGGCGGGTTTAGGTCTAGAACAGGGGTTTAGGTCTAGAACAGGGGCGGGTTTAGGTCTAGAACAGGGGCGGGTTTAGGTCTAGAACAGGGGCGGGTTTAGGTCTAGAACAGGGGCGGGTTTAGGTCTAGAACAGGGGCGGGTTTAGGTCTAAAACAGGGGCGGGTTTAGGTCTAGAACAGGGGCGGGTTTAGGTCTAGAACAGTGGCGGGTTTAGGTCTAGAACAGGGGCGGGTTTAGGTCTAGAACAGGGGCGGGTTTAGGTCTAAAACAGGGGTTTAGGTCTAGAACAGGGGTGGGTTTAGGTCTAGAACAGGGGCGGGTTTAGGTTTAGAACAGGGGTGGGTTTAGGTCTAGAACAGGGGCGGGTTTAGGTCTAGAACAGGGGCGGGTTTAGGTCTAGAAAAGGGGCGGGTTTAGGTCTAGAACAGGGGCGGGTTTAGGTCTAGAACAGGGGCGGGTTTAGGTCTAGAACAGGGGCGGGTTTAGGTCTAGAACAGGGGCGGGTTTAGGTCTAGAACAGGGGCGGGTTTAGGTCTAGAACAGGGGCGGGTTTAGGTCTAGAACAGTGGCGGGTTTAGGTCTAGAACAGGGGCGGGTTTAGGTCTAGAACAGGGGTTTAGGTCTAGAACAGGGGCGGGTTTAGGTCTAGAACAGGGGCGGGTTTAGGTCTAGAACAGGGGCAGGTTTAGGTCTAGAACAGTGGCGAGTTTAGGTCTAGAACAGTGGCGGGTTTTGGTCTAGAACAGGGGCAGGTTTAGGTCTAGAACAGGGGCGGGTTTAGGTCTAGAACAGGGGCGGGTTTAGGTCTAGAACAGGGGCGGGTTTAGGTCTAGAACAGGGGCAGGTTTAGGTCTAGAACAGGGGCGGGTTAAGGTCTAGAAAGGGGGCAGGTTTAGGTCTAGAACAGGGGTTTAGGTCTAGAACAGTGGCGGGTTTAGGTCTAGAACAGGGGCGGGTTTAGGTCTAGAACAGGGGTTTAGGTCTAGAACAGGGGCGGGTTTAGGTCTAGAACAGGGGCGGGTTTAGGTCTAGAACAGGGGCGGGTTTAGGTCTAGAACAGGGGCGGGTTTAGGTCTAGAACAGGGGCGGGTTTAGGTCTAAAACAGGGGCGGGTTTAGGTCTAGAACAGGGGCGGGTTTAGGTCTAGAACAGTGGCGGGTTTAGGTCTAGAACAGGGGCGGGTTTAGGTCTAGAACAGGGGCGGGTTTAGGTCTAAAACAGGGGTTTAGGTCTAGAACAGGGGTGGGTTTAGGTCTAGAACAGGGGCGGGTTTAGGTTTAGAACAGGGGTTTAGGTCTAGAACAGGGGCGGGTTTAGGTCTAGAACAGGGGCGGGTTTAGGTCTAGAACAGGGGTGGGTTTAGGTCTAGAACAGGGGTGGGTTTAGGTCTAGAACAGGGGTGGGTTTAGGTCTAGAACAGGGGTGGGTTTAGGTCTAAAACGGGCGGGTTTAGGTCTAGAACAGGGGCAGGTTTAGGTCTAGAACGGGGCGGGTTTAGGTCTAGAACAGGGGTTTAGGTCTAGAACAGGGGCGGGTTTAGGTCTAGAACAGGGGCGGGTTTAGGTCTAGAACAGGGGCGGGTTTAGGTCTAGAAAAGGGGCGGGTTTAGGTCTAGAACAGGGGCGGGTTTAGGTCCAGAACAGGGGCGGGTTTGGGTCTAGAACAGGGGTGGGTTTAGGTCTAGAACAGGGGCGGGTTTAGGTCTAGAACAGGGGCGGGTTTAGGTCTAGAACAGGGGCGGGTTTAGGTCTAGAACAGGGGCGGGTTTAGGTCTAGAACAGTGGCGGGTTTAGGTCTAGAACAGGGGAGGGTTTAGGTCTAGAACAGGGGCGGGTTTAGGTCTAGAACAGGGGCGGGTTTAGGTCTAGAACAGGGGCGGGTTTAGGTCTAGAACAGGGGCGGGTTTAGGTCTTGAACAGGGGCAGGTTTAGGTCTAGAACAGGGGCGGGTTTAGGTCTAGAACAGTGGCGGGTTTTGGTCTAGAACAGGGGCAGGTTTAGGTCTAGAACTGGGGCGGGTTAAGGTCTAGAACAGGGGCGGGTTTAGGTCTAGAACAGGGGCGGGTTTAGGTCTAAAACAGGGGCGGGTTTAGGTCTAGAACAGTGGGGGGTTTAGGTCTAGAACAGGGGCGGGTTTAGGTCTAGAACAGTGGCGGGTTTAGGTCTAGAACAGTGGGGGGTTTAGGTCTAGAACAGGGGCGGGTTTAGGTCTAGAACAGGGGTTTAGGTCTAGAACAGGGGCGGGTTTAGGTCTAGAACAGGGGCGGGTTTAGGTCTAGAACAGTGGCGGGTTTAGGTCTAGAACAGGGGCGGGTTTAGGTCTAAAACAGGGGCGGGTTTAGGTCTAGAACAGTGGCGGGTTTAGGTCTAGAACAGGGGCGGGTTTAGGTCTAGAACAGGGGCGGGTTTAGGTCTAGAACAGGGGCGGGTTTAGGTCTAGAACAGGGGCAGGTTTAGGTATAGAACAGGGGCGGGTTTAGGTCTAGAACAGGGGCGGGTTTAGGTCTAGAACAGGGGCGGGTTTAGGTCTAGAACAGGGGCGGGTTTAGGTCTAGAACAGGGGCGGGTTTAGGTCTAGAACAGTGGCGGGTTTAGGTCTAGAACAGGGGCGGGTTTAGGTCTAGAACAGGGGCGGGTATAGGTCTAGAACAGGGGCGGGTTTAGGTCTAGAAAAGGGGCGGGTTTAGGTCTAGAACAGGGGCGGGTTTAGGTCTAGAACAGGGGCGGGTTTAGGTCTAGAACAGGGGCGGGTTTAGGTCTAGAACAGGGGCGGTTTTAGGTCTAGAACAGGGGCGGGTTTAGGTCTAGAACAGGGGCGGGTTTAGGTCTAGAACAGTGGCGGGTTTAGGTCTAGAACAGGGGCGGGTTTAGGTCTAGAACAGGGGTTTAGGTCTAGAACAGGGGCGGGTTTAGGTCTAGAACAGGGGCGGGTTTAGGTCTAGAACAGGGGCAGGTTTAGGTCTAGAACAGTGGCGAGTTTAGGTCTAGAACAGTGGCGGGTTTTGGTCTAGAACAGGGGCAGGTTTAGGTCTAGAACAGGGGCGGGTTTAGGTCTAGAACAGGGGCGGGTTTAGGTCTAGAACAGGGGCGGGTTTAGGTCTAGAACAGGGGCAGGTTTAGGTCTAGAACAGGGGCGGGTTAAGGTCTAGAAAGGGGGCAGGTTTAGGTCTAGAACAGGGGTTTAGGTCTAGAACAGTGGCGGGTTTAGGTCTAGAACAGTGGCGGGTTTAGGTCTAGAACAGGGGCGGGTTTAGGTCTAGAACAGGGGCGGGTTTAGGTTTAGAACAGGGGTTTAGGTCTAGAACAGGGGCGGGTTTAGGTCTAAAACAGGGGCGGGTTTAGGTCTAGAACAGGGGTGGGTTTAGGTCTAGAACAGGGGTGGGTTTAGGTCTAGAACAGGGGTGGGTTTAGGTCTAGAACAGGGGTGGGTTTAGGTCTAAAACGGGCGGGTTTAGGTCTAGAACAGGGGCAGGTTTAGGTCTAGAACGGGGCGGGTTTAGGTCTAGAACAGGGGTTTAGGTCTAGAACAGGGGCGGGTTTAGGTCTAGAACAGGGGCGGGTTTAGGTCTAGAACAGGGGCGGGTTTAGGTCTAGAAAAGGGGCGGGTTTAGGTCTAGAACAGGGGCGGGTTTAGGTCCAGAACAGGGGCGGGTTTGGGTCTAGAACAGGGGTGGGTTTAGGTCTAGAACAGGGGCGGGTTTAGGTCTAGAACAGGGGCGGGTTTAGGTCTAGAACAGGGGCGGGTTTAGGTCTAGAACAGGGGCGGGTTTAGGTCTAGAACAGTGGCGGGTTTAGGTCTAGAACAGGGGAGGGTTTAGGTCTAGAACAGGGGCGGGTTTAGGTCTAGAACAGGGGTTTAGGTCTAGAACAGGGGCGGGTTTAGGTCTAGAACAGGGGCGGGTTTAGGTCTAGAACAGTGGCGGGTTTAGGTCTAGAACAGGGGCGGGTTTAGGTCTAAAACAGGGGCGGGTTTAGGTCTAGAACAGTGGCGGGTTTAGGTCTAGAACAGGGGCAGGTTTAGGTCTAAAACAGGGGCGGGTTTAGGTCTAAAACAGTGGGGGGTTTAGGTCTAGAACAGGGGCGGGTTTAGGTCTAGAACAGTGGCGGGTTTAGGTCTAGAACAGGGGCGGGTTTAGGTCTAGAACAGGGGCGGGTTTAGGTCTAGAACAGGGGCGGGTTTAGGTCTAGAACAGGGGCGGGTTTAGGTCTTGAACAGGGGTTTAGGTCTAGAACAGGGGCGGGTTTAGGTCTAGAACAGGGGCGGGTTTAGGTCTAGAAAAGGGGCGGGTTTAGGTCTAGAACAGGGGCGGGTTTAGGTCTAGAACAGGGGCGGGTTTAGGTCTAGAACAGGGGCGGGTTTAGGTCTAGAACAGTGGGGGGTTTAGGTCTAAAACAGGGGCGGGTTTAGGTCTAGAACAGTGGGGGGTTTAGGTCTAAAACAGGGGCGGGTTTAGGTCTAAAACAGTGGGGGGTTTAGGTCTAGAACAGGGGCGGGTTTAGGTCTAGAACAGTGGGGGGTTTAGGTCTAGAACAGGGGCGGGTTTAGGTCTAGAACAGTGGCGGGTTTAGGTCTAGAACAGGGGCGGGTTTAGGTGTAGAACAGGGGCGGGTTTAGGTCTAGAACAGGGGCAGGTTTAGGTCTAGAACAGTGGCGGGTTTAGGTCTAGAACAGGGGCGGGTTTAGGTCTAGAACAGGGGCGGGTTTAGGTCTAGAACAGGGGCAGGTTTAGGTCTAGAACAGTGGGGGGTTTAGGTCTAGAACAGGGGCGGGTTTAGGTCTAGAACAGGGGCAGGTTTAGGTCTAGAACAGGGGCGGGTTTAGGTCTAGAACAGGGGCGGATTTAGGTCTAAAACAGGGGCGGGTTTAGGTCTAGAACAGGGGCGGGTTTAGGTCTAGAACAGGGGCGGGTTTAGGTCTAGAACAGGGGCGGGTTTAGGTCTAGAACAGGGGCGGGTTTAGGTCTAGAACAGGGGCGGGTTTAGGTCTAGAACAGTGGCGGGTTTAGGTCTAGAACAGGGGCGGGTTTAGGTCTAGAACAGGGGCGGGTTTAGGTCTAGAACAGGGGCGGGTTTAGGTCTAGAACAGGGGCGGGTTTAGGTCTAGAACAGGGGCGGGTTTAGGTCTAGAACAGGGGCGGGTTTAGGTCTAGAACAGGGGCGGATTTAGGTCTAAAACAGGGGCGGGTTTAGGTCTAGAACAGGGGCGGGTTTAGGTCTAGAACAGGGGCGGGTTTA
The DNA here is from genome assembly GCF_933228915.1 of Telmatherina bonti. Lineage (NCBI taxonomy): Eukaryota > Metazoa > Chordata > Actinopteri > Atheriniformes > Telmatherinidae > Telmatherina > Telmatherina bonti. The sequence continues at coordinate 505,936 of NC_136627.1, read as the reverse complement.
GGTCTAGAACAGGGGCGGGTTTAGGTCTAGAACAGGGGCGGGTTTAGGTCTAGAACAGGGGCGGGTTTAGGTCTAGAACAGTGGCGGGTTTAGGTCTAGAACAGGGGCGGGTTTAGGTCTAGAACAGGGGCGGGTTTAGGTCTAGAACAGGGGCGGGTTTAGGTCTAGAACAGGGGCGGGTTTAGGTCTAGAACAGGGGCGGGTTTAGGTCTAGAACAGGGGCGGGTTTAGGTCTAGAACAGGGGCAGGTTTAGGTCTAGAACAGGGGCGGGTTAAGGTCTAGAAAGGGGGCAGGTTTAGGTCTAGAACAGGGGTGGGTTTTGGTCTAAAACAGGGGCGGGTTTAGGTCTAGAACAGGGGCAGGTTTAGGTCTAGAACGGGGCGGGTTTAGGTCTAGAACATGGGTTTAGGTCTAGAACAGGGGCGGGTTTAGGTCTAGAACAGGGGCGGGTTTAGGTCTAGAACAGGGGCGGGTTTAGGTCTAGAACAGGGGCGGGTTTAGGTCTAGAACAGGGGCCGGTTTAGGTCTAGAACAGGGGCGGGTTTAGGTCTAGAACAGTGGCGGGTTTAGGTCTAGAACAGTGGAGGGTTTAGGTCTAGAACAGGGGCGGGTTTAGGTCTAGAACAGGGGTTTAGGTCTAGAACAGGGGCGGGTTTAGGTCTAGAACAGGGGCGGGTTTAGGTCTAGAACAGTGGCGGGTTTAGGTCTAGAACAGGGGCGGGTTTAGGTCTAAAACAGGGGCGGGTTTAGGTCTAGAACAGTGGCGGGTTTAGGTCTAGAACAGGGGCGGGTTTAGGTCTAGAACAGGGGCGGGTTTAGGTCTAGAACAGGGGCAGGTTTAGGTATAGAACAGGGGCGGGTTTAGGTCTAGAACAGCGGCGGGTTTAGGTCTAGAACAGGGGCGGGTTTAGGTCTAGAACAGGGGCGGGTTTAGGTCTAGAACAGGGGCGGGTTTAGGTCTAGAACAGGGGTTTAGGTCTAGAACAGGGGCGGGTTTAGGTCTAGAACAGGGGCGGGTTTAGGTCTAGAACAGGGGCGGGTTTAGGTCTAGAACAGGGGCGGGTTTAGGTCTAGAACAGGGGCGGGTTTAGGTCTAGAAAAGGGGCGGGTTTAGGTCTAGAACAGGGGCGGGTTTAGGTCTAGAACAGGGGCGGGTTTAGGTCTAGAAAAGGGGCAGGTTTAGGTCTAAAACAGGGGCGGGTTTAGGTCTAAAACAGTGGGGGGTTTAGGTCTAGAACAGGGGCGGGTTTAGGTCTAGAACAGTGGGGGGTTTAGGTCTAGAACAGGGGCGGGTTTAGGTCTAGAACAGTGGCGGGTTTAGGTCTAGAACAGGGGCGGGTTTAGGTCTAGAACAGGGGCGGGTTTAGGTCTAGAACAGGGGCGGGTTTAGGTCTAGAACAGGGGCGGGTTTAGGTCTAGAACGGGGCGGGTTTAGGTCTAGAACAGGGGTTTAGGTCTAGAACAGGGGCGGGTTTAGGTCTAGAACAGGGGCGGGTTTAGGTCTAGAACAGGGGCGGGTTTAGGTCTAGAAAAGGGGCGGGTTTAGGTCTAGAACAGGGGCGGGTTTAGGTCTAGAACAGGGGCGGGTTTAGGTCTAGAACAGGGGCGGGTTTAGGTCTAGAACAGGGGTTTAGGTCTAGAACAGGTGCGGGTTTAGGTCTAGAACAGGGGCGGGTTTAGGTCTAGAACAGGGGCGGGTTTAGGTCTAGAACAGGGGCGGTTTTAGGTCTAGAACAGGGGCGGGTTTAGGTCTAGAACAGGGGCAGGTTTAGGTCTAAAACAGGGGCGGGTTTAGGTCTAGAACAGTGGGGGGTTTAGGTCTAGAACAGGGGCGGGTTTAGGTCTAGAACAGTGGGGGGTTTAGGTCTAGAACAGGGGCGGGTTTAGGTCTAGAACAGTGGCGGGTTTAGGTCTAGAACAGGGGCGGGTTTAGGTCTAGAACAGGGGCGGGTTTAGGTCTAAAACAGGGGCGGGTTTAGGTCTAGAACAGTGGGGGGTTTAGGTCTAGAACAGGGGCGGGTTTAGGTCTAGAACAGGGGCGGGTTTAGGTCTAAAACACTAGGCGGGTTTAGGTCTAGAACAGTGGCAGGTTTAGGTCTAGAACAGGGGCGGGTTTAGGTCTAGAACAGTGGCGGGTTTAGGTCTAGAACAGGGGCGGGTTTAGGTCTAGAACAGGGGCGGGTTTAGGTCTAGAACAGGGGCGGGTTTAGGTCCAGAACAGGGGCGGGTTTGGGTCTAGAACAGGGGTGGGTTTAGGTCTAGAACAGGGGCGGGTTTAGGTCTAGAACAGGGGCGGGTTTAGGTCTAGAACAGGGGCGGGTTTAGGTCTAGAACAGTGGGGGGTTTAGGTCTAAAACAGGGGCGGGTTTAGGTCTAGAACAGTGGGGGGTTTAGGTCTAAAACAGGGGCGGGTTTAGGTCTAAAACAGTGGGGGGTTTAGGTCTAGAACAGGGGCGGGTTTAGGTCTAGAACAGTGGGGGGTTTAGGTCTAGAACAGGGGCGGGTTTAGGTCTAGAACAGTGGCGGGTTTAGGTCTAGAACAGGGGCGGGTTTAGGTGTAGAACAGGGGCGGGTTTAGGTCTAGAACAGGGGCAGGTTTAGGTCTAGAACAGTGGCGGGTTTAGGTCTAGAACAGGGGCGGGTTTAGGTCTAGAACAGGGGCGGGTTTAGGTCTAGAACAGGGGCAGGTTTAGGTCTAGAACAGTGGGGGGTTTAGGTCTAGAACAGGGGCGGGTTTAGGTCTAGAACAGGGGCAGGTTTAGGTCTAGAACAGGGGCGGGTTTAGGTCTAGAACAGGGGCGGATTTAGGTCTAAAACAGGGGCGGGTTTAGGTCTAGAACAGGGGCGGGTTTAGGTCTAGAACAGGGGCGGGTTTAGGTCTAGAACAGGGGCGGGTTTAGGTCTAGAACAGGGGCGGGTTTAGGTCTAGAACAGTGGCGGGTTTAGGTCTAGAACAGGGGCGGGTTTAGGTCTAGAACAGGGGCGGGTTTAGGTCTAGAACAGGGGCGGGTTTAGGTCTAGAACAGGGGCGGGTTTAGGTCTAGAACAGGGGCGGGTTTAGGTCTAGAACAGGGGCGGGTTTAGGTCTAGAACAGGGGCGGATTTAGGTCTAAAACAGGGGCGGGTTTAGGTCTAGAACAGGGGCGGGTTTAGGTCTAGAACAGGGGCGGGTTTAGGTCTAGAACAGGGGCGGGTTTAGGTCTAGAACAGGGGCGGGTTTAGGTCTAGAACAGGGGCGGGTTTAGGTCTAGAACAGTGGCGGGTTTAGGTCTAGAACAGGGGCGGGTTTAGGTCTAGAACAGGGGCGGGTTTAGGTCTAGAACAGGGGCGGGTTTAGGTCTAGAACAGGGGCGGGTTTAGGTCTAGAACAGGGGCGGGTTTAGGTCTAGAACAGGGGCGGGTTTAGGTCTAGAACAGGGGCAGGTTTAGGTCTAGAACAGGGGCGGGTTAAGGTCTAGAAAGGGGGCAGGTTTAGGTCTAGAACAGGGGTGGGTTTTGGTCTAAAACAGGGGCGGGTTTAGGTCTAGAACAGGGGCAGGTTTAGGTCTAGAACGGGGCGGGTTTAGGTCTAGAACATGGGTTTAGGTCTAGAACAGGGGCGGGTTTAGGTCTAGAACAGGGGCGGGTTTAGGTCTAGAACAGGGGCGGGTTTAGGTCTAGAACAGGGGCGGGTTTAGGTCTAGAACAGGGGCCGGTTTAGGTCTAGAACAGGGGCGGGTTTAGGTCTAGAACAGTGGCGGGTTTAGGTCTAGAACAGTGGAGGGTTTAGGTCTAGAACAGGGGCGGGTTTAGGTCTAGAACAGGGGTTTAGGTCTAGAACAGGGGCGGGTTTAGGTCTAGAACAGGGGCGGGTTTAGGTCTAGAACAGTGGCGGGTTTAGGTCTAGAACAGGGGCGGGTTTAGGTCTAAAACAGGGGCGGGTTTAGGTCTAGAACAGTGGCGGGTTTAGGTCTAGAACAGGGGCGGGTTTAGGTCTAGAACAGGGGCGGGTTTAGGTCTAGAACAGGGGCAGGTTTAGGTATAGAACAGGGGCGGGTTTAGGTCTAGAACAGCGGCGGGTTTAGGTCTAGAACAGGGGCGGGTTTAGGTCTAGAACAGGGGCGGGTTTAGGTCTAGAACAGGGGCGGGTTTAGGTCTAGAACAGGGGTTTAGGTCTAGAACAGGGGCGGGTTTAGGTCTAGAACAGGGGCGGGTTTAGGTCTAGAACAGGGGCGGGTTTAGGTCTAGAACAGGGGCGGGTTTAGGTCTAGAACAGGGGCGGGTTTAGGTCTAGAAAAGGGGCGGGTTTAGGTCTAGAACAGGGGCGGGTTTAGGTCTAGAACAGGGGCGGGTTTAGGTCTAGAAAAGGGGCAGGTTTAGGTCTAAAACAGGGGCGGGTTTAGGTCTAAAACAGTGGGGGGTTTAGGTCTAGAACAGGGGCGGGTTTAGGTCTAGAACAGTGGGGGGTTTAGGTCTAGAACAGGGGCGGGTTTAGGTCTAGAACAGTGGCGGGTTTAGGTCTAGAACAGGGGCGGGTTTAGGTCTAGAACAGGGGCGGGTTTAGGTCTAGAACAGGGGCGGGTTTAGGTCTAGAACAGGGGCGGGTTTAGGTCTAGAACGGGGCGGGTTTAGGTCTAGAACAGGGGTTTAGGTCTAGAACAGGGGCGGGTTTAGGTCTAGAACAGGGGCGGGTTTAGGTCTAGAACAGGGGCGGGTTTAGGTCTAGAAAAGGGGCGGGTTTAGGTCTAGAACAGGGGCGGGTTTAGGTCTAGAACAGGGGCGGGTTTAGGTCTAGAACAGGGGCGGGTTTAGGTCTAGAACAGGGGTTTAGGTCTAGAACAGGTGCGGGTTTAGGTCTAGAACAGGGGCGGGTTTAGGTCTAGAACAGGGGCGGGTTTAGGTCTAGAACAGGGGCGGTTTTAGGTCTAGAACAGGGGCGGGTTTAGGTCTAGAACAGGGGCAGGTTTAGGTCTAAAACAGGGGCGGGTTTAGGTCTAGAACAGTGGGGGGTTTAGGTCTAGAACAGGGGCGGGTTTAGGTCTAGAACAGTGGGGGGTTTAGGTCTAGAACAGGGGCGGGTTTAGGTCTAGAACAGTGGCGGGTTTAGGTCTAGAACAGGGGCGGGTTTAGGTCTAGAACAGGGGCGGGTTTAGGTCTAAAACAGGGGCGGGTTTAGGTCTAGAACAGTGGGGGGTTTAGGTCTAGAACAGGGGCGGGTTTAGGTCTAGAACAGGGGCGGGTTTAGGTCTAAAACACTAGGCGGGTTTAGGTCTAGAACAGTGGCAGGTTTAGGTCTAGAACAGGGGCGGGTTTAGGTCTAGAACAGTGGCGGGTTTAGGTCTAGAACAGGGGCGGGTTTAGGTCTAGAACAGGGGCGGGTTTAGGTCTAGAACAGGGGCGGGTTTAGGTCCAGAACAGGGGCGGGTTTGGGTCTAGAACAGGGGTGGGTTTAGGTCTAGAACAGGGGCGGGTTTAGGTCTAGAACAGTGGCGGGTTTAGGTCTAGAACAGGGGCGGGTTTAGGTCTAGAACAGTGGCGGGTTTAGGTCCAGAACAGGGGCGGGTTTAGGTCTAGAACAGGGGCGGGTTTAGGTCTAGAACAGGGGCGGGTTTAGGTGTAGAACAGGGGCGGGTTTAGGTCTAGAACAGCGGCGGGTTTAGGTCTAAAACAGGGGCGGGTTTAGGTCTAGAACAGGGGCGGGTTTAGGTCTAGAACAGTGGGCGGGTTTAGGTCTAAAACAGGGGCGGGTTTAGGTCTAGAACAGGGGCGGGTTTAGGTCTAGAACAGGGGCGGGTTTAGGTCTAAAACAGGGGCGGGTTTAGGTCTAGAACAGTGGGGGGTTTAGGTCTAGAACAGGGGCGGGTTTAGGTCTAAAACAGGGGCGGGTTTAGGTCTAGAACAGGGGCGGGTTTAGGTCCAGAACAGGGGCGGGTTTAGGTCTAGAACAGGGGCGGGTTTAGGTCTAGAACAGTGGCAGGTTTAGGTCTAGAACAGGGGCGGGTTTAGGTCTAGAACAGGGGCGGGTTTAGGTCTAGAACCGGGGCAGGTTTAGGTCTAGAACAGTGGCGAGTTTAGGTCTAGAACAGTGGCGGGTTTTGGTCTATAACAGGGGCAGGTTTAGGTCTAGAACAGGGGCGGGTTTAGGTCTAGAACAGGGGCGGGTTTAGGTCTAGAACAGGGGCAGGTTTAGGTCTAGAACAGGGGCAGGTTTAGGTCTAGAACAGGGGCGGGTTAAGGTCTAGAAAGGGGGCAGGTTTAGGTCTAGAACAGGGGCGGGTTTAGGTCTAAAACAGGGGCGGGTTTAGGTCTAGACCAGTGGGGGGTTTAGGTCTAGAACAGGGGCGGGTTTAGGTCTAGAACAGGGGCGGGTTTAGGTCCAGAACAGGGGCCGGTTTGGGTCTAGAACAGGGGCGGGTTTAGGTCTAGAACAGGGGCGGGTTTAGGTCTAAAACAGGGGCGGGTTTAGGTCTAGAACAGTGGGGGGTTTAGGTCTAGAACAGGGGCGGGTTTAGGTCTAAAACAGGGGCGGGTTTAGGTCTAGAACAGGGGCGGGTTTAGGTCCAGAACAGGGGCGGGTTTAGGTCTAGAACAGCGGCGGGTTTAGGTCTAAAACAGGGGCGGGTTTAGGTCTAGAACAGGGGCGGGTTTAGGTCTAGAACAGGGGCGGGTTTAGGTCTAGAACAGGGGCGGGTTTAGGTCTAGAACAGGGGTTTAGGTCTAGAACAGGGGCGGGTTTAGGTCTAGAACAGGGGCGGGTTTAGGTCTAGAACAGGGGCGGGTTTAGGTCTAGAAAAGGGGCGGGTTTAGGTCTAGAACAGGGGCGGGTTTAGGTCTAGAACAGGGGTTTAGGTCTAGAACAGGGGCGGGTTTAGGTCTAGAACAGGGGCGGGTTTAGGTCTAGAACAGGGGCGGGTTTAGGTCTAGAACAGGGGCGGTTTTAGGTCTAGAACAGGGGCGGGTTTAGGTCTAGAACAGGGGCAGGTTTAGGTCTAAAACAGGGGCGGGTTTAGGTCTAGAACAGGGGCGGGTTTAGGTCTAGAACAGGGGCGGGTTTAGGTCTAGAACAGGGGCGGGTTTAGGTCTAGAACAGGGGCGGTTTTAGGTCTAGAACAGGGGCGGGTTTAGGTCTAGAACAGGGGCAGGTTTAGGTCTAAAACAGGGGCGGGTTTAGGTCTAAAACAGTGGGGGGTTTAGGTCTAGAACAGGGGCGGGTTTAGGTCTAGAACAGTGGGGGGTTTAGGTCTAGAACAGGGGCGGGTTTAGGTCTAGAACAGTGGCGGGTTTAGGTCTAGAACAGGGGCGGGTTTAGGTCTAGAACAGGGGCGGGTTTAGGTCTAAAACAGGGGCGGGTTTAGGTCTAGAACAGTGGGGGGTTTAGGTCTAGAACAGGGGCGGGTTTAGGTCTAGAACAGGGGCGGGTTTAGGTCTAAAACATTAGGCGGGTTTAGGTCTAGAACAGTGGCAGGTTTAGGTCTAGAACAGGGGCGGGTTTAGGTCTAGAACAGTGGCGGGTTTAGGTCTAGAACAGGGGCGGGTTTAGGTCTAGAACAGGGGCGGGTTTAGGTCTAGAACAGGGGCGGGTTTAGGTCCAGAACAGGGGCGGGTTTGGGTCTTGAACAGGGGTGGGTTTAGGTCTAGAACAGGGGCGGGTTTAGGTCTAGAACAGTGGCGGGTTTAGGTCTAGAACAGGGGCGGGTTTAGGTCTAGAACAGTGGCGGGTTTAGGTCCAGAACAGGGGCGGGTTTAGGTCTAGAACAGGGGCGGGTTTAGGTCTAGAACAGGGGCGGGTTTAGGTCTAGAACAGGGGCGGGTTTAGGTCTAAAACAGGGGCGGGTTTAGGTCTAAAACAGGGGCGGGTTTAGGTCTAGAACAGGGGCGGGTTTAGGTCTAGAACAGGGGCGGGTTTAGGTCTAAAACAGGGGCGGGTTTAGGTCTAGAACAGGGGCGGGTTTAGGTCTAGAACAGGGGCGGGTTTAGGTCTAAAACAGGGGCGGGTTTAGGTCTAGAACAGTGGGGGGTTTAGGTCTAGAACAGGGGCGGGTTTAGGTCTAAAACAGGGGCGGGTTTAGGTCTAGAACAGGGGCGGGTTTAGGTCCAGAACAGGGGCGGGTTTAGGTCTAGAACAGGGGCGGGTTTAGGTCTGGAACAGGGGCGGGTTTAGGTCTAAAACAGGGGCGGGTTTAGGTCTAGAACAGGGGCGGGTTTAGGTCTAGAACAGTGGCGGGTTTAGGTCTAGAACAGGGGCGGGTTTAGGTCTAAAACAGGGGCGGGTTTAGGTCTAGAACAGTGGCAGGTTTAGGTCTAGAACAGGGGCGGGTTTAGGTCTAGAACAGGGGCGGGTTTAGGTCTAGAACCGGGGCAGGTTTAGGTCTAGAACAGTGGCGAGTTTAGGTCTAGAACAGTGGCGGGTTTTGGTCTATAACAGGGGCAGGTTTAGGTCTAGAACAGGGGCGGGTTTAGGTCTAGAACAGGGGCGGGTTTAGGTCTAGAACAGGGGCGGGTTTAGGTCTAGAACAGGGGCAGGTTTAGGTCTAGAACAGGGGCGGGTTAAGGTCTAGAAAGGGGGCAGGTTTAGGTCTAGAACAGGGGCGGGTTTAGGTCTAGAACAGGGGCGGGTTTAGGTCTAGACCAGTGGGGGGTTTAGGTCTAGAACAGGGGCGGGTTTAGGTCTAGAACAGTGGCGGGTTTAGGTCTAGAACAGGGGCGGGTTTAGGTCTAGAACAGGGGCGGGTTTAGGTCTAGAACAGGGGTTTAGGTCTAGAACAGTGGCGGGTTTAGGTCTAGAACAGTGGCGGGTTTAGGTCTAGAACAGGGGCGGGTTTAGGTCTAGAACAGGGGCGGGTTTAGGTCTAGAACAGGGGCGGGTTTAGGTCTAGAACAGGGGCGGGTTTAGGTCTAGAACAGTGGGGGGTTTAGGTCTAGAACAGGGGCGGGTTTAGGTCTAGAACAGTGGCGGGTTTAGGTCTAGAACAGGGGCGGGTTTAGGTCTAGAACAGGGGCGGGTTTAGGTCTAGAACAGGGGCGGGTTTAGGTCTAGAACAGTGGCGGGTTTAGGTCTAGAACAGGGGCGGGTTTAGGTCTAGAACAGGGGCGGGTTTAGGTCTAGAACAGTGGCGGGTTTAGGTCTAGAACAGGGGCGGGTTTAGGTCTAGAACAGGGGCGGGTTTAGGTCTAGAACAGGGGTTTAGGTCTAGAACAGGGGCGGGTTTAGGTCTAGAACAGGGGCGGGTTTAGGTCTAGAACAGGGGCGGGTTTAGGTCTAGAAAAGGGGCGGGTTTAGGTCTAGAACAGGGGCGGGTTTAGGTCTAGAACAGGGGCGGGTTTAGGTCTAGAACAGGGGCGGGTTTAGGTCTAGAACAGGGGTTTAGGTCTAGAACAGGGGCGGGTTTAGGTCTAGAACAGGGGCGGGTTTAGGTCTAGAACAGGGGCGGGTTTAGGTCTAGAACAGGGGCGGGTTTAGGTCTAGAACAGGGGCGGGTTTAGGTCTAGAACAGGGGCAGGTTTAGGTCTAAAACAGGGGCGGGTTTAGGTCTAAAACAGTGGGGGGTTTAGGTCTAGAACAGGGGCGGGTTTAGGTCTAGAACAGTGGGGGGTTTAGGTCTAGAACAGGGGCGGGTTTAGGTCTAGAACAGGGGCGGGTTTAGGTCTAGAACAGGGGCGGGTTTAGGTCTAGAACAGGGGCGGGTTTAGGTCTAGAACAGGGGCAGGTTTAGGTCTAGAACAGTGGCGGGTTTAGGTCTAGAACAGGGGCGGGTTTAGGTCTAGAACAGGGGCGGGTTTAGGTCTAGAACAGGGGCAGGTTTAGGTCTAGAACAGTGGGGGGTTTAGGTCTAGAACAGGGGCGGGTTTAGGTCTAGAACAGGGGCAGGTTTAGGTCTAGAACAGGGGCGGGTTTAGGTCGAGAACAGGGGCGGATTTAGGTCTAAAACAGGGGCGGGTTTAGGTCTAGAACAGTGGGGGGTTTAGGTCTAGAACCGGGGCGGGTTTAGGTCTAGAACAGGGGCGGGTTTAGGTCTAAAACATTAGGCGGGTTTAGGTCTAGAACAGTGGCAGGTTTAGGTCTAGAACAGGGGCGGGTTTAGGTCTAGAACAGGGGCGGGTTTAGGTCTAGAACAGGGGCGGGTTTAGGTCTAGAACAGGGGCGGGTTTAGGTCCAGAACAGGGGCGGGTTTGGGTCTAGAACAGGGGTGGGTTTAGGTCTAGAACAGGGGCGGGTTTAGGTCTAGAACAGTGGCGGGTTTAGGTCTAGAACAGGGGCGGGTTTAGGTCTAGAACAGTGGCGGGTTTAGGTCCAGAACAGGGGCGGGTTTAGGTCTAGAACAGGGGCGGGTTTAGGTCTAGAACAGTGGCGGGTTTAGGTCTAGAACAGGGGCGGGTTTAGGTCTAGAACAGGGGCGGGTTTAGGTCTAAAACAGGGGCGGGTTTAGGTCTAGAACAGGGGCGGGTTTAGGTCTAGAACAGGGGCGGGTTTAGGTCTAAAACAGGGGCGGGTTTAGGTCTAGAACAGGGGCGGGTTTAGGTCTAGAACAGGGGCGGGTTTAGGTCTAGAACAGTGGCGGGTTTAGGTCTAGAACAGGGGCGGGTTTAGGTCTAGAACAGGGGCGGGTTTAGGTCTAAAACAGGGGCGGGTTTAGGTCTAGAACAGGGGCGGGTTTAGGTCTAGAACAGTGGCGGGTTTAGGTCTAGAACAGGGGCGGGTTTAGGTCTAGAACAGGGGCGGTTTTAGGTCTAAAACAGGGGTTTAGGTCTAGAACAGGGGTGGGTTTAGGTCTAGAACAGGGGTGGGTTTAGGTTTAGAACAGGGGTTTAGGTCTAGAACAGGGGCGGGTTTAGGTCTAAAACAGGGGCGGGTTTAGGTCTAGAACAGGGGCGGGTTTAGGTCTAGAACAGGGGCGGGTTTAGGTCTAAAACAGGGGCGGGTTTAGGTCTAGACCAGTGGGGGGTTTAGGTCTAGAACAGGGGCGGGTTTAGGTCTAGAACAGTGGCGGGTTTAGGTCTAGAACAGGGGCGGGTTTAGGTCTAGAACAGTGGCGGGTTTAGGTCTAGAACAGGGGTTTAGGTCTAGAACAGTGGCGGGTTTAGGTCTAAAACAGGGGTTTAGGTCTAGAACAGGGGTGGGTTTAGGTCTAGAACAGGGGCGGGTTTAGGTTTAGAACAGGGGTTTAGGTCTAGAACAGGGGCGGGTTTAGGTCTAAAACAGGGGCGGGTTTAGGTCTAGAACAGTGGCAGGTTTAGGTCTAGAACAGTGGCGGGTTTAGGTCCAGAACAGGGGCGGGTTTGGGTCTAGAACAGGGGTGGGTTTAGGTCTAGAACAGGGGCGGGTTTAGGTCTAGAACAGTGGCGGGTTTAGGTCTAGAACAGGGGCGGGTTTAGGTCTAGAACAGCGGCGGGTTTAGGTCTAAAACAGGGGCGGGTTTAGGTCTAGAACAGTGGCGGGTTTAGGTCTAGAACAGGGGCGGGTTTAGGTCTAAAACAGGGGCGGGTTTAGGTCTAGAACAGGGGCGGGTTTAGGTCTAGAACAGGGGCAGGTTTAGGTCTAGAACAGGGGCGGGTTTAGGTCTAGAACAGGGGCGGGTTTAGGTCTAGAACAGGGGCGGGTTTAGGTCTAGAACAGGGGCGGGTTTAGGTCTAGAACAGGGGCAGGTTTAGGTCTAGAACAGGGGCGGGTTTAGGTCTAGAACAGTCGCGGGTTTTGGTCTAGAACAGGGGCAGGTTTAGGTCTAGAACTGGGGCGGGTTAAGGTCTAGAACAGGGGCGGGTTTAGGTCTAGAACAGGGGCGGGTTTAGGTCTAAAACAGGGGCGGGTTTAGGTCTAGAACAGTGGGGGGTTTAGGTCTAAAACAGGGGCGGGTTTAGGTCTAGAACAGGGGCGGGTTTAGGTCTGGAACAGGGGAGGGTTTAGGTCTAGAACAGGGGCGGGTTTAGGTCTAGAACAGGGGCGGGTTTAGGTCTAGAACAGGGGCGGGTTTAGGTCTAGAACAGGGGCGGGTTTAGGTCTAAAACAGGGGCGGGTTTAGGTCTAGAACAGTGGCAGGTTTAGGTCTAGAACAGGGGCGGGTTTAGGTCTAGAACAGGGGCGGGTTTAGGTCTAGAACCGGGGCAGGTTTAGGTCTAGAACAGTGGCGAGTTTAGGTCTAGAACAGTGGCGGGTTTTGGTCTATAACAGGGGCAGGTTTAGGTCTAGAACAGGGGCGGGTTTAGGTCTAGAACCGGGGCGGGTTTAGGTCTAGAACAGGGGCGGGTTAAGGTCTAGAACAGGGGCAGGTTTAGGTCTAGAACAGGGGCGGGTTAAGGTCTAGAAAGGGGGCAGGTTTAGGTCTAGAACAGGGGCGGGTTTAGGTCTAAAACAGGGGCGGGTTTAGGTCTAGACCAGTGGGGGGTTTAGGTCTAGAACAGGGGCGGGTTTAGGTCTAGAACAGTGGCGGGTTTAGGTCTAGAACAGGGGCGGGTTTAGGTCTAGAACAGTGGCGGGTTTAGGTCTAGAACAGGGGTTTAGGTCTAGAACAGTGGCGGGTTTAGGTCTAAAACAGGGGTTTAGGTCTAGAACAGGGGTGGGTTTAGGTCTAGAACAGGGGCGGGTTTAGGTTTAGAACAGGGGTTTAGGTCTAGAACAGGGGCGGGTTTAGGTCTAAAACAGTGGCGGGTTTAGGTCTAGAACAGGGGCAGGTTTAGGTCTAGAACAGGGGCGGGTTTAGGTCTAGAACAGGGGCGGGTTTAGGTCTAGAACAGGGGCGGGTTTAGGTCTAGAACAGGGGCGGGTTTAGGTCTAGAACAGGGGCGGGTTTAGGTCTAGAACAGGGGCAGGTTTAGGTCTAGAACAGGGGCGGGTTTAGGTCTAGAACAGTGGCGGGTTTTGGTCTAGAACAGGGGCAGGTTTAGGTCTAGAACTGGGGCGGGTTAAGGTCTAGAACAGGGGCGGGTTTAGGTCTAGAACAGGGGCGGGTTTAGGTCTAAAACAGGGGCGGGTTTAGGTCTAGAACAGTGGGGGGTTTAGGTCTAGAACAGGGGCGGGTTTAGGTCTAGAACAGTGGCGGGTTTAGGTCTAGAACAGGGGAGGGTTTAGGTCTAGAACAGGGGCGGGTTTAGGTCTAGAACAGGGGTTTAGGTCTAGAACAGGGGCGGGTTTAGGTCTAGAACAGGGGCGGGTTTAGGTCTAGAACAGTGGCGGGTTTAGGTCTAGAACAGGGGCGGGTTTAGGTCTAAAACAGGGGCGGGTTTAGGTCTAGAACAGTGGCGGGTTTAGGTCTAGAACAGGGGCGGGTTTAGGTCTAGAACAGGGGCGGGTTTAGGTCTAGAACAGGGGCGGTTTTAGGTCTAGAACAGGGGCGGGTTTAGGTCTAGAACAGGGGCGGGTTTAGGTCTAGAACAGGGGCAGGTTTAGGTCTAGAACAGGGGCGGGTTTAGGTCTAGAACAGCGACGGGTTTAGGTCTAGAACAGGGGCGGGTTTAGGTCTAGAACAGGGGCGGGTTTAGGTCCAGAACAGGGGCGGGTTTGGGTCTAGAACAGGGGCGGGTTTTGGTCTAAAACAGGGGCGGGTTTAGGTCTAGAACAGGGGCGGGTTTAGGTCTAGAACAGGGGCGGGTTTAGGTCTAGAACGGGGGCAGGTTTAGGTCTAGAACAGGGGCGGGTTTAGGTCTAGAACAGTGGCGGGTTTTGGTCTAGAACAGGGGCAGGTTTAGGTCTAGAACTGGGGCGGGTTAAGGTCTAGAACAGGGGCGGGTTTAGGTCTAGAACAGGGGCGGGTTTAGGTCTAGAACCGGGGCGGGTTTAGTTCTAGAACAGGGGCGGGTTTAGGTCTAGAACAGGGGCAGGTTTAGGTCTAGAACAGGGGCGGATTTAGGTCTAAAACAGGGGCGGGTTTAGGTCTAGAACAGTGGGGGGTTTAGGTCTAGAACAGGGGCGGGTTTAGGTCTAGAACAGTGGCGGGTTTAGGTCTAGAACAGGGGCGGGTTTAGGTCTAGAACAGCGGCGGGTTTAGGTCTAAAACAGGGGCGGGTTTAGGTCTAGAACAGTGGCGGGTTTAGGTCTAGAACAGGGGCGGGTTTAGGTCTAGAACAGGGGCGGGTTTAGGTCTAAAACAGGGGCGGGTTTAGGTCTAGAACAGGGGCGGGTTTAGGTCTAGAACAGGGGCGGGTTTAGGTCTAGAACAGGGGCGGGTTTAGGTCTAGAACAGGGGCGGGTTTAGGTCTAGAACAGGGGCGGGTTTAGGTCTAGAACAGGGGCGGGTTTAGGTCTAGAACAGGGGCGGGTTTAGGTCTAGAACAGTGGCGGGTTTTGGTCTAGAACAGGGGCAGGTTTAGGTCTAGAACTGGGGCGGGTTAAGGTCTAGAACAGGGGCGGGTTTAGGTCTAGAACAGGGGCGGGTTTAGGTCTAAAACAGGGGCGGGTTTAGGTCTAGAACAGTGGGGGGTTTAGGTCTAGAACAGGGGCGGGTTTAGGTCTAGAACAGGGGCGGGTTTAGGTCTAGAACAGAGGCGGGTTTAGGTCTAGAACAGGGGCGGGTTTAGGTCTAGAACAGGGGCGGGTTTAGGTCTAGAACAGGGGCGGGTTTAGGTCTAAAACAGGGGCGGGTTTAGGTCTAGAACAGTGGGGGGTTTAGGTCTAGAACAGGGGCGGGTTTAGGTCTAGAACAGGGGCGGGTTTAGGTCTAGAACAGGGGCAGGTTTAGGTCTAGAACAGGGGCGGGTTTAGGTCTAGAACAGGGGCGGGTTTAGGTCTAGAACAGGGGCGGGTTTAGGTCTAGAACAGGGGCGGGTTTAGGTCTAGAACAGGGGCGGGTTTAGGTCTAGAACAGGGGCAGGTTTAGGTCTAGAACAGGGGCGGGTTTAGGTCTAGAACAGTGGCGGGTTTTGGTCTAGAACAGGGGCAGGTTTAGGTCTAGAACTGGGGCGGGTTAAGGTCTAGAACAGGGGCGGGTTTAGGTCTAGAACAGGGGCGGGTTTAGGTCTAAAACAGGGGCGGGTTTAGGTCTAGAACAGTGGGGGGTTTAGGTCTAGAACAGGGGCGGGTTTAGGTCTAGAACAGGGGCGGGTTTAGGTCTAGAACAGAGGCGGGTTTAGGTCTAGAACAGGGGCGGGTTTAGGTCTAGAACAGGGGCGGGTTTAGGTCTAGAACAGGGGCGGGTTTAGGTCTAGAACAGGGGCGGGTTTAGGTCTAGAACAGGGGCGGGTTTAGGTCTAAAACAGGGGCGGGTTTAGGTCTAGAACAGGGGCGGGTTTAGGTCTAGAACAGGGGCGGGTTTAGGTCTAAAAGAGGGGCGGGTTTAGGTCTAGAACAGGGGCGGGTTTAGGTCTAGAACAGGGGCGGGTTTAGGTCTAAAATAGGGGCGGGTTTAGGTCTAGAACAGTGGGGGGTTTAGGTCTAGAACAGGGGCGGGTTTAGGTCTAAAACAGGGGCGGGTTTAGGTCTAGAACAGTGGGGGGTTTAGGTCTAGAACAGGGGCGGGTTTAGGTCTAAAACAGGGGCAGGTTTAGGTCTAGAACAGGGGCGGGTTTAGGTCCAGAACAGGGGCGGGTTTAGGTCTAGAACAGGGGCGGGTTTAGGTCTAGAACAGGGGCGGGTTTAGGTCTAGAACAGGGGCGGGTTTAGGTCTAAAACAGGGGCGGGTTTAGGTCTAGAACAGGGGCGGGTTTAGGTCTAGAACAGGGGCGGGTTTAGGTCTAAAACAGGGGCGGGTTTAGGTCTAGAACAGGGGCGGGTTTAGGTCTAGAACAGTGGCGGGTTTAGGTCTAGAACAGGGGCGGGTTTAGGTCTAAAACAGGGGCGGGTTTAGGTCTAGAACAGTGGCAGGTTTAGGTCTAGAACAGGGGCGGGTTTAGGTCTAGAACAGGGGCGGGTTTAGGTCTAGAACCGGGGCAGGTTTAGGTCTAGAACAGTGGCGAGTTTAGGTCTAGAACAGTGGCGGGTTTTGGTCTAGAACAGGGGCAGGTTTAGGTCTAGAACAGGGGCGGGTTTAGGTCTAGAACAGGGGCGGGTTTAGGTCTAAAACAGGGGTTTAGGTCTTGAACAGGGGTGGGTTTAGGTCTAGAACAGGGGCGGGTTTAGGTTTAGAACAGGGGTTTAGGTCTAGAACAGGGGCGGGTTTAGGTCTAAAACAGGGGCGGGTTTAGGTCTAGACCAGTGGGGGGTTTAGGTCTAGAACAGGGGCGGGTTTAGGTCTAGAACAGTGGCCGGTTTAGGTCTAGAACAGGGGCGGGTTTAGGTCTAGAACAGTGGCGGGTTTAGGTCTAGAACAGGGGTTTAGGTCTAGAACAGTGGCGGGTTTAGGTCTAGAACAGGGGCGGGTTTAGGTCTAGAACAGGGGCGGGTTTAGGTCTAGAACAGGGGCGGGTTTAGGTCTTGAACAGGGGCGGGTTTAGGTCTAGAACAGTGGCGGGTTTAGGTCTAGAACAGGGGCGGGTTTAGGTCTAAAACAGGGGCGGGTTTAGGTCTAGAACAGTGGCGGGTTTAGGTCTAGAACAGTGGCGGGTTTAGGTCTAGAACAGGGGCGGGTTTAGGTCTAGAACAGGGGCGGGTTTAGGTCTAGAACAGGGGCGGGTTTAGGTCTAGAACAGGGGCGGGTTTAGGTCTAGAACAGGGGCGGGTTTAGGTCTAGAACAGGGGCGGGTTTAGGTCTAGAACAGGGGCGGGTTTAGGTCTAGAACAGTGGCGGGTTTAGGTCTAGAACAGGGGCGGGTTTAGGTCTAGAACAGTGGCGGGTTTAGGTCTAGAACAGGGGTTTAGGTCTAGAACAGTGGCGGGTTTAGGTCTAGAACAGGGGCGGGTTTAGGTCTAGAACAGGGGCGGGTTTAGGTCTAGAACAGGGGCGGGTTTAGGTCTTGAACAGGGGCGGGTTTAGGTCTAGAACAGTGGCGGGTTTAGGTCTAGAACAGGGGCGGGTTTAGGTCTAAAACAGGGGCGGGTTTAGGTCTAGAACAGTGGCGGGTTTAGGTCTAGAACAGGGGCGGGTTTAGGTCTAGAACAGGGGCGGGTTTAGGTCTAGAACAGGGGCAGGTTTAGGTCTAGAACAGGGGCGGGTTTAGGTCTAGAACAGGGGCGGGTTTAGGTCTAGAACAGGGGCGGGTTTAGGTCTAGAACAGTGGCGGGTTTAGGTCTAGAACAGGGGCGGGTTTAGGTCTAGAACAGGGGCGGGTTTAGGTCTAGAACAGGGGCGGGTTTAGGTCTAGAACAGGGGCGGGTTTAGGTCTAGAACAGGGGCGGGTTTAGGTCTAGAACAGGGGCGGGTTTAGGTCTAGAACAGGGGCGGGTTTAGGTCTAGAACAGTGGCGGGTTTAGGTCTAGAACAGGGGCGGGTTTAGGTCTAGAACAGGGGTTTAGGTCTAGAACAGGGGCGGGTTTAGGTCTAGAACAGGGGCGGGTTTAGGTCTAGAACAGGGGCGGGTTTAGGTCTAGAACAGGGGCGGGTTTAGTTCTAGAACAGGGGCGGGTTTAGGTCTAGAACAGGGGCAGGTTTAGGTCTAGAACAGTGGGGGGTTTAGGTCTAGAACAGGGGCGGGTTTAGGTCTAGAACAGGGGCGGGTTTAGGTCTAGAACAGGGGCGGTTTTAGGTCTAGAACAGGGGCGGGTTTAGGTCTAGAACAGGGGCGGGTTTAGGTCTAGAACAGGGGCAGGTTTAGGTCTAGAACAGGGGCGGGTTTAGGTCTAGAACAGCGACGGGTTTAGGTCTAGAACAGGGGCGGGTTTAGGTCTAGAACAGGGGCGGGTTTAGGTCCAGAACAGGGGCGGGTTTGGGTCTAGAACAGGGGCGGGTTTTGGTCTAAAACAGGGGCGGGTTTAGGTCTAGAACAGGGGCGGGTTTAGGTCTAGAACAGGGGCGGGTTTAGGTCTAGAACGGGGGCAGGTTTAGGTCTAGAACAGGGGCGGGTTAAGGTCTAGAACAGGGGCGGGTTTAGGTCTAGAACAGGGGCGGGTTTAGGTCTAAAACAGGGGCGGGTTTAGGTCTAGAACAGTGGGGGGTTTAGGTCTAGAACAGGGGCGGGTTTAGGTCTAGAACAGTGGCGGGTTTAGGTCTAGAACAGGGGAGGGTTTAGGTCTAGAACAGGGGCGGGTTTAGGTCTAGAACAGGGGTTTAGGTCTAGAACACGGGCGGGTTTAGGTCTTGAACAGGGGCGGGTTTAGGTCTAGAACAGTGGCGGGTTTAGGTCTAGAACAGGGGCGGGTTTAGGTCTAAAACAGGGGCGGGTTTAGGTCTAGAACAGTGGCGGGTTTAGGTCTAGAACAGGGGCGGGTTTAGGTCTAGAACAGGGGCGGGTTTAGGTCTAGAACAGGGGCAGGTTTAGGTCTAGAACAGGGGCGGGTTTAGGTCTAGAACAGGGGCGGGTTTAGGTCTAGAACAGGGGCAGGTTTAGGTCTAGAACAGTGGGGGGTTTAGGTCTAGAACAGGGGCGGGTTTAGGTCTAGAACAGGGGCGGGTTTAGGTCTAGAACAGGGGCGGGTTTAGGTCTAGAACAGGGGCGGGTTTAGGTCTAGAACAGGGGCGGGTTTAGGTCTAGAACAGGGGCAGGTTTAGGTCTAGAACAGTGGCAGGTTTAGGTCTAGAACAGGGGCGGGTTTAGGTCTAGAACAGGGACGGGTTTAGGTCCAGAACAGGGGCGGGTTTGGGTCTAGAACAGGGGTGGGTTTAGGTCTAGAACAGGGGCGGGTTTAGGTCTAGAACAGTGGCGGGTTTAGGTCTAGAACAGGGGCGGGTTTAGGTCTAGAACAGGGGCGGGTTTAGGTCTAGAACAGGGGCGGGTTTAGGTCCAGAACAGGGGCGGGTTTGGGTCTAGAACAGGGGTGGGTTTAGGTCTAGAACAGGGGCGGGTTTAGGTCTAGAACAGTGGCGGGTTTAGGTCTAGAACAGGGGCGGGTTTAGGTCTAGAACAGTGGCGGGTTTAGGTCCAGAACAGGGGCGGGTTTAGGTCTAGAACAGGGGCGGGTTTAGGTCCAGAACAGGGGCGGGTTTAGGTCTAGAACAGGGGCGGGTTTAGGTCTAGAACAGGGGCGGGTTTAGGTCCAGAACAGGGGCGGGTTTAGGTCTAGAACAGGGGCGGGTTTAGGTCCAGAACAGGGGCGGGTTTAGGTCTAGAACAGGGGCGGGTTTAGGTCTAGAACAGGGGCGGGTTTAGGTCTAGAACAGGGGCGGGTTTAGGTCTAGAACAGGGGCGGGTTTAGGTCTAAAACAGGGGCGGGTTTAGGTCTAGAACAGGGGCGGGTTTAGGTCTAGAACAGTGGCGGGTTTAGGTCTAGAACAGGGGCGGGTTTAGCTCTAAAACAGGGGCGGGTTTAGGTCTAGAACAGTGGCAGGTTTAGGTCTAGAACAGGGGCGGGTTTAGGTCTAGAACAGGGGCGGGTTTAGGTCTAGAACCGGGGCAGGTTTCGGTCTAGAACAGTGGCGAGTTTAGGTCTAGAACAGTGGCGGGTTTTGGTCTAGAACAGGGGCAGGTTTAGGTCTAGAACAGGGGCGGGTTTAGGTCTAGAACAGGGGCGGGTTTAGGTCTAGAACAGGGGCGGGTTTAGGTCTAGAACAGGGGCAGGTTTAGGTCTAGAACAGGGGCGGGTTAAGGTCTAGAAAGGGGGCAGGTTTAGGTCTAGAACAGGGGCGGGTTTTGGTCTAAAACAGGGGCGGGTTTAGGTCTAGACCAGTGGGGGGTTTAGGTCTAGAACAGGGGCGGGTTTAGGTCTAGAACAGTGGCGGGTTTAGGTCTAGAACAGGGGCGGGTTTAGGTCTAGAACAGTGGCGGGTTTAGGTCTAGAACAGGGGTTTAGGTCTAGAACAGTGGCGGGTTTAGGTCTAGAACAGGGGCGGGTTTAGGTCTAGAACAGGGGCGGGTTTAGGTCTAGAACAGGGGCGGGTTTAGGTCTAGAACAGGGGCGGGTTTAGGTCTAGAACAGGGGCGGGTTTAGGTCTAAAACAGGGGCGGGTTTAGGTCTAGAACAGGGGCGGGTTTAGGTCTAGAACAGGGGCGGGTTTAGGTCTAAAACAGGGGCGGGTTTAGGTCTAGAACAGGGGCGGGTTTAGGTCCAGAACAGGGGCGGGTTTAGGTCTAGAACAGGGGCGGGTTTAGGTCTAGAACAGGGGCGGGTTTAGGTCTAGAACAGGGGCGGGTTTAGGTCTAGAACAGGGGCGGGTTTAGGTCTAGAACAGTGGGGGGTTTAGGTCTAGAACAGGGGCGGGTTTAGGTCTAGAACAGTGGCGGGTTTAGGTCTAGAACAGGGGCGGGTTTAGGTCTAGAACAGTGGCAGGTTTAGGTCTAGAACAGGGGCGGGTTTAGGTCTAGAACAGGGGCGGGTTTAGGTCTAAAACAGGGGCGGGTTTAGGTCTAGAACAGTGGGGGGTTTAGGTCTAGAACAGGGGCGGGTTTAGGTCTAAAACAGGGGCGGGTTTAGGTCTAGAACAGGGGCGGGTTTAGGTCCAGAACAGGGGCGGGTTTAGGTCTAGAACAGGGGCGGGTTTAGGTCTAGAACAGGGGCGGGTTTAGGTCTAGAACAGGGGCGGGTTTAGGTCTAAAACAGGGGCGGGTTTAGGTCTAGAACAGGGGCGGGTTTAGGTCTAGAACAGGGGCGGGTTTAGGTCTAAAACAGGGGCGGGTTTAGGTCTAGAACAGTGGGGGGTTTAGGTCTAGAACAGGGGCGGGTTTAGGTCTAGAACAGTGGCGGGTTTAGGTCTAGAACAGGGGCGGGTTTAGGTCTAGAACAGTGGGGGGTTTAGGTCTAGAACAGGGGCGGGTTTAGGTCTAGAACAGGGGCGGGTTTAGGTCTAGAACAGGGGCGGGTTTAGGTCTAGAACAGGGGCGGGTTTAGGTCTAGAACAGGGGCGGGTTTAGGTCTAGAACAGGGGCAGGTTTAGGTCTAGAACAGTGGCAGGTTTAGGTCTAGAACAGGGGCGGGTTTAGGTCTAGAACAGGGGCGGGTTTAGGTCCAGAACAGGGGCGGGTTTGGGTCTAGAACAGGGGCGGGTTTAGGTCTAGAACAGGGGCGGGTTTAGGTCCAGAACAGGGGCGGGTTTGGGTCTAGAACAGGGGTGGGTTTAGGTCTAGAACAGGGGCGGGTTTAGGTCTAGAACAGTGGCGGGTTTAGGTCTAGAACAGGGGCGGGTTTAGGTCTAGAACAGGGGCGGGTTTAGGTCCAGAACAGGGGCGGGTTTAGGTCTAGAACAGGGGCGGGTTTAGGTCTAGAACAGGGGCGGGTTTAGGTCCAGAACAGGGGCGGGTTTAGGTCTAGAACAGGGGCGGGTTTAGGTCTAGAACAGGGGCGGGTTTAGGTCTAGAACAGGGGCGGGTTTAGGTCCAGAACAGGGGCGGGTTTAGGTCTAGAACAGGGGTGGGTTTAGGTCTAGAACAGGGGCGGGTTTAGGTCTAAAACAGGGGCGGGTTTAGGTCTAGAACAGGGGCGGGTTTAGGTCTAGAACAGGGGCGGGTTTAGGTCTAAAACAGGGGCGGGTTTAGGTCTAGAACAGTGGGGGGTTTAGGTCTAGAACAGGGGCGGGTTTAGGTCTAAAACAGGGGCAGGTTTAGGTCTAGAACAGGGGCGGGTTTAGGTCCAGAACAAGGGCGGGTTTAGGTCTAGAACAGGGGCGGGTTTAGGTCTAGAACAGGGGCGGGTTTAGGTCTAGAACAGGGGCGGGTTTAGGTCTAAAACAGGGGCGGGTTTAGGTCTAGAACAGGGGCGGGTTTAGGTCTAGAACAGGGGCGGGTTTAGGTCTAAAACAGGGGCGGGTTTAGCTCTAAAACAGGGGCGGGTTTAGGTCTAGAACAGTGGCAGGTTTAGGTCTAGAACAGGGGCGGGTTTAGGTCTAGAACAGGGGCGGGTTTAGGTCTAGATCCGGGGCAGGTTTAGGTCTAGAACAGTGACGAGTTTAGGTCTAGAACAGTGGCGGGTTTTGGTCTAGAACAGGGGCAGGTTTAGGTCTAGAACAGGGGCGGGTTTAGGTCTAGAACAGGGGCGGGTTTAGGTCTAGAACAGGGGCGGGTTTAGGTCTAGAACAGGGGCAGGTTTAGGTCTAGAACAGGGGCGGGTTAAGGTCTAGAACAGGGGCAGGTTTAGGTCTAGAACAGGGGCGGGTTTAGGTCTAGAACAGGGGCGGGTTTAGGTCTAGAACAGGGGCGGGTTTAGGTCTAGAACAGGGGCAGGTTTAGGTCTAGAACAGGGGCGGGTTAAGGTCTAGAAAGGGGGCTGGTTTAGGTCTAGAACAGGGGCGGGTTTAGGTCTAAAACAGGGGCGGGTTTAGGTCTAGACCAGTGGGGGGTTTAGGTCTATAACAGGGGCTGGTTTAGGTCTAGAACAGTGGCGGGTTTAGGTCCAGAACAGGGGCGGGTTTAGGTCTAGAACAGTGGCGGGTTTAGGTCTAGAACAGGGGCGGGTTTAGGTCTAGAACAGGGGCGGGTTTAGGTCTAAAACAGGGGCGGGTTTAGGTCTAGAACAGGGGCGGGTTTAGGTCTAGAACAGGGGCGGGTTTAGGTCTAAAACAGGGGCGGGTTTAGGTCTAGAACAGTGGGGGGTTTAGGTCTAGAACAGGGGCGGGTTTAGGTCTAAAACAGGGGCGGGTTTAGGTCCAGAACAGGGGCAGGTTTAGGTCTAGAACAGGGGCGGGTTAAGGTCTAGAAACGGGGCTGGTTTAGGTCTAGAACAGGGGCGGGTTTAGGTCTAGAACAGGGGCGGGTTTAGGTCTAAAACAGGGGCGGGTTTAGGTCTAGAACAGGGGCGGGTTTAGGTCCAGAACAGGGGCGGGTTTAGGTCTAGAACAGGGGCGGGTTTAGGTCTAAAACAGGGGCGGGTTTAGGTCTAGAACAGTGGGGGGTTTAGGTCTAGAACAGGGGCGGGTTTAGGTCTAGAACAGGGGCGGGTTTAGGTCTAAAACAGGGGCGGGTTTAGGTCTAGAACAGGGGCGGGTTTAGGTCTAGAACAGTGGCGGGTTTAGGTCTAGAACAGGGGCGGGTTTAGGTCTAAAACAGGGGCGGGTTTAGGTCTAGAACAGTGGCAGGTTTAGGTCTAGAACAGGGGCGGGTTTAGGTCTAGAACAGGGGCGGGTTTAGGTCTAGAACCGGGGCAGGTTTAGGTCTAGAACAGTGGCGAGTTTAGGTCTAGAACAGTGGCGGGTTTTGGTCTAGAACAGGGGCAGGTTTAGGTCTAGAACAGGGGCGGGTTTAGGTCTAGAACAGGGGCGGGTTTAGGTCTAGAACAGGGGCGGGTTTAGGTCTAGAACAGGGGCAGGTTTAGGTCTAGAACAGGGGCGGGTTAAGGTCTAGAAAGGGGGCAGGTTTAGGTCTAGAACAGGGGCGGGTTTTGGTCTAAAACAGGGGCGGGTTTAGGTCTAGACCAGTGGGGGGTTTAGGTCTAGAACAGGGGCGGGTTTAGGTCTAGAACAGTGGCGGGTTTAGGTCTAGAACAGGGGCGGGTTTAGGTCTAGAACAGTGGCGGGTTTAGGTCTAGAACAGGGGTTTAGGTCTAGAACAGTGGCGGGTTTAGGTCTAGAACAGGGGCGGGTTTAGGTCTAGAACAGGGGCGGGTTTAGGTCTAGACCAGTGGGGGGTTTAGGTCTAGAACAGGGGCGGGTTTAGGTCTAGAACAGTGGCGGGTTTAGGTCTAGAACAGGGGCGGGTTTAGGTCTAGAACAGTGGCGGGTTTAGGTCTAGAACAGGGGTTTAGGTCTAGAACAGTGGCGGGTTTAGGTCTAGAACAGGGGCGGGTTTAGGTCTAGAACAGGGGCGGGTTTAGGTCCAGAACAGGGGCGGGTTTAGGTCTAGAACAGGGGCGGGTTTAGGTCTAGAACAGTGGCGGGTTTAGGTCTAGAACAGGGGCGGGTTTAGGTCTAAAATAGGGGCGGGTTTAGGTCTAGAACAGGGGCGGGTTTAGGTCTAGAACAGGGGCGGGTTTAGGTCTAAAACAGGGGCGGGTTTAGGTCTAGAACAGGGGCGGGTTTAGGTCTAGAACAGTGGCGGGTTTAGGTCTAGAACAGGGGCGGGTTTAGGTCTAAAACAGGGGCAGGTTTAGGTCTAGAACAGTGGCAGGTTTAGGTCTAGAACAGGGGCGGGTTTAGGTCTAGAACAGGGGCGGGTTTAGGTCTAGAACCGGGGCAGGTTTAGGTCTAGAACAGTGGCGAGTTTAGGTCTAGAACAGTGGCGGGTTTTGGTCTAGAACAGGGGCAGGTTTAGGTCTAGAACAGGGGCGGGTTTAGGTCTGGAACAGGGGCGGGTTTAGGTCTAAAACAGGGGTTTAGGTCTAGAACAGGGGTGGGTTTAGGTCTAGAACAGGGGCGGGTTTAGGTCTAGAACAGGGGCGGGTTTAGGTCCAGAACAGGGGCGGGTTTGGGTCTAGAACAGGGGTGGGTTTAGGTCTAGAACAGGGGCGGGTTTAGGTCTAGAACAGTGGCGGGTTTAGGTCTAGAACAGGGGCGGGTTTAGGTCTAGAACAGTGGCGGGTTTAGGTCTAGAACAGGGGCGGGTTTAGGTCTAGAACAGGGGCGGGTTTAGGTCTAGAACAGGGGCGGGTTTAGGTCCAGAACAGGGGCGGGTTTAGGTCTAGAACAGGGGCGGGTTTAGGTCTAGAACAGGGGCGGGTTTAGGTCTAGAACAGGGGCGGGTTTAGGTCCAGAACAGGGGCGGGTTTAGGTCTAGAACAGGGGCGGGTTTAGGTCTAGAACAGGGGTGGGTTTAGGTCTAGAACAGGGGCGGGTTTAGGTCTAAAACAGGGGCGGGTTTAGGTCTAGAACAGTGGCGGGTTTAGGTCTAGAACAGGGGCGGGTTTAGGTCTAGAACAGGGGCGGGTTTAGGTCTAGAACAGTGGGGGGTTTAGGTCTAGAACAGTGGCGGGTTTAGGTCTAGAACAGGGGCGGGTTTAGGTCTAGAACAGGGGCGGGTTTAGGTCCAGAACAGGGGCGGGTTTAGGTCTAGAACAGGGGCGGGTTTAGGTCTAGAACAGTGGCGGGTTTAGGTCTAGAACAGGGGCGGGTTTAGGTCTAAAATAGGGGCGGGTTTAGGTCTAGAACAGGGGCGGGTTTAGGTCTAGAACAGGGGCGGGTTTAGGTCTAAAACAGGGGCGGGTTTAGGTCTAGAACAGGGGCGGGTTTAGGTCTAGAACAGGGGCGGGTTTAGGTCTAAAACAGGGGCAGGTTTAGGTCTAGAACAGGGGCGGGTTTAGGTCCAGAACAAGGGCGGGTTTAGGTCTAGAACAGGGGCGGGTTTAGGTCTAGAACAGGGGCGGGTTTAGGTCTAGAACAGGGGCGGGTTTAGGTCTAAAACAGGGGCGGGTTTAGGTCTAGAACAGGGGCGGGTTTAGGTCTAGAACAGGGGCGGGTTTAGGTCTAAAACAGGGGCGGGTTTAGGTCTAGAACAGGGGCGGGTTTAGGTCTAGAACAGTGGCGGGTTTAGGTCTAGAACAGGGGCGGGTTTAGCTCTAAAACAGGGGCGGGTTTAGGTCTAGAACAGTGGCAGGTTTAGGTCTAGAACAGGGGCGGGTTTAGGTCTAGAACAGGGGCGGGTTTAGGTCTAGATCCGGGGCAGGTTTAGGTCTAGAACAGTGACGAGTTTAGGTCTAGAACAGTGGCGGGTTTTGGTCTAGAACAGGGGCAGGTTTAGGTCTAGAACAGGGGCGGGTTTAGGTCTAGAACAGGGGCGGGTTTAGGTCTAGAACAGGGGCGGGTTTAGGTCTAGAACAGGGGCGGGTTAAGGTCTAGAAAGGGGGCTGGTTTAGGTCTAGAACAGGGGCGGGTTTAGGTCTAAAACAGGGGCGGGTTTAGGTCTAGACCAGTGGGGGGTTTAGGTCTAGAACAGGGGCGGGTTTAGGTCTAGAACAGTGGCGGGTTTAGGTCTAGAACAGGGGCGGGTTTAGGTCTAGAACAGGGGCGGGTTTAGGTCTAGAACAGTGGCGGGTTTAGGTCTAGAACAGGGGCGGGTTTAGGTCTAGAACAGGGGCGGGTTTAGGTCTAAAACAGGGGCGGGTTTAGGTCTAGAACAGGGGCGGGTTTAGGTCTAGAACAGGGGCGGGTTTAGGTCTAAAACAGGGGCGGGTTTAGGTCTAGAACAGTGGGGGGTTTAGGTCTAGAACAGGGGCGGGTTTAGGTCTAAAACAGGGGCGGGTTTAGGTCCAGAACAGGGGCGGGTTTAGGTCTAGAACAGGGGCGGGTTTAGGTCTAGAACAGTGGGGGGTTTAGGTCTAGAACAGGGGCGGGTTTAGGTCTAAAACAGGGGCGGGTTTAGGTCTAGAACAGGGGCGGGTTTAGGTCCAGAACAGGGGCGGGTTTAGGTCCAGAACAGGGGCGGGTTTAGGTCTAGAACAGGGGCGGGTTTAGGTCTAGAACAGGGGCGGGTTTAGGTCTAGAACAGGGGCGGGTTTAGGTCTAAAACAGGGGCGGGTTTAGGTCTAGAACAGGGGCGGGTTTAGGTCCAGAACAGGGGCGGGTTTAGGTCTAGAACAGGGGCGGGTTTAGGTCTAGAACAGTGGCGGGTTTAGGTCTAGAACAGGGGCGGGTTTAGGTCTAAAACAGGGGCGGGTTTAGGTCTAGAACAGGGGCGGGTTTAGGTCTAGAACAGGGGCGGGTTTAGGTCTAAAACAGGGGCGGGTTTAGGTCTAGAACAGGGGCGGGTTTAGGTCTAGAACAGTGGCGGGTTTAGGTCTAGAACAGGGGCGGGTTTAGGTCTAAAACAGGGGCGGGTTTAGGTCTAGAACAGTGGCAGGTTTAGGTCTAGAACAGGGGCGGGTTTAGGTCTAGAACAGGGGCGGGTTTAGGTCTAGAACCGGGGCAGGTTTAGGTCTAGAACAGTGGCGAGTTTAGGTCTAGAACAGTGGCGGGTTTTGGTCTAGAACAGGGGCGGGTTTAGGTCTAGAACAGGGGCGGGTTTAGGTCTAGAACAGGGGCGGGTTTAGGTCTAGAACAGGGGCGGGTTTAGGTCTAGAACAGGGGCAGGTTTAGGTCTAGAACAGGGGCGGGTTAAGGTCTAGAAAGGGGGCAGGTTTAGGTCTAGAACAGGGGCGGGTTTTGGTCTAAAACAGGGGCGGGTTTAGGTCTAGACCAGTGGGGGGTTTAGGTCTAGAACAGGGGCGGGTTTAGGTCTAGAACAGTGGCGGGTTTAGGTCTAGAACAGGGGCGGGTTTAGGTCTAGAACAGTGGCGGGTTTAGGTCTAGAACAGGGGTTTAGGTCTAGAACAGTGGCGGGTTTAGGTCTAGAACAGGGGCGGGTTTAGGTCTAGAACAGGGGCGGGTTTAGGTCCAGAACAGGGGCGGGTTTAGGTCTAGAACAGGGGCGGGTTTAGGTCTAGAACAGTGGCGGGTTTAGGTCTAGAACAGGGGCGGGTTTAGGTCTAAAATAGGGGCGGGTTTAGGTCTAGAACAGTGGGGGGTTTAGGTCTAGAACAGGGGCGGGTTTAGGTCTAAAACAGGGGCGGGTTTAGGTCTAGAACAGGGGCGGGTTTAGGTCCAGAACAGGGGCGGGTTTAGGTCTAGAACAGGGGCGGGTTTAGGTCTAGAACAGGGGCGGGTTTAGGTCTAGAACAGGGGCGGGTTTAGGTCTAAAACAGGGGCGGGTTTAGGTCTAGATCAGGGGCGGGTTTAGGTCTAAAACAGGGGCGGGTTTAGGTCTAGAACAGGGGCGGGTTTAGGTCTAGAACAGGGGCGGGTTTAGGTCTAAAACAGGGGCGGGTTTAGGTCTAGAACAGGGGCGGGTTTAGGTCTAGAACAGTGGCGGGTTTAGGTCTAGAACAGGGGCGGGTTTAGGTCTAGAACAGGGGCGGGTTTAGGTCTAAAACAGGGGCGGGTTTAGGTCTAGAACAGGGGCGGGTTTAGGTCTAGAACAGTGGCGGGTTTAGGTCTAGAACAGGGGCGGGTTTAGGTCTAAAACAGGGGCGGGTTTAGGTCTAGAACAGTGGCAGGTTTAGGTCTAGAACAGGGGCGGGTTTAGGTCTAGAACAGGGGCGGGTTTAGGTCTAGAACCGGGGCAGGTTTAGGTCTAGAACAGTGGCGAGTTTAGGTCTAGAACAGTGGCGGGTTTTGGTCTAGAACAGGGGCAGGTTTAGGTCTAGAACAGGGGCGGGTTTAGGTCTAGAACAGGGGCGGGTTTAGGTCTAGAACAGGGGCGGGTTTAGGTCTAGAACAGGGGCAGGTTTAGGTCTAGAACAGGGGCGGGTTAAGGTCTAGAAAGGGGGCAGGTTTAGGTCTAGAACAGGGGCGGGTTTTGGTCTAAAACAGGGGCGGGTTTAGGTCTAGACCAGTGGGGGGTTTAGGTCTAGAACAGGGGCGGGTTTAGGTCTAGAACAGTGGCGGGTTTAGGTCTAGAACAGGGGCGGGTTTAGGTCTAGAACAGTGGCGGGTTTAGGTCTAGAACAGGGGTTTAGGTCTAGAACAGTGGCGGGTTTAGGTCTAGAACAGGGGCGGGTTTAGGTCTAGAACAGGGGCGGGTTTAGGTCCAGAACAGGGGCGGGTTTAGGTCTAGAACAGGGGCGGGTTTAGGTCTAGAACAGTGGCGGGTTTAGGTCTAGAACAGGGGCGGGTTTAGGTCTAAAATAGGGGCGGGTTTAGGTCTAGAACAGTGGGGGGTTTAGGTCTAGAACAGGGGCGGGTTTAGGTCTAAAACAGGGGCGGGTTTAGGTCTAGAACAGGGGCGGGTTTAGGTCCAGAACAGGGGCGGGTTTAGGTCTAGAACAGGGGCGGGTTTAGGTCTAGAACAGGGGCGGGTTTAGGTCTAGAACAGGGGCGGGTTTAGGTCTAAAACAGGGGCGGGTTTAGGTCTAGATCAGGGGCGGGTTTAGGTCTAGAACAGGGGCGGGTTTAGGTCTAAAACAGGGGCGGGTTTAGGTCTAGTACAGTGGGGGGGTTTAGGTCTATAACAGGGGCGGGTTTAGGTCTAAAACAGGGGCGGGTTTAGGTCTAGAACAGGGGCGGGTTTAGGTCCAGAACAGGGGCGGGTTTAGGTCTAGAACAGGGGCGGGTTTAGGTCTAGAACAGGGGCGGGTTTAGGTCTAGAACAGGGGCGGGTTTAGGTCTAAAACAGGGGCGGGTTTAGGTCTAGAACAGGGGCGGGTTTAGGTCTAGAACAGGGGCGGGTTTAGGTCTAAAACAGGGGCGGGTTTAGGTCTAGAACAGGGGCGGGTTTAGGTCTAGAACAGTGGCGGGTTTAGGTCTAGAACAGGGGCGGGTTTAGGTCTAAAACAGGGGCAGGTTTAGGTCTAGAACAGTGGCAGGTTTAGGTCTAGAACAGGGGCGGGTTTAGGTCTAGAACAGGGGCGGGTTTAGGTCTAGAACCGGGGCAGGTTTAGGTCTAGAACAGTGGCGAGTTTAGGTCTAGAACAGTGGCGGGTTTTGGTCTAGAACAGGGGCAGGTTTAGGTCTAGAACAGGGGCGGGTTTAGGTCTGGAACAGGGGCGGGTTTAGGTCTAAAACAGGGGTTTAGGTCTAGAACAGGGGTGGGTTTAGGTCTAGAACAGGGGCGGGTTTAGGTTTAGAACAGGGGTTTAGGTCTAGAACAGGGGCGGGTTTAGGTCTAAAACAGGGGCGGGTTTAGGTCTAGACCAGTGGGGGGTTTAGGTCTAGAACAGGGGCGGGTTTAGGTCTAGAACAGTGGCGGGTTTAGGTCTAGAACAGGGGCGGGTTTAGGTCTAGAACAGGGGCGGGTTTAGGTTTAGAACAGGGGTTTAGGTCTAGAACAGGGGCGGGTTTAGGTCTAAAACAGGGGCGGGTTTAGGTCTAGAACAGGGGTGGGTTTAGGTCTAGAACAGGGGTGGGTTTAGGTCTAAAACGGGCGGGTTTAGGTCTAGAACAGGGGCAGGTTTAGGTCTAGAACGGGGCGGGTTTAGGTCTAGAACAGGGGTTTAGGTCTAGAACAGGGGCGGGTTTAGGTCTAGAACAGGGGTGGGTTTAGGTCTAGAACAGGGGCGGGTTTAGGTCTAGAACAGGGGCGGGTTTAGGTCTAGAACAGTGGCGGGTTTAGGTCTAGAACAGGGGCGGGTTTAGGTCTAAAACAGGGGCGGGTTTAGGTCTAGAACAGTGGCGGGTTTAGGTCTAGAACAGGGGCGGGTTTAGGTCTAGAACCGGGGCGGGTTTAGGTCTAGAACAGTGGCGAGTTTAGGTCTAGAACAGTGGCGGGTTTTGGTCTAGAACAGGGGCAGGTTTAGGTCTAGAACAGGGGCGGGTTTAGGTCTAGAACAGGGGCGGGTTTAGGTCTAGAACAGGGGCGGGTTTAGGTCTAGAACAGGGGCAGGTTTAGGTCTAGAACAGGGGCGGGTTAAGGTCCAGAAAGGGGGCAGGTTTAGGTCTAGAACAGGGGCGGGTTTTGGTCTAAAACAGGGGCGGGTTTAGGTCTAGACCAGTGGGGGGTTTAGGTCTAGAACAGGGGCGGGTTTAGGTCTAGAACAGTGGCGGGTTTAGGTCTAGAACAGGGGCGGGTTTAGGTCTAGAACAGTGGCGGGTTTAGGTCTAGAACAGGGGTTTAGGTCTAGAACAGTGGCGGGTTTAGGTCTAAAACAGGGGCGGGTTTAGGTCTAGATCAGGGGCGGGTTTAGGTCTAGAACAGGGGCGGGTTTAGGTCTAAAACAGGGGCGGGTTTAGGTCTAGAACAGTGGGGGGTTTAGGTCTATAACAGGGGCGGGTTTAGGTCTAAAACAGGGGCGGGTTTAGGTCTAGAACAGGGGCGGGTTTAGGTCCAGAACAGGGGCGGGTTTAGGTCTAGAACAGGGGCGGGTTTAGGTCTAGAACAGGGGCGGGTTTAGGTCTAGAACAGGGGCGAGTTTAGGTCTAAAACAGGGGCGGGTTTAGGTCTAGAACAGGGGCGGGTTTAGGTCTAAAACAGGGGCGGGTTTAGGTCTAGAACAGGGGCGGGTTTAGGTCTAGAACCGGGGCAGGTTTAGGTCTAGAACAGTGGCGAGTTTAGGTCTGGAACAGGGGCGGGTTTAGGTCTAAAACAGGGGTTTAGGTCTAGAACA
Source organism: Telmatherina bonti (assembly GCF_933228915.1). Classification (NCBI taxonomy): domain Eukaryota; kingdom Metazoa; phylum Chordata; class Actinopteri; order Atheriniformes; family Telmatherinidae; genus Telmatherina; species Telmatherina bonti. The sequence continues at coordinate 475,067 of NC_136627.1, read as the reverse complement.
GGGGTGGGTTTAGGTCTAGAACAGGGGCGGGTTTAGGTTTAGAACAGGGGTTTAGGTCTAGAACAGGGGCGGGTTTAGGTCTAAAACAGGGGCGGGTTTAGGTCTAGACCAGTGGGGGGTTTAGGTCTAGAACAGGGGCGGGTTTAGGTCTAGAACAGTGGCGGGTTTAGGTCTAGAACAGGGGCGGGTTTAGGTCTAGAACAGGGGCGGGTTTAGGTTTAGAACAGGGGTTTAGGTCTAGAACAGGGGCGGGTTTAGGTCTAAAACAGGGGCGGATTTAGGTCTAGAACAGGGGTGGGTTTAGGTCTAGAACAGGGGTGGGTTTAGGTCTAGAACAGGGGTGGGTTTAGGTCTAGAACAGGGGTGGGTTTAGGTCTAAAACGGGCGGGTTTAGGTCTAGAACAGGGGCAGGTTTAGGTCTAGAACGGGGCGGGTTTAGGTCTAGAACAGGGGCGGGTTTAGGTCTAGAACAGGGGTGGGTTTAGGTCTAGAACAGGGGCGGGTTTAGGTCTAGAACAGGGGCGGGTTTAGGTCTAGAACAGGGGCGGGTTTAGGTCTAAAACATTAGGCGGGTTTAGGTCTAGAACAGGGGCAGGTTTAGGTCTAGACCAGTGGGGGGTTTAGGTCTAGAACAGGGGTGGGTTTAGGTCTAAAACGGGCGGGTTTAGGTCTAGAACAGGGGCAGGTTTAGGTCTAGAACGGGGCGGGTTTAGGTCTAGAACAGGGGTTTAGGTCTAGAACAGGGGCGGGTTTAGGTCTAGAACAGGGGTGGATTTAGGTCTAAAACAGGGGCGGGTTTAGGTCTAGAACAGTGGGGGGTTTAGGTCTAGAACAGGGGCGGGTTTAGGTCTAGAACAGGGGCGGGTTTAGGTCTAAAACATTAGGCGGGTTTAGGTCTAGAACAGTGGCAGGTTTAGGTCTAGAACAGGGGCGGGTTTAGGTCTAGAACAGGGGCGGGTTTAGGTCCAGAACAGGGGCGGGTTTGGGTCTAGAACAGGGGTGGGTTTAGGTCTAGAACAGGGGCCGGTTTAGGTCTAGAACAGTGGCGGGTTTAGGTCTAGAACAGGGGCGGGTTTAGGTCTAGAACAGCGGCTGGTTTAGGTCTAAAACACGAGCGGGTTTAGGTCTAGAACAGTGGCGGGTTTAGGTCTAGAACAGGGGCGGGTTTAGGTCTAAAACAGGGGCGGGTTTAGGTCTAGAACAGGGGCGGGTTTAGGTCTAGAACAGGGGCGGGTTTAGGTCTAGAACAGGGGCGGGTTTAGGTCTAGAACAGGGGCGGGTTTAGGTCTAGAACAGGGGCGGGTTTAGGTCTAAAACAGGGGCGGGTTTAGGTCTAGAACAGGGGCGGGTTTAGGTCTAGAACAGGGGCGGGTTTAGGTCTAAAACAGGGGTGGGTTTAGGTCTAGAACAGGGGCGGGTTTAGGTCTAGAACAGTGGCGGGTTTAGGTCTAGAACAGGGGCGGGTTTAGGTCTAAAACAGGGGCGGGTTTAGGTCTAGAACAGTGGCAGGTTTAGGTCTAGAACAGGGGCGGGTTTAGGTCTAGAACAGGGGCGGGTTTAGGTCTAGAACCGGGGCAGGTTTAGGTCTAGAACAGTGGCGAGTTTAGGTCTAGAACAGTGGCGGGTTTTGGTCTAGAACAGGGGCAGGTTTAGGTCTAGAACAGGGGCGGGTTTAGGTCTAGAACAGGGGCGGGTTTAGGTCTAGAACAGGGGCGGGTTTAGGTCTAGAACAGGGGCAGGTTTAGGTCTACAACAGGGGCGGGTTAAGGTCTAGAAAGGGGGCAGGTTTAGGTCTAGAACAGGGGCGGGTTTTGGTCTAAAACAGGGGCGGGTTTAGGTCTAGACCAGTGGGGGGTTTAGGTCTAGAACAGGGGCGGGTTTAGGTCTAGAACAGTGGCGGGTTTAGGTCTAGAACCGGGGCAGGTTTAGGTCTAGAACAGTGGCGAGTTTAGGTCTAGAACAGTGGCGGGTTTTGGTCTAGAACAGGGGCAGGTTTAGGTCTAGAACAGGGGCGGGTTTAGGTCTAGAACAGGGGCGGGTTTAGGTCTAGAACAGGGGCGGGTTTAGGTCTAGAACAGGGGCAGGTTTAGGTCTAGAACAGGGGCGGGTTAAGGTCTAGAACCGGGGCAGGTTTAGGTCTAGAACAGTGGCGAGTTTAGGTCTAGAACAGTGGCGGGTTTTGGTCTAGAACAGGGGCAGGTTTAGGTCTAGAACAGGGGCGGGTTTAGGTCTAGAACAGGGGCGGGTTTAGGTCTAGAACAGGGGCGGGTTTAGGTCTAGAACAGGGGCGGGTTTAGTTCTAGAACAGGGGCGGGTTTAGGTCTAGAACAGGGGCAGGTTTAGGTCTAGAACAGGGGCGGATTTAGGTCTAAAACAGGGGCGGGTTTAGGTCTAGAACAGTGGGGGGTTTAGGTCTAGAACAGGGGCGGGTTTAGGTCTAGAACAGGGGCGGGTTTAGGTCTAGAACAGGGGCGGGTTTAGGTCTAGAACAGGGGCGGGTTTAGGTCTAAAAAAGGGGTGGGTTTAGGTCTAGAACAGGGGCGGGTTTAGGTCTAGAACAGTGGCGGGTTTAGGTCTAGAACAGGGGCGGGTTTAGGTCTAAAACAGGGGCGGGTTTAGGTCTAGAACAGTGGCAGGTTTAGGTCTAGAACAGGGGCGGGTTTAGGTCTAGAACAGGGGCGGGTTTAGGTCTAGAACCGGGGCAGGTTTAGGTCTAGAACAGTGGCGAGTTTAGGTCTAGAACAGTGGCGGGTTTTGGTCTAGAACAGGGGCAGGTTTAGGTCTAGAACAGGGGCGGGTTTAGGTCTAGAACAGGGGCGGGTTTAGGTCTAGAACAGGGGCGGGTTTAGGTCTAGAACAGGGGCAGGTTTAGGTCTACAACAGGGGCGGGTTAAGGTCTAGAAAGGGGGCAGGTTTAGGTCTAGAACAGGGGTGGGTTTTGGTCTAAAACAGGGGCGGGTTTAGGTCTAGACCAGTGGGGGGTTTAGGTCTAGAACAGGGGCGGGTTTAGGTCTAGAACAGTGGCGGGTTTAGGTCTAGAACAGGGGCGGGTTTAGGTCTAGAACAGTGGCGGGTTTAGGTCTAGAACAGGGGTTTAGGTCTAGAACAGTGGCGGGTTTAGGTCCAGAACAGGGGCGGGTTTAGGTCTAGAACAGGGGCGGGTTTAGGTCCAGAACAGGGGCGGGTTTGGGTCTAGAACAGGGGTGGGTTTAGGTCTAGAACAGGGGTGGGTTTAGGTCTAGAACAGTGGCGGGTTTAGGTCTAGAACAGGGGCGGGTTTAGGTCTAGAACAGTGGCGGGTTTAGGTCCAGAACAGGGGCGGGTTTAGGTCTAGAACAGGGGCGGGTTTAGGTCTAGAACAGGGGCGGGTTTAGGTCCAGAACAGGGGCGGGTTTAGGTCTAGAACAGGGGCGGGTTTAGGTCTAGAACAGGGGTGGGTTTAGGTCTAGAACAGGGGCGGGTTTAGGTCTAAAACAGGGGCGGGTTTAGGTCTAGAACAGGGGCGGGTTTAGGTCTAGAACAGGGGCGGGTTTAGGTCTAGAACAGGGGCGGATTTAGGTCTAAAACAGGGGCGGGTTTAGGTCTAGAACAGTGGGGGTTTAGGTCTAGAACAGGGGCGGGTTTAGGTCTAAAACAGGGGCGGGTTTAGGTCTAGAACAGGGGCGGGTTTAGGTCCAGAACAGGGGCGGGTTTAGGTCTAGAACAGGGGCGGGTTTAGGTCTAGAACAGGGGCGGGTTTAGGTCTAGAACAGGGGCGGGTTTAGGTCTAAAACAGGGGCGGGTTTAGGTCTAGAACAGGGGCGGGTTTAGGTCTAGAACAGGGGCGGGTTTAGGTCTAAAACAGGGGTGGGTTTAGGTCTAGAACAGGGGCGGGTTTAGGTTTAGAACAGTGGCGGGTTTAGGTCTAGAACAGGGGCGGGTTTAGGTCTAAAACAGGGGCGGGTTTAGGTCTAGAACAGTGGCAGGTTTAGGTCTAGAACAGGGGCGGGTTTAGGTCTAGAACAGGGGCGGGTTTAGGTCTAGAACCGGGGCAGGTTTAGGTCTAGAACAGTGGCGAGTTTAGGTCTAGAACAGTGGCGGGTTTTGGTCTAGAACAGGGGCAGGTTTAGGTCTAGAACAGGGGCGGGTTTAGGTCTAGAACAGGGGCGGGTTTAGGTCTAGAACAGGGGCGGGTTTAGGTCTAGAACAGGGGCAGGTTTAGGTCTAGAACAGGGGCGGGTTAAGGTCTAGAAAGGGGGCAGGTTTAGGTCTAGAACAGGGGCGGGTTTTGGTCTAAAACAGGGGCGGGTTTAGGTCTAGACCAGTGGGGGGTTTAGGTCTAGAACAGGGGCGGGTTTAGGTCTAGAACAGTGGCGGGTTTAGGTCTAGAACAGGGGCGGGTTTAAGTCTAGAACAGTGGCGGGTTTAGGTCTAGAACAGGGGTTTAGGTCTAGAACAGTGGCGGGTTTAGGTCTAGAACAGGGGCGGGTTTAGGTCTAGAACAGGGGCGGGTTTAGGTCTAGAACAGGGGCGGGTTTAGGTCTAGAACAGGGGCGGGTTTAGGTCTAGAACAGGGGCGGGTTTAGGTCTAGAACAGGGGCAGGTTTAGGTCTAGAACAGGGGCGGGTTAAGGTCTAGAAAGGGGGCAGGTTTAGGTCTAGAACAGGGGCAGGTTTAGGTCTAGAAAAGTGGCGGGTTTTGGTCTAGAACAGGGGCGGGTTTAGGTCTAGAACAGGGGCGGGTTTAGGTCTAGAACAGGGGCGGGTTTTGGTCTAAAACAGGGGCGGGTTTAGGTCTAGACCAGTGGGGGGTTTAGGTCTAGAACAGGGGCGGGTTTAGGTCTAGAACAGGGGCGGGTTTAGGTCTAGAACAGGGGCGGGTTTAGGTCTAGAACAGTGGCGGGTTTAGGTCTAGAACAGGGGCGGGTTTAGGTCTAGAACAGTGGCGGGTTTAGGTCTAGAACAGGGGTTTAGGTCTAGAACAGTGGCGGGTTTAGGTCCAGAACAGGGGCGGGTTTGGGTCTAGAACAGGGGTGGGTTTAGGTCTAGAACAGGGGCGGGTTTAGGTCTAGAACAGAGGCGGGTTTAGGTCTAGAACAGGGGCGGGTTTAGGTCCAGAACAGGGGCGGGTTTGGGTCTAGAACAGGGGTGGGTTTAGGTCTAGAACAGGGGTGGGTTTAGGTCTAGAACAGTGGCGGGTTTAGGTCTAGACCAGGGGCGGGTTTAGGTCTAGAACAGTGGCGGGTTTAGGTCCAGAACAGGGGCGGGTTTAGGTCTAGAACAGGGGTTTAGGTCTAGAACAGTGGCGGGTTTAGGTCTAGAACAGGGGCGGGTTTAGGTCTTGAACAGGGGCGGGTTTAGGTCTAGAACAGTGGCGGGTTTAGGTCTAGAACAGGGGCGGGTTTAGGTCTAAAACAGGGGCGGGTTTAGGTCTAGAACAGTGGCGGGTTTAGGTCTAGAACAGGGGCGGGTTTAGGTCTAGAACAGGGGCGGGTTTAGGTCTAGAACAGGGGCGGGTTTAGGTCTAGAACAGGGGCAGGTTTAGGTATAGAACAGGGGCGGGTTTAGGTCTAGAACAGGGGCGGGTTTAGGTCTAGAACAGTGGCGGGTTTTGGTCTAGAACAGGGGCAGGTTTAGGTCTAGAACAGGGGCGGGTTTAGGTCTAGAACAGGGGCGGGTTTAGGTCTAGAACAGGGGCGGGTTTAGGTCTAGAACAGGGGCAGGTTTAGGTCTAGAACAGGGGCGGGTTAAGGTCTAGAAAGGGGGCAGGTTTAGGTCTAGAACAGGGGCAGGTTTAGGTCTAGAAAAGTGGCGGGTTTTGGTCTAGAACAGGGGCGGGTTTAGGTCTAGAACAGGGGCGGGTTTAGGTCTAGAACAGGGGCGGGTTTTGGTCTAAAACAGGGGCGGGTTTAGGTCTAGACCAGTGGGGGGTTTAGGTCTAGAACAGGGGCGGGTTTAGGTCTAGAACAGTGGCGGGTTTAGGTCTAGAACAGGGGCGGGTTTAGGTCTAGAACAGTGGCGGGTTTAGGTCTAGAACAGGGGCGGGTTTAGGTCTAGAACAGTGGCGGGTTTAGGTCTAGAACAGGGGTTTAGGTCTAGAACAGTGGCGGGTTTAGGTCCAGAACAGGGGCGGGTTTGGGTCTAGAACAGGGGTGGGTTTAGGTCTAGAACAGGGGCGGGTTTAGGTCTAGAACAGGGGCGGGTTTAGGTCTAGAACAGGGGCGGGTTTAGGTCCAGAACAGGGGCGGGTTTGGGTCTAGAACAGGGGTGGGTTTAGGTCTAGAACAGGGGTGGGTTTAGGTCTAGAACAGTGGCGGGTTTAGGTCTAGAACAGGGGCGGGTTTAGGTCTAGAACAGTGGCGGGTTTAGGTCCAGAACAGGGGCGGGTTTAGGTCTAGAACAGGGGTTTAGGTCTAGAACAGTGGCGGGTTTAGGTCTAGAACAGGGGCGGGTTTAGGTCTTGAACAGGGGCGGGTTTAGGTCTAGAACAGTGGCGGGTTTAGGTCTAGAACAGGGGCGGGTTTAGGTCTAAAACAGGGGCGGGTTTAGGTCTAGAACAGTGGCGGGTTTAGGTCTAGAACAGGGGCGGGTTTAGGTCTAGAACAGGGGCGGGTTTAGGTCTAGAACAGGGGCGGGTTTAGGTCTAGAACAGGGGCAGGTTTAGGTATAGAACAGGGGCGGGTTTAGGTCTAGAACAGGGGCGGGTTTAGGTCTAGAACAGGGGCAGGTTTAGGTCTAGAACAGGGGCGGGTTTAGGTCTAGAACAGGGGCGGGTTTAGGTCTAGAACAGGGGCGGGTTTAGGTCTAGAACAGGGGCGGGTTTAGGTCTAGAACAGGGGCAGGTTTAGGTCTAGAACAGGGGCGGGTTAAGGTCTAGAAAGGGGGCAGGTTTAGGTCTAGAACAGGGGCGGGTTTTGGTCTAAAACAGGGGCGGGTTTAGGTCTAGACCAGTGGGGGGTTTAGGTCTAGAACAGGGGCGGGTTTAGGTCTAGAACAGTGGCGGGTTTAGGTCTAGAACAGGGGCGGGTTTAGGTCTAGAACAGTGGCGGGTTTAGGTCTAGAACAGGGGTTTAGGTCTAGAACAGTGGCGGGTTTAGGTCCAGAACAGGGGCGGGTTTGGGTCTAGAACAGGGGTGGGTTTAGGTCTAGAACAGTGGGGGTTTAGGTCTAGAACAGGGGCGGGTTTAGGTCTAAAACAGGGGCGGGTTTAGGTCTAGAACAGGGGCGGGTTTAGGTCCAGAACAGGGGCGGGTTTAGGTCTAGAACAGGGGCGGGTTTAGGTCTAGAACAGGGGCGGGTTTAGGTCTAGAACAGGGGCGGGTTTAGGTCTAAAACAGGGGCGGGTTTAGGTCTAGAACAGGGGCGGGTTTAGGTCTAGAACAGGGGCGGGTTTAGGTCTAAAACAGGGGTGGGTTTAGGTCTAGAACAGGGGCGGGTTTAGGTCTAGAACAGTGGCGGGTTTAGGTCTAGAACAGGGGCGGGTTTAGGTCTAAAACAGGGGCGGGTTTAGGTCTAGAACAGTGGCAGGTTTAGGTCTAGAACAGGGGCGGGTTTAGGTCTAGAACAGGGGCGGGTTTAGGTCTAGAACCGGGGCAGGTTTAGGTCTAGAACAGTGGCGAGTTTAGGTCTAGAACAGTGGCGGGTTTTGGTCTAGAACAGGGGCGGGTTTAGGTCTAGAACAGGGGCGGGTTTAGGTCTAGAACAGGGGCGGGTTTAGGTCTAGAACAGGGGCGGGTTTAGGTCTAGAACAGGGGCAGGTTTAGGTCTAGAACAGGGGCGGGTTAAGGTCTAGAAAGGGGGCAGGTTTAGGTCTAGAACAGGGGCGGGTTTTGGTCTAAAACAGGGGCGGGTTTAGGTCTAGACCAGTGGGGGGTTTAGGTCTAGAACAGGGGCGGGTTTAGGTCTAGAACAGTGGCGGGTTTAGGTCTAGAACAGGGGCGGGTTTAAGTCTAGAACAGTGGCGGGTTTAGGTCTAGAACAGGGGTTTAGGTCTAGAACAGTGGCGGGTTTAGGTCTAGAACAGGGGCGGGTTTAGGTCTAGAACAGGGGCGGGTTTAGGTCTAGAACAGGGGCGGGTTTAGGTCTAGAACCGGGGCAGGTTTAGGTCTAGAACAGTGGCGAGTTTAGGTCTAGAACAGTGGCGGGTTTTGGTCTAGAACAGGGGCAGGTTTAGGTCTAGAACAGGGGCGGGTTTAGGTCTAGAACAGGGGCGGGTTTAGGTCTAGAACAGGGGCGGGTTTAGGTCTAGAACAGGGGCAGGTTTAGGTCTAGAACAGGGGCGGGTTAAGGTCTAGAAAGGGGGCAGGTTTAGGTCTAGAACAGGGGCGGGTTTTGGTCTAAAACAGGGGTGGGTTTAGGTCTAGACCAGTGGGGGGTTTAGGTCTAGAACAGGGGCGGGTTTAGGTCTAGAACAGGGGCGGGTTTTGGTCTAAAACAGGGGCGGGTTTAGGTCTAGACCAGTGGGGGGTTTAGGTCTAGAACAGGGGCGGGTTTAGGTCTAGAACAGTGGCGGGTTTAGGTCTAGAACAGGGGCGGGTTTAGGTCTAGAACAGTGGCGGGTTTAGGTCTAGAACAGGGGTTTAGGTCTAGAACAGTGGCGGGTTTAGGTCCAGAACAGGGGCGGGTTTGGGTCTAGAACAGGGGTGGGTTTAGGTCTAGAACAGGGGCGGGTTTAGGTCTAGAACAGGGGCGGGTTTAGGTCTAGAACAGGGGCGGGTTTAGGTCCAGAACAGGGGCGGGTTTGGGTCTAGAACAGGGGTGGGTTTAGGTCTAGAACAGTGGCGGGTTTAGGTCCAGAACAGGGGCGGGTTTAGGTCTAGAATAGGGGTGGGTTTAGGTCTAGAACAGGGGCGGGTTTAGGTCTAAAACAGGGGCGGGTTTAGGTCTAGAACAGGGGCGGGTTTAGGTCTAGAACAGGGGCGGGTTTAGGTCTAGAACAGGGGCGGGTTTAGGTCTAAAACAGGGGCGGGTTTAGGTCTAGAACAGTGGGGGTTTAGGTCTAGAACAGGGGCGGGTTTAGGTCTAAAACAGGGGCAGGTTTAGGTCTAGAACAGGGGCGGGTTTAGGTCTAGAACAGTGGCGGGTTTAGGTCTAGAACAGGGGCGGGTTTAGGTCTAGAACAGGGGCGGGTTTAGGTCTAGAACAGGGGCGGGTTTAGGTCTAGAACAGGGGCGGGTTTAGGTCTAGAACAGGGGCGGGTTTAGGTCTAGAACAGGGGCGGGTTTAGGTCTAAAACAGGGGCGGGTTTAGGTCTAGAACAGGGGCGGGTTTAGGTCTAGAACAGGGGCGGGTTTAGGTCTAGAACAGGGGCGGGTTTAGGTCTAGAACAGGGGTGGGTTTAGGTCTAGAACAGGGGCGGGTTTAGGTCTAGAACAGGGGCGGGTTTAGGTCTAGAACCGGGGCAGGTTTAGGTCTAGAACAGTGGCGAGTTTAGGTCTAGAACAGTGGCGGGTTTAGGTCTAGAACAGGGGCGGGTTTAGGTCTAGAACAGGGGCGGGTTTAGGTCTAGAACAGGGGCAGGTTTAGGTCTAGAACAGGGGCGGGTTAAGGTCTAGAAAGGGGGCAGGTTTAGGTCTAGAACAGGGGCGGGTTTTGGTCTAGAACAGGGGCGGGTTTAGGTCTAGAACAGGGGCAGGTTTAGGTCTAGAACAGGGGCGGGTTAAGGTCTAGAAAGGGGGCAGGTTTAGGTCTAGAACAGGGGCGGGTTTTGGTCTAAAACAGGGGCGGGTTTAGGTCTAGACCAGTGGGGGGTTTAGGTCTAGAACAGGGGCGGGTTTAGGTCTAGAACAGTGGCGGGTTTAGGTCTAGAACAGGGGCGGGTTTAGGTCTAGAACAGTGGCGGGTTTAGGTCTAGAACAGGGGTTTAGGTCTAGAACAGGGGCGGGTTTAGGTCCAGAACAGGGGCGGGTTTGGGTCTAGAACAGGGGTGGGTTTAGGTCTAGAACAGGGGTGGGTTTAGGTCTAGAACAGTGGCGGGTTTAGGTCTAGAACAGGGGCGGGTTTAGGTCTAGAACAGTGGCGGGTTTAGGTCCAGAACAGGGGTGGGTTTAGGTCTAGAACAGGGGCGGGTTAAGGTCTAGAAAGGGGGCAGGTTTAAGTCTAGAACAGTGGCGGGTTTAGGTCTAGAACAGGGGTTTAGGTCTAGAACAGTGGCGGGTTTAGGTCTAGAACAGGGGCGGGTTTAGGTCTAGAACAGGGGCGGGTTTAGGTCTAGAACAGGGGCGGGTTTAGGTCTAGAACCGGGGCAGGTTTAGGTCTAGAACAGTGGCGAGTTTAGGTCTAGAACAGTGGCGGGTTTTGGTCTAGAACAGGGGCAGGTTTAGGTCTAGAACAGGGGCGGGTTTAGGTCTAGAACAGGGGCGGGTTTAGGTCTAGAACAGGGGCGGGTTTAGGTCTAGAACAGGGGCAGGTTTAGGTCTAGAACAGGGGCGGGTTAAGGTCTAGAAAGGGGGCAGGTTTAGGTCTAGAACAGGGGCGGGTTTTGGTCTAAAACAGGGGCGGGTTTAGGTCTAGACCAGTGGGGGGTTTAGGTCTAGAACAGGGGCGGGTTTAGGTCTAGAACAGTGGCGGGTTTAGGTCTAGAACAGGGGCGGGTTTAGGTCTAGAACAGTGGCGGGTTTAGGTCTAGAACAGGGGTTTAGGTCTAGAACAGGGGCGGGTTTAGGTCCAGAACAGGGGCGGGTTTGGGTCTAGAACAGGGGTGGGTTTAGGTCTAGAACAGGGGTGGGTTTAGGTCTAGAACAGTGGCGGGTTTAGGTCTAGAACAGGGGCGGGTTTAGGTCTAGAACAGTGGCGGGTTTAGGTCCTGAACAGGGGCGGGTTTAGGTCTAGAACAGGGGCGGGTTTAGGTCTAGAACAGGGGCGGGTTTAGGTCCAGAACAGGGGCGGGTTTAGGTCTAGAACAGGGGCGGGTTTAGGTCTAGAACAGGGGTGGGTTTAGGTCTAGAACAGGGGCGGGTTTAGGTCTAAAACAGGGGCGGGTTTAGGTCTAGAACAGGGGCGGGTTTAGGTCTAGAACAGGGGCGGGTTTAGGTCTAGAACAGGGGCGGGTTTAGGTCTAAAACAGGGGCGGGTTTAGGTCTAGAACAGTGGGGGTTTAGGTCTAGAACAGGGGCGGGTTTAGGTCTAAAACAGGGGCGGGTTTAGGTCTAGAACAGGGGTGGGTTTAGGTCCAGAACAGGGGCGGGTTTAGGTCTAGAACAGGGGCGGGTTTAGGTCTAGAACAGGGGCGGGTTTAGGTCTAGAACAGGGGCGGGTTTAGGTCTAAAACAGGGGCGGGTTTAGGTCTAGAACAGGGGCGGGTTTAGGTCTAGAACAGGGGCGGGTTTAGGTCTAGAACAGTGGCGGGTTTAGGTCTAGAACAGGGGCGGGTTTAGGTCTAAAACAGGGGCGGGTTTAGGTCTAGAACAGTGGCAGGTTTAGGTCTAGAACAGGGGCGGGTTTAGGTCTAGAACAGGGGCGGGTTTAGGTCTAGAACCGGGGCAGGTTTAGGTCTAGAACAGTGGCGAGTTTAGGTCTAGAACAGTGGCGGGTTTTGGTCTAGAACAGGGGCAGGTTTAGGTCTAGAACAGGGGCGGGTTTAGGTCTAGAACAGGGGCGGGTTTAGGTCTAGAACAGGGGCGGGTTTAGGTCTAGAACAGGGGCAGGTTTAGGTCTAGAACAGGGGCGGGTTAAGGTCTAGAAAGGGGGCAGGTTTAGGTCTAGAACAGGGGCGGGTTTTGGTCTAAAACAGGGGCGGGTTTAGGTCTAGAACAGTGGCGGGTTTAGGTCTACAACAGGGGCGGGTTTAAGTCTAGAACAGTGGCGGGTTTAGGTCTAGAACAGGGGTTTAGGTCTAGAACAGTGGCGGGTTTAGGTCTAGAACAGGGGCGGGTTTAGGTCTAGAACAGGGGCGGGTTTAGGTCTAGAACAGGGGCGGGTTTAGGTCTAGAACAGGGGCGGGTTTAGGTCTAGAACAGGGGCGGGTTTAGGTCTAAAACAGGGGCGGGTTTAGGTCTAGAACAGGGGCGGGTTTAGGTCTAGAACAGGGGCGGGTTTAGGTCTAAAACAGGGGCGGGTTTAGGTCTAGAACAGTGGGGGGTTTAGGTCTAGAACAGGGGCGGGTTTAGGTCTAAAACAGGGGCGGGTTTAGGTCTAGAACAGGGGCGGGTTTAGGTCCAGAACAGGGGCGGGTTTAGGTCTAGAACAGGGGCGGGTTTAGGTCTAGAACAGGGGCGGGTTTAGGTCTAGAACAGGGGCGGGTTTAGGTCCAGAAAAGGGGCGGGTTTAGGTCTAGAACAGGGGCGGGTTTAGGTCTAGAACAGGGGCGGGTTTAGGTCTAGAACAGGGGCAGGTTTAGGTCTAGAACAGTGGCAGGTTTAGGTCTAGAACAGGGGCGGGTTTAGGTCTAGAACAGGGGCGGGTTTAGGTCCAGAACAGGGGCGGGTTTGGGTCTAGAACAGGGGTGGGTTTAGGTCTAGAACAGGGGCGGGTTTAGGTCTAGAACAGTGGCGGGTTTAGGTCTAGAACAGGGGCGGGTTTAGGTCTAGAACAGGGGCGGGTTTAGGTCCAGAACAGGGGCGGGTTTGGGTCTAGAACAGGGGTGGGTTTAGGTCTAGCACAGGGGCGGGTTAAGGTCTAGAACAGTGGCGGGTTTAGGTCTAGAACAGGGGCGGGTTTAGGTCTAGAACAGTGGCGGGTTTAGGTCCAGAACAGGGGCGGGTTTAGGTCTAGAACAGGGGCGGGTTTAGGTCTAGAACAGGGGAGGGTTTAGGTCTAGAACAGGGGCGGGTTTAGGTCTAGAACAGGGGTTTAGGTCTAGAACAGGGGCGGGTTTAGGTCTTGAACAGGGGCGGGTTTAGGTCTAGAACAGTGGCGGGTTTAGGTCTAGAACAGGGGCGGGTTTAGGTCTAAAACAGGGGCGGCTTTAGGTCTAGAACAGTGGCGGGTTTAGGTCTAGAACAGGGGCGGGTTTAGGTCTAGAACAGGGGCGGGTTTAGGTCTAGAACAGGGGCGGGTTTAGGTCTAGAACAGGGGCAGGTTTAGGTATAGAACAGGGGCGGGTTTAGGTCTAGAACAGGGGCGGGTTTAGGTCTAGAACAGGGGCAGGTTTAGGTCTAGAACAGGGGCAGGTTTAGGTCTAGAACAGGGGCGGGTTTAGGTCTAGAACAGGGGCGGGTTTAGGTCTAGAACAGGGGCGGGTTTAGGTCTAGAACAGGGGCGGGTTTAGGTCTAGAACAGGGGCGGGTTTAGGTCTAGAACAGGGGCGGGTTTAGGTCTAGAACAGGGGCGGGTTTAGGTCTAGAACAGTGGCGGGTTTAGGTCTAGAACAGGGGCGGGTTTAGGTCTAGAACAGGGGTTTAGGTCTAGAACAGGGGCGGGTTTAGGTCTAGAACAGGGGCGGGTTTAGGTCTAGAACAGGGGCAGGTTTAGGTCTAGAACAGGGGCGGGTTAAGGTCTAGAAAGGGGGCAGGTTTAGGTCTAGAACAGGGGCGGGTTTAGGTCTAGAACAGGGGCGGGTTTAGGTCCAGAAAAGGGGCGGGTTTAGGTCTAGAACAGGGGCGGGTTTAGGTCTAGAACAGGGGCGGGTTTAGGTCTAGAACAGGGGCAGGTTTAGGTCTAGAACAGTGGCAGGTTTAGGTCTAGAACAGGGGCGGGTTTAGGTCTAGAACAGGGGCGGGTTTAGGTCTAGAACAGGGGCGGGTTTGGGTCTAGAACAGGGGTGGGTTTAGGTCTAGAACAGGGGCGGGTTTAGGTCTAGAACAGGGGCGGGTTTAGGTCTAGAACAGGGGCGGGTTTAGGTCTAGAACAGTGGCGGGTTTAGGTCTAGAACAGGGGCGGGTTTAGGTCTAGAACAGGGGCGGGTTTAGGTCTAGAACAGTGGCGGGTTTAGGTCTAGAACAGGGGCGGGTTTAGGTCTAGAACAGGGGAGGGTTTAGGTCTAGAACAGGGGCGGGTTTAGGTCTAGAACAGGGGTTTAGGTCTAGAACAGGGGCGGGTTTAGGTCTTGAACAGGGGCGGGTTTAGGTCTAGAACAGTGGCGGGTTTAGGTCTAGAACAGGGGCGGGTTTAGGTCTAAAACAGGGGCGGGTTTAGGTCTAGAACAGTGGCGGGTTTAGGTCTAGAACAGGGGCGGGTTTAGGTCTAGAACAGGGGCGGGTTTAGGTCTAGAACAGGGGCAGGTTTAGGTATAGAACAGGGGCGGGTTTAGGTCTAGAACAGGGGCGGGTTTAGGTCTAGAACAGGGGCAGGTTTAGGTCTAGAACAGGGGCAGGTTTAGGTCTAGAACAGGGGCGGGTTTAGGTCTAGAACAGGGGCGGGTTTAGGTCTAGAACAGGGGCGGGTTTAGGTCTAGAACAGGGGCGGGTTTAGGTCTAGAACAGGGGCGGGTTTAGGTCTAGAACAGGGGCGGGTTTAGGTCTAGAACAGGGGCGGGTTTAGGTCTAGAACAGTGGCGGGTTTAGGTCTAGAACAGGGGCGGGTTTAGGTCTAGAACAGGGGTTTAGGTCTAGAACAGGGGCGGGTTTAGGTCTAGAACAGGGGCAGGTTTAGGTCTAGAACAGTGGCAGGTTTAGGTCTAGAACAGGGGCGGGTTTAGGTCTAGAACAGGGGCGGGTTTAGGTCCAGAACAGGGGCGGGTTTGGGTCTAGAACAGGGGTGGGTTTAGGTCTAGAACAGGGGCGGGTTTAGGTCTAGAACAGTGGCGGGTTTAGGTCTAGAACAGGGGCGGGTTTAGGTCTAGAACAGGGGCGGGTTTAGGTCCAGAACAGGGGCGGGTTTGGGTCTAGAACAGGGGTGGGTTTAGGTCTAGCACAGGGGCGGGTTAAGGTCTAGAACAGTGGCGGGTTTAGGTCTAGAACAGGGGCGGGTTTAGGTCTAGAACAGTGGCGGGTTTAGGTCCAGAACAGGGGCGGGTTTAGGTCTAGAACAGGGGCGGGTTTAGGTCTAGAACAGGGGAGGGTTTAGGTCTAGAACAGGGGCGGGTTTAGGTCTAGAACAGGGGTTTAGGTCTAGAACAGGGGCGGGTTTAGGTCTTGAACAGGGGCGGGTTTAGGTCTAGAACAGTGGCGGGTTTAGGTCTAGAACAGGGGCGGGTTTAGGTCTAAAACAGGGGCGGCTTTAGGTCTAGAACAGTGGCGGGTTTAGGTCTAGAACAGGGGCGGGTTTAGGTCTAGAACAGGGGCGGGTTTAGGTCTAGAACAGGGGCGGGTTTAGGTCTAGAACAGGGGCAGGTTTAGGTATAGAACAGGGGCGGGTTTAGGTCTAGAACAGGGGCGGGTTTAGGTCTAGAACAGGGGCAGGTTTAGGTCTAGAACAGGGGCAGGTTTAGGTCTAGAACAGGGGCGGGTTTAGGTCTAGAACAGGGGCGGGTTTAGGTCTAGAACAGGGGCGGGTTTAGGTCTAGAACAGGGGCGGGTTTAGGTCTAGAACAGGGGCGGGTTTAGGTCTAGAACAGGGGCGGGTTTAGGTCTAGAACAGGGGCGGGTTTAGGTCTAGAACAGTGGCGGGTTTAGGTCTAGAACAGGGGCGGGTTTAGGTCTAGAACAGGGGTTTAGGTCTAGAACAGGGGCGGGTTTAGGTCTAGAACAGGGGCGGGTTTAGGTCTAGAACAGGGGCAGGTTTAGGTCTAGAACAGGGGCGGGTTAAGGTCTAGAAAGGGGGCAGGTTTAGGTCTAGAACAGGGGCGGGTTTAGGTCTAGAACAGGGGCGGGTTTAGGTCCAGAAAAGGGGCGGGTTTAGGTCTAGAACAGGGGCGGGTTTAGGTCTAGAACAGGGGCGGGTTTAGGTCTAGAACAGGGGCAGGTTTAGGTCTAGAACAGTGGCAGGTTTAGGTCTAGAACAGGGGCGGGTTTAGGTCTAGAACAGGGGCGGGTTTAGGTCTAGAACAGGGGCGGGTTTGGGTCTAGAACAGGGGTGGGTTTAGGTCTAGAACAGGGGCGGGTTTAGGTCTAGAACAGGGGCGGGTTTAGGTCTAGAACAGGGGCGGGTTTAGGTCTAGAACAGTGGCGGGTTTAGGTCTAGAACAGGGGCGGGTTTAGGTCTAGAACAGGGGCGGGTTTAGGTCTAGAACAGTGGCGGGTTTAGGTCTAGAACAGGGGCGGGTTTAGGTCTAGAACAGGGGAGGGTTTAGGTCTAGAACAGGGGCGGGTTTAGGTCTAGAACAGGGGTTTAGGTCTAGAACAGGGGCGGGTTTAGGTCTTGAACAGGGGCGGGTTTAGGTCTAGAACAGTGGCGGGTTTAGGTCTAGAACAGGGGCGGGTTTAGGTCTAAAACAGGGGCGGGTTTAGGTCTAGAACAGTGGCGGGTTTAGGTCTAGAACAGGGGCGGGTTTAGGTCTAGAACAGGGGCGGGTTTAGGTCTAGAACAGGGGCAGGTTTAGGTATAGAACAGGGGCGGGTTTAGGTCTAGAACAGGGGCGGGTTTAGGTCTAGAACAGGGGCAGGTTTAGGTCTAGAACAGGGGCAGGTTTAGGTCTAGAACAGGGGCGGGTTTAGGTCTAGAACAGGGGCGGGTTTAGGTCTAGAACAGGGGCGGGTTTAGGTCTAGAACAGGGGCGGGTTTAGGTCTAGAACAGGGGCGGGTTTAGGTCTAGAACAGGGGCGGGTTTAGGTCTAGAACAGGGGCGGGTTTAGGTCTAGAACAGTGGCGGGTTTAGGTCTAGAACAGGGGCGGGTTTAGGTCTAGAACAGGGGTTTAGGTCTAGAACAGGGGCGGGTTTAGGTCTAGAACAGGGGCGGGTTTAGGTCTAGAACAGGGGCGGGTTTAGTTCTAGAACAGGGGCGGGTTTAGGTCTAGAACAGGGGCAGGTTTAGGTCTAGAACAGGGGCGGATTTAGGTCTAAAACAGGGGCGGGTTTAGGTCTAGAACAGGGGCGGGTTTAGGTCTAGAACAGGGGCGGGTTTAGGTCTAGAACAGGGGCGGGTTTAGGTCTAGAACAGGGGCGGGTTTAGGTCTAGAACAGGGGCGGGTTTAGGTCTAGAACAGGGGCGGGTTTAGGTCTAGAACAGGGGCGGGTTTAGGTCTAGAACAGGGGCGGGTTTAGGTCTAGAACAGGGGCGGGTTTAGGTCTAAAACAGGGGCGGGTTTAGGTCTAGAACAGGGGCGGGTTTAGGTCTAGAACAGGGGCGGGTTTAGGTCTAGAACAGGGGCGGGTTTAGGTCTAAAACAGGGGTGGGTTTAGGTCTAGAACAGTGGCGGGTTTAGGTCTAGAACAGGGGCGGGTTTAGGTCTAAAACAGGGGCGGGTTTAGGTCTAGAACAGGGGTTTAGGTCTAGAACAGTGGCGGGTTTAGGTCTAGAACAGGGGCGGGTTTAGGTCTAGAACAGGGGCGGGTTTAGGTCTAGAACAGGGGCGGGTTTAGGTCTAGAACAGGGGCGGGTTTAGGTCTAGAACAGGGGCGGGTTTAGGTCTAAAACAGGGGCGGGTTTAGGTCTAGAACAGGGGCGGGTTTAGGTCTAGAACAGGGGCGGGTTTAGGTCTAAAACAGGGGCGGGTTTAGGTCTAGAACAGTGGGGGGTTTAGGTCTAGAACAGGGGCGGGTTTAGGTCTAAAACAGGGGCGGGTTTAGGTCTAGAACAGGGGCGGGTTTAGGTCTAGAACAGGGGCGGGTTTAGGTCTAGAACAGGGGCGGGTTTAGGTCTAGAACAGGGGCGGGTTTAGGTCCAGAACAGGGGCGGGTTTAGGTCTAGAACAGGGGCGGGTTTAGGTCTAGAACAGGGGTTTAGGTCTAGAACAGTGGCGGGTTTAGGTCTAGAACAGGGGCGGGTTTAGGTCTTGAACAGGGGCGGGTTTAGGTCTAGAACAGTGGCGGGTTTAGGTCTAGAACAGGGGCGGGTTTAGGTCTAAAACAGTGGCGGGTTTAGGTCTAGAACAGTGGCGGGTTTAGGTCTAGAACAGGGGCGGGTTTAGGTCTAGAACAGGGGCGGGTTTAGGTCTAGAACAGGGGCGGGTTTAGGTCTAGAACAGGGGCAGGTTTAGGTATAGAACAGGGGCGGGTTTAGGTCTAGAACAGGGGCGGGTTTAGGTCTAGAACAGGGGCAGGTTTAGGTCTAGAACAGGGGCGGGTTTAGGTCTAGAACAGGGGCGGGTTTAGGTCTAGAACAGGGGCGGGTTTAGGTCTAGAACAGGGGCGGGTTTAGGTCTAGAACAGGGGCGGGTTTAGGTCTAGAACAGGGGCGGGTTTAGGTCTAGAACAGGGGCGGGTTTAGGTCTAAAACAGTGGCGGGTTTAGGACTAGAACAGGGGCGGGTTTAGGTCTAGAACAGGGGTTTAGGTCTAGAACAGGGGCGGGTTTAGGTCTAGAACAGGGGCGGGTTTAGGTCTAGAACAGGGGCGGGTTTAGTTCTAGAACAGGGGCGGGTTTAGGTCTAGAACAGGGGCAGGTTTAGGTCTAGAACAGGGGCGGATTTAGGTCTAAAACAGGGGCGGGTTTAGGTCTAGAACAGTGGGGGGTTTAGGTCTAGAACAGGGGCGGGTTTAGGTCTAGAACAGGGGCGGGTTTAGGTCTAGAACAGGGGCGGGTTTAGGTCTAGAACAGGGGCGGGTTTAGGTCTAGAACCCGCCCCTGTTCTAGACCTAGAACAGGGGCAGGTTTAGGTCTAGAACAGTGGCAGGTTTAGGTCTAGAACAGGGGCGGGTTTAGGTCTAGAACAGGGGCGGGTTTAGGTCTAGAACAGGGGCAGGTTTAGGTCTAGAACAGGGGCGGGTTTAGGTCTAGAACAGGGGCGGGTTTAGGTCTAGAACAGGGGCGGGTTTAGGTCTAGAACAGGGGCGGGTTTAGGTCTAGAACAGGGGCGGGTTTAGGTCTAGAACAGGGGCGGGTTTAGGTCTAAAACAGGGGCGGGTTTAGGTCTAGAACAGTGGGGGGTTTAGGTCTAGAACAGGGGCGGGTTTAGGTCTAAAACAGGGGCGGGTTTAGGTCTAGAACAGGGGCGGGTTTAGGTCCAGAACAGGGGCGGGTTTAGGTCTAGAACAGGGGCGGGTTTAGGTCTAGAACAGGGGCGGGTTTAGGTCTAGAACAGGGGCGGGTTTAGGTCCAGAACAGGGGCGGGTTTAGGTCTAGAACAGGGGCGGGTTTAGGTCTAGAACAGGGGCGGGTTTAGGTCTAGACCAGTGGGGGGTTTAGGTCTAGAACAGGGGCGGGTTTAGGTCTAGAACAGTGGCGGGTTTAGGTCTAGAACAGGGGCGGGTTTAGGTCTAGAACAGTGGCGGGTTTAGGTCTAGAACAGGGGTTTAGGTCTAGAACAGTGGCGGGTTTAGGTCTAGAACAGGGGCGGGTTTAGGTCTTGAACAGGGGCGGGTTTAGGTCTAGAACAGTGGCGGGTTTAGGTCTAGAACAGGGGCGGGTTTAGGTCTAAAACAGTGGCGGGTTTAGGTCTAGAACAGTGGCGGGTTTAGGTCTAGAACAGGGGCGGGTTTAGGTCTAGAACAGGGGCGGGTTTAGGTCTAGAACAGGGGCGGGTTTAGGTCTAGAACAGGGGCAGGTTTAGGTATAGAACAGGGGCGGGTTTAGGTCTAGAACAGGGGCGGGTTTAGGTCTAGAACAGGGGCGGGTTTAGGTCTAGAACAGGGGCGGGTTTAGGTCTAGAACAGGGGCGGGTTTAGGTCTAGAACAGGGGCGGGTTTAGGTCTAGAACAGGGGCGGGTTTAGGTCTAGAACAGGGGCGGGTTTAGGTCTAGAACAGGGGCGGGTTTAGGTCTAAAACAGTGGCGGGTTTAGGTCTAGAACAG
The DNA here is from genome assembly GCF_933228915.1 of Telmatherina bonti. Lineage (NCBI taxonomy): Eukaryota > Metazoa > Chordata > Actinopteri > Atheriniformes > Telmatherinidae > Telmatherina > Telmatherina bonti. Next base: position 455,382 of record NC_136627.1, on the reverse strand, counting down.
GGGCGGGTTTAGGTCTAGAACAGGGGTTTAGGTCTAGAACAGGGGCGGGTTTAGGTCTAGAACAGGGGCGGGTTTAGGTCTAGAACAGGGGCGGGTTTAGTTCTAGAACAGGGGCGGGTTTAGGTCTAGAACAGGGGCAGGTTTAGGTCTAGAACAGGGGCGGATTTAGGTCTAAAACAGGGGCGGGTTTAGGTCTAGAACAGTGGGGGGTTTAGGTCTAGAACAGGGGCGGGTTTAGGTCTAGAACAGGGGCGGGTTTAGGTCTAGAACAGGGGCGGGTTTAGGTCTAGAACAGGGGCGGGTTTAGGTCTAGAACCCGCCCCTGTTCTAGACCTAGAACAGGGGCAGGTTTAGGTCTAGAACAGTGGCAGGTTTAGGTCTAGAACAGGGGCGGGTTTAGGTCTAGAACAGGGGCGGGTTTAGGTCTAGAACAGGGGCAGGTTTAGGTCTAGAACAGGGGCGGGTTTAGGTCTAGAACAGGGGCGGGTTTAGGTCTAGAACAGGGGCGGGTTTAGGTCTAGAACAGGGGCGGGTTTAGGTCTAGAACAGGGGCGGGTTTAGGTCTAGAACAGGGGCGGGTTTAGGTCTAGAACAGGGGCGGGTTTAGGTCTAGAACAGGGGCGGGTTTAGGTCTAAAACAGTGGCGGGTTTAGGTCTAGAACAGGGGCGGGTTTAGGTCTAGAACAGGGGTTTAGGTCTAGAACAGGGGCGGGTTTAGGTCTAGAACAGGGGCGGGTTTAGGTCTAGAACAGGGGCGGGTTTAGTTCTAGAACAGGGGCGGGTTTAGGTCTAGAACAGGGGCAGGTTTAGGTCTAGAACAGGGGCGGATTTAGGTCTAAAACAGGGGCGGGTTTAGGTCTAGAACAGTGGGGGGTTTAGGTCTAGAACAGGGGCGGGTTTAGGTCTAGAACAGGGGCGGGTTTAGGTCTAGAACAGGGGCGGGTTTAGGTCTAGAACAGGGGCGGGTTTAGGTCTAGAACCCGCCCCTGTTCTAGACCTAGAACAGGGGCAGGTTTAGGTCTAGAACAGTGGCAGGTTTAGGTCTAGAACAGGGGCGGGTTTAGGTCTAGAACAGGGGCGGGTTTAGGTCCAGAACAGGGGCGGGTTTGGGTCTAGAACAGGGGTGGGTTTAGGTCTAGAACAGGGGCGGGTTTAGGTCTAGAACAGGGGCGGGTTTAGGTCTAGAACAGGGGCGGGTTTAGGTCCAGAACAGGGGCGGGTTTGGGTCTAGAACAGGGGTGGGTTTAGGTCTAGAACAGGGGCGGGTTTAGGTCTAGAACAGTGGCGGGTTTAGGTCTAGAACAGGGGCGGGTTTAGGTCTAGAACAGTGGCGGGTTTAGGTCCAGAACAGGGGCGGGTTTAGGTCTAGAACAGGGGCGGGTTTAGGTCTAGAACAGGGGCGGGTTTAGGTCCAGAACAGGGGCGGGTTTAGGTCTAGAACAGGGGCGGGTTTAGGTCTAGAACAGGGGTGGGTTTAGGTCTAGAACAGGGGCGGGTTTAGGTCTAAAACAGGGGCGGGTTTAGGTCTAGAACAGGGGCGGGTTTAGGTCTAGAACAGGGGCGGGTTTAGGTCTAGAACAGGGGCGGGTTTAGGTCTAAAACAGGGGCGGGTTTAGGTCTAGAACAGTGGGGGTTTAGGTCTAGAACAGGGGCGGGTTTAGGTCTAAAACAGGGGCGGGTTTAGGTCTAGAACAGGGGCGGGTTTAGGTCCAGAACAGGGGCGAGTTTAGGTCTAGAACAGGGGCGGGTTTAGGTCTAGAACAGGGGCGGGTTTAGGTCTAGAACAGGGGCGGGTTTAGGTCTAAAACAGGGGCGGGTTTAGGTCTAGAACAGGGGCGGGTTTAGGTCTAGAACAGGGGCGGGTTTAGGTCTAAAACAGGGGTGGGTTTAGGTCTAGAACAGGGGCGGGTTTAGGTCTAGAACAGTGGCGGGTTTAGGTCTAGAACAGGGGCGGGTTTAGGTCTAAAACAGGGGCGGGTTTAGGTCTAGAACAGGGGCGGGTTTAGGTCTAGAACAGGGGCAGGTTTAGGGCTAGAACAGGGGCGGGTTAAGGTCTAGAAAGGGGGCAGGTTTAGGTCTAGAACAGGGGCGGGTTTTGGTCTAAAACAGGGGCGGGTTTAGGTCTAGACCAGTGGGGGGTTTAGGTCTAGAACAGGGGCGGGTTTAGGTCTAGAACAGTGGCGGGTTTAGGTCTAGAACAGGGGCGGGTTTAGGTCTAGAACAGTGGCGGGTTTAGGTCTAGAACAGGGGTTTAGGTCTAGAACAGTGGCGGGTTTAGGTCTAGAACAGGGGCGGGTTTAGGTCTAGAACAGGGGCGGGTTTAGATCCAGAACAGGGGCGGGTTTAGGTCTAGAACAGGGGCGGGTTTAGGTCTAGAACAGGGGCGGGTTTAGGTCTAGAACAGGGGCGGGTTTAGGTCTAGAACAGGGGCGGGTTTAGGTCTAAAACAGGGGCGGGTTTAGGTCTAGAACAGGGGCGGGTTTAGGTCTAGAACAGGGGCGGGTTTAGGTCTAAAACAGGGGCGGGTTTATGTCTAGAACAGTGGGGGGTTTAGGTCTAGAACAGGGGAGGGTTTAGGTCTAAAACAGGGGCGGGTTTAGGTCTAGAACAGGGGCGGGTTTAGGTCTAGAACAGGGGCGGGTTTAGGTCTAGAACAGGGGCGGGTTTAGGTCTAGAACAGGGGCGGGTTTAGGTCTAAAACAGGGGCGGGTTTAGGTCTAGAACAGGGGCGGGTTTAGGTCTAGAACAGGGGCGGGTTTAGGTCTAAAACAGGGGCGGGTTTAGGTCTAGAACAGGGGCGGGTTTAGGTCTAGAACAGTGGCGGGTTTAGGTCTAGAACAGGGGCGGGTTTAGGTCTAAAACAGGGGCGGGTTTAGGTCTAGAACAGTGGCAGGTTTAGGTCTAGAACAGGGGCGGGTTTAGGTCTAGAACAGGGGCGGGTTTAGGTCTAGAACCGGGGCAGGTTTAGGTCTAGAACAGTGGCGAGTTTAGGTCTAGAACAGTGGCGGGTTTTGGTCTAGAACAGGGGCAGGTTTAGGTCTAGAACAGGGGCGGGTTTAGGTCTAGAACAGGGGCGGGTTTAGGTCTAGAACAGGGGCGGGTTTAGGTCTAGAACAGGGGCAGGTTTAGGTCTAGAACAGGGGCGGGTTTAGGTCTAGAACAGGGGCGGGTTTAGGTCTAGAACAGGGGCAGGTTGAGGTCTAGAACAGTGGCGGGTTTAGGTCTAGAACAGTGGCGGGTTTAGGTCTAGAACAGTGGCGGGTTTAGGTCTAGAACAGGGGCGGGTTTAGGTCTTGAACAGTGGCGGGTTGAGGTCTAGAACAGGGGCGGGTTTAGGTCTAGAACAGGGGTGGGTTTAGGTCTAGAACAGTGGGGGGTTTAGGTCTAGAACAGGGGCGGGTTTAGGTCTAGAACAGGGGTGGGTTTAGGTCTAGAACAGTGGGGGGTTTAGGTCTAGAACAGGGGCGGGTTTAGGTCTAGAACAGTGGCGGGTTTAGGTCTAGAACAGGGGTGGGTTTAGGTCTAGAACAGGGGCGGGTTTAGGTCTCGAACAGTGGCGGGTTTAGGTCTAGAACAGGGGCGGGTTTAGGTCTAGAACAGTGGGGGGTTTAGGTCTAGAACAGGGGCGGGTTTAGGTCTAGAACAGGGGCGGGTTTAGGTCTAGAAAGGTGGGGGGTTTAGGTCTAGAACAGTGGGGGGTTTAGGTCTAGAACAGTGGTGGGTTTAGGTCTAGAACAGGGGCGGGTTTAGGTCTAGAACAGGGGCGGGTTTAGGTCTAGAACAGTGGCGGGTTTAGGTCTAGAACAGTGGGGGGGTTTAGGTCTAGAACAGGGGCGGGTTTAGGTCTAGAAAGGTGGGGGGTTTAGGTCTAGAACAATGGGGGGTTTAGGTCTAGAACAGGGGCGGGTTTAGGTCTAGAACAGTGGGGGGTTTAGGTCTAGAACAGGGGCAGGTTTAGGTCTAGAACAGTGGTGGGTTTAGGTCTAGAACAGGGGCGGGTTTAGGTCTAGAACAGGGGCGGGTTTAGGTCTAGAACAGTGGCGGGTTTAGGTCTAGAACAGTGGGGGGGTTTAGGTCTAGAACAGGGGCGGGTTTAGGTCTAGAACAGGGGTGGGTTTAGGTCTAGAACAGTGGCGGGTTTAGGTCTAGAACAGTGGGGGGTTTAGGTCTAGAACAGTGGCGGGTTTAGGTCTAGAACAGTGGGGGGTTTAGGTCTAGAACAGGGGCGGGTTTAGGTCTAGAACAGGGGTGGGTTTAGGTCTAGAACAGTGGCGGGTTTAGGTCTAGAACAGGGGCGGGTTTAGGTCTAGAACAGTTGGGGGTTTAGGTCTAGAACAGTGGGGGGTTTAGGTCTAGAACAGGCCCGGGTTTAGGTCTAGAACAGGGGCGGGTTTAGGTCTAGAACAGTGGCGGGTTTAGGTCTAGAACAGGGGCGGGTTTAGGTCTAGAAAGGTGGGGGGTGTAGGTCTAGAACAGTGGGGGGTTTAGGTCTAGAACAGGGGCGGGTTTAGGTCTAGAACAGGGGCGGGTTTAGGTCTAGAACAGGGGCGGGTTTAGGTCTAAAACAGGGGCGGGTTTAGGTCTAGAACAGGGGCGGGTTTAGGTCTAGAACAGTGGCGGGTTTAGGTCTAGAACAGGGGCGGGTTTAGGTCTAGAACAGTGGGGGGTTTAGGTCTAGAACAGGGGCGGGTTTAGGTCTAGAACAGGGGCGGGTTTAGGTCTAGAACAGTGGGGGGTTTAGGTCTAGAACAGGGGCGGGTTTAGGTCTAGAACAGTGGGGGGTTTAGGTCTAGAACAGGGGCGGGTTTAGGTCCAGAACAGGGGCGGGTTTAGGTCTAGAAAGGTGGGGGGTTTAGGTCTAGAACAGTGGGGGGTTTAGGTCTAGAACAGGGGCGGGTTTAGGTCTAGAACAGGGGCGGGTTTAGGTCTAGAACAGTGGCGGGTTTAGGTCTAGAACAGTGGGGGGTTTAGGTCTAGAACAGGGGCGGGTTTAGGTCTAGAACAGGGGCGGGTTTAGGTCTAGAACAGGGGCGGGTTTAGGTCTAGAACAGGGGCGGGTTTAGGTCTAGGACAGTGGCGGGTTTAGGTCTAGAACAGAGGGGGGTTTAGATCTAGAAAAGGGGCGGGTTTAGGTCTAGAACAGGGGCGGGTTTAGGTCTAGAACAGGGGCGGGTTTAGGTCTAGAACAGGGGCGGGTTTAGGTCTAGAACAGTGGGGGGTTTAGGTCTAGAACAGGGGCGGGTTTCGGTCTAGAACAGGGGCAGGTTTAGGTCTAGAACAGGGGCGGGTTTAGGTCTAGAACAGGGGCGGGTTTAGGTCTAGAACAGGGTCGGGTTTAGGTCTAGAACAGGGGCAGGTTTAGGTCTAGAACAGGGGCGGGTTTAGGTCTAGAACAGGGGCGGGTTTAGGTCTAGAACAGGGGCGGGTTTAGGTCTAGAACAGGGGCGGGTTTAGGTCTAGAACAGGGGCAGGTTTAGGTCTAGAACAGTGGCGGGTTTAGGTCTAGAACAGTGGCGGGTTTAGGTCTAGAACAGTGGCGGGTTTAGGTCTAGAACAGGGGCGGGTTTAGGTCTAGAACAGGGGCGGGTTTAGGTCTAGAACAGTGGGGGGTTTAGGTCTAGAACAGGGGCGGGTTTCGGTCTAGAACAGGGGCAGGTTTAGGTCTAGAACAGGGGCGGGTTTAGGTCTAGAACAGGGGCGGGTTTAGGTCTAGAACAGGGGCAGGTTTAGGTCTAGAACAGGGGCGGGTTTAGGTCTAGAACAGGGGCGGGTTTAGGTCTAGAACAGGGGCGGGTTTAGGTCTAGAACAGTGGCGGGTTTAGGTCTAGAACAGGGGTGGGTTTAGGTCTAGAACAGGGGCGGGTTTAGGTCTCGAACAGTGGCGGGTTTAGGTCTAGAACAGGGGCGGGTTTAGGTCTAGAACAGTGGGGGGTTTAGGTCTAGAACAGGGGCGGGTTTAGGTCTAGAACAGGGGCGGGTTTAGGTCTAGAACAGTGGCGGGTTTAGGTCTAGAACAGTGGCGGGTTTAGGTCTAGAACAGGGGCGGGTTTAGGTCTAGAACAGGGGCGGGTTTAGGTCTAGAACAGTGGGGGGTTTAGGTCTAGAACAGGGGCGGGTTTAGGTCTAGAACAGTGGGGGGTTTAGGTCTAGAACAGGGGCGGGTTTAGGTCCAGAACAGGGGCGGGTTTAGGTCTAGAAAGGTGGGGGGTTTAGGTCTAGAACAGTGGGGGGTTTAGGTCTAGAACAGGGGCGGGTTTAGGTCTAGAACAGGGGCGGGTTTAGGTCTAGAACAGTGGCGGGTTTAGGTCTAGAACAGTGGGGGGTTTAGGTCTAGAACAGGGGCGGGTTTAGGTCTAGAACAGGGGCGGGTTTAGGTCTAGAACAGGGGCGGGTTTAGGTCTAGAACAGGGGCGGGTTTAGGTCTAGGACAGTGGCGGGTTTAGGTCTAGAACAGAGGGGGGTTTAGATCTTGAACAGGGGCGGGTTTAGGTCTAGAACAGGGGCGGGTTTAGGTCTAGAACAGGGGCGGGTTTAGGTCTAGAACAGGGGCGGGTTTAGGTCTAGAACAGTGGGGGGTTTAGGTCTAGAACAGGGGCGGGTTTCGGTCTAGAACAGGGGCAGGTTTAGGTCTAGAACAGGGGCGGGTTTAGGTCTAGAACAGGGGCGGGTTTAGGTCTAGAACAGGGTCGGGTTTAGGTCTAGAACAGGGGCAGGTTTAGGTCTAGAACAGGGGCGGGTTTAGGTCTAGAACAGGGGCGGGTTTAGGTCTAGAACAGGGGCGGGTTTAGTTCTAGAACAGGGGCGGGTTTAGGTCTAGAACAGGGGCAGGTTTAGGTCTAGAACAGTGGCGGGTTTAGGTCTAGAACAGTGGCGGGTTTAGGTCTAGAACAGTGGCGGGTTTAGGTCTAGAACAGGGGCGGGTTTAGGTCTAGAACAGGGGCGGGTTTAGGTCTAGAACAGTGGGGGGTTTAGGTCTAGAACAGGGGCGGGTTTCGGTCTAGAACAGGGGCAGGTTTAGGTCTAGAACAGGGGCGGGTTTAGGTCTAGAACAGGGGCGGGTTTAGGTCTAGAACAGGGGCAGGTTTAGGTCTAGAACAGGGGCGGGTTTAGGTCTAGAACAGGGGCGGGTTTAGGTCTAGAACAGGGGCGGGTTTAGGTCTAGAACAGGGGCGGGTTTAGGTCTAGAACAGGGGCAGGTTGAGGTCTAGAACAGTGGCGGGTTTAGGTCTAGAACAGTGGCGGGTTTAGGTCTAGAACAGTGGCGGGTTTAGGTCTAGAACAGGGGCGGGTTTAGGTCTTGAACAGTGGCGGGTTTAGGTCTAGAACAGGGGCGGGTTTAGGTCTAGAACAGGGGTGGGTTTAGGTCTAGAACAGTGGGGGGTTTAGGTCTAGAACAGGGGCGGGTTTAGGTCTAGAACAGGGGTGGGTTTAGGTCTAGAAGCCAGGGGCGGGTTTAGGTCTAGAACAGTGGGGGGTTTAGGTCTAGAACAGGGGCGGGTTTAGGTCTAGAACAGTGGCGGGTTTAGGTCTAGAACAGGGGTGGGTTTAGGTCTAGAACAGGGGCGGGTTTAGGTCTCGAACAGTGGCGGGTTTAGGTCTAGAACAGGGGCGGGTTTAGGTCTAGAACAGTGGGGGGTTTAGGTCTAGAACAGGGGCGGGTTTAGGTCTAGAACAGGGGCGGGTTTAGGTCTAGAACAGTGGCGGGTTTAGGTCTAGAACAGTGGCGGGTTTAGGTCTAGAACAGGGGCGGGTTTAGGTCTAGAACAGTGGGGGGTTTAGGTCTAGAACAGTGGCGGGTTTAGGTCTAGAACAGGGGCGGGTTTAGGTCTAGAAAAGTGGGGGGTTTAGGTCTAGAACAGGGGCGGGTTTAGGTCTAGAACAGGGGCGGGTTTAGGTCTAGAACAGGGGCAGGTTTAGGTCTAGAACAGTGGCGTGTTTAGGTCTAGAACAGTGGCGGGTTTAGGTCTAGAACAGTGGCGGGTTTAGGTCTAGAACAGGGGCGGGTTTAGGTCTAGAAAAGTGGGGGGTTTAGGTCTAGAACAGGGGCGGGTTTAGGTCTAGAACAGGGACGGGTTTAGGTCTAGAACAGGGGCAGGTTTAGGTCTAGAACAGTGGCGGGTTTAGGTCTAGAACAGCGGCGGGTTTAGGTCTAGAACAGGGGCGGGTTTAGGTCTATAACAGTGGGGGGTTTAGGTCTAGAACAGGGGCGGGTTTAGGTATAGAACAGTGGCGGGTTTAGGTCTAGAACAGTGGCGGGTTTAGGTCTAGAAAGGTGGGGGGTGTAGGTCTAGAACAGTGGGGGGTTTAGGTCTAGAACAGGGGCGGGTTTAGGTCTAGAACAGGGGCAGGTTTAGGTCTAGAACAGGGGCGGGTTTAGATCTAGAACAGTGGCGGGTTTAGGTCTAGAACAGGGGCGGGTTTAGGTCTAGAACAGGGGTGGGTTTAGGTCTAGAACAGTGGGGGGTTTAGGTCTAGAACAGGGGCGGGTTTAGGTCTAGAACAGGGGTGGGTTTAGGTCTAGAACAGTGGCGGGTTTAGGTCTAGAACAGGGGCGGGTTTAGGTCTAGAACAGTGGGGGGTTTAGGTCTAGAAAAGTGGCGGGTTTAGGTCTAGAACAGTGGCGGGTTTAGGTCTAGAAAAGTGGGGGGTTTAGGTCTAGAACAGGGGCGGGTTTAGGTCTAGAACAGGGGCGGGTTTAGGTCTAGAACAGTGGCGGGTTTAGGTCTAGAACAGGGGCGGGTTTAGGTCTAGAACAGGGGCGGGTTTAGGTCTAGAACAGGGGCGGGTTTAGGTCTAGAACAGGGGAGGGTTTAGGTCTAGAACAGGGGCAGGTTTAGGTCTAGAACAGGGGCGGGTTTAGGTCTAGAACAGGGGCGGGTTTAGGTCTAGAACAGGGGCAGGTTTAGGTCTAGAACAGGGGCGGGTTTAGGTCTAGAACAGGGGCCAGTTTAGGTCTAGAACAGTGGGGGGTTTAGGTCTAGAACAGGGGCGGGTTTAGGTCTAGAACAGGGGCGGGTTTAGGTCTAGAACAGGGGCGGGTTTAGGTCTAGAACAGGGGCGGGTTTAGGTCTAGAACAGGGGCGGGTTTAGGTCTAGAACAGGGGCGGGTTTAGGTCTAGAACAGGGGCGGGTTTAGGTCTAGAACAGGGGAGGGTTTAGGTCTAGAACAGGGGCAGGTTTAGGTCTAGAACAGGGGCGGGTTTAGGTCTAGAACAGGGGCGGGTTTAGGTCTAGAACAGGGGCAGGTTTAGGTCTAGAACAGGGGCGGGTTTAGGTCTAGAACAGGGGCCAGTTTAGGTCTAGAACAGTGGGGGGTTTAGGTCTAGAACAGGGGCGGGTTTAGGTCTAGAACAGGGGCGGGTTTAGGTCTAGAACAGGGGCGGGTTTAGGTCTAGAACAGGGGCGGGTTTAGGTCTAGAACAGGGGCGGGTTTAGGTCTAGAACAGGGGCGGGTTTAGGTCTAGAACAGGGGAGGGTTTAGGTCTAGAACAGGGGCAGGTTTAGGTCTAGAACAGGGGCGGGTTTAGGTCTAGAACAGGGGCGGGTTTAGGTCTAGAACAGGGGCGGGTTTAGGTCTAGAACAGGGGCAGGTTTAGGTCTAGAACAGTGGCGGGTTTAGGTCTAGAACAGGGGCGGGTTTAGGTCTAGAACAGGGGCGGGTTTAGGTCTAGAACAGGGGGGGGTTTAGGTCTAGAACAGTGGCGGGTTTAGGTCTAGAACAGGGGCAGGTTTAGGTCTAGGACAGTGGCGGGTTTTTGTCTAGAACAGGGGCAGGTTTAGGTCTAGAACAGGGGCGGGTTTTGGTCTAGAACAGTGGGGGGTTTAGGTTTAGAACAGTGGCGGGTTTAGGTCTAGAACAGGGGCGGGTTTAGGTCTAGAACAGGGGCCAGTTTAGGTCTAGAACAGTGGGGGGTTTAGGTCTAGAACAGGGGCGGGTTTAGGTCTAGAACAGGGGCGGGTTTAGGTCTAGAACAGTGGCGGGTTTAGGTCTAGAACAGGGGCGGGTTTAGGTCTAGAACAGGGGCGGGTTTAGGTCTAGAACAGGGGGGGGTTTAGGTCTAGAACAGTGGCGGGTTTAGGTCTAGAACAGGGGCAGGTTTAGGTCTAGGACAGTGGCGGGTTTAGGTCTAGAACAGGGGCGGGTTTAGGTCTAGAACAGGGGCGGGTTTTGGTCTAGAACAGTGGGGGGTTTAGGTTTAGAACAGTGGCGGGTTTAGGTCTAGAACAGGGGCGGGTTTAGGTCTAGAACAGGGGCCGGTTTAGGTCTAGAACAGTGGGGGGTTTAGGTCTAGAACAGGGGCGGGTTTAGGTCTAGAACAGGGGCGGGTTTAGGTCTAGAACAGGGGCGGGTTTAGGTCTAGAACAGTGGCGGGTTTAGGTCTAGAACAGGGGCAGGTTTAGGTCTATAACAGGGGCGGGTTTAGGTCTAGAACAGGGGCGGGTTTTTGTCTAGAACAGGGGCGGGTTTAGGTCTAGAACAGGGGCAGGTTTAGGTCTAGAACAGGGGCGGGTTTAGGTCTAGAACAGGGGCGGGTTTAGGTCTAGAACAGGGGCAGGTTTAGGTCTAGAACAGTGGCGGGTTTAGGTCTAGAACAGGGGCGGGTTTAGGTCTAGAACAGGGGCGGGTTTAGGTCTAGAACAGGGGCTGGTTTAGGTCTAGAACAGTGGCGGGTTTAGGTCTAGAACAGGGGTGGGTTTAGGTCTAGAACAGGGGCGGGTTTAGGTCTAGAACAGTGGCGGGTTTAGGTCTAGAACAGGGGCGGGTTTAGGTCTAGAACAGGGGCAGGTTTAGGTCTAGAACAGTGGCGGGTTTAGGTCTAGAACAGGGGCGGGTTTAGGTCTAGAACAGGGGCAGGTTTAGGTCTAGAACAGTGGCGGGTTTAGGTCTAGAACAGGGGCTGGTTTAGGTCTAGAACAGTGGCGGGTTTAGGTCTAGAACAGGGGCGGGTTTAGGTCTAGAACAGTGGGGGGTTTAGGTTTAGAACAGTGGCGGGTTTAGGTCTAGAACAGGGGCGGGTTTAGGTCTATAACAGGGGCGGGTTTAGGTCTAGAACAGTTGCGGGTTTAGGTCTAGAACAGGGGCGGGTTTAGGTCTAGAACAGTGGGGGGTTTAGGTCTAGAACAGGGGCGGGTTTAGGTCTAGAACAGGGGCGGGTTTAGGTCTAGAACAGGGGCCAGTTTAGGTCTAGAACAGTGGGGGGTTTAGGTCTAGAACAGGGGCGGGTTTAGGTCTAGAACAGGGGCGGGTTTAGGTCTAGAACAGTGGCGGGTTTAGGTCTAGAACAGGGGCGGGTTTAGGTCTAGAACAGGGGCGGGTTTAGGTCTAGAACAGGGGGGGGTTTAGGTCTAGAACAGTGGCGGGTTTAGGTCTAGAACAGGGGCAGGTTTAGGTCTAGGACAGTGGCGGGTTTAGGTCTAGAACAGGGGCGGGTTTAGGTCTAGAACAGGGGCGGGTTTTGGTCTAGAACAGTGGGGGGTTTAGGTTTAGAACAGTGGCGGGTTTAGGTCTAGAACAGGGGCGGGTTTAGGTCTAGAACAGGGGCCGGTTTAGGTCTAGAACAGTGGGGGGTTTAGGTCTAGAACAGGGGCGGGTTTAGGTCTAGAACAGGGGCGGGTTTAGGTCTAGAACAGGGGCGGGTTTAGGTCTAGAACAGTGGCGGGTTTAGGTCTAGAACAGGGGCGGGTTTAGGTCTAGAACAGTGGCGGGTTTAGGTCTAGAACAGGGGCGGGTTTAGGTCTAGAACAGGGGTGGGTTTAGGTCTAGAACAGTGGGGGGTTTAGGTCTAGAACAGGGGCGGGTTTAGGTCTACAACAGAGGCGGGTTTAGGTCTAGAACAGGGGCAGGTTTAGGTCTAGAACAGTGGCGGGTTTAGGTCTAGAACAGTGGCGGGTTTAGGTCTAGAACAGGGGCGGGTTTAAGTCTAGAACAGTGGCGGGTTTAGGTCTAGAACAGTGGGGGGTTTAGGTCTAGAACAGGGGCGGGTTTAGGTCTAGAACAGGGGCAGGTTTAGGTCTAGAACAGGGGCGGGATTAGGTCTAGAACAGGGGCGGGTTTAGGTCTAGAACAGGGGCGGGTTTAGGTCTAGAACAGTGGGTGGTTTAGGTCTAGAACAGGGGCGGGTTTAGGTCTAGAACAGGGGCAGGTTTAGGTCTATAACAGGGGCGGGTTTAGGTCTAGAACAGGGGCGGGTTTTTGTCTAGAACAGGGGCGGGTTTAGGTCTAGAACAGGGGCAGGTTTAGGTCTAGAACAGGGGCGGGTTTAGGTCTAGAACAGGGGCGGGTTTAGGTCTAGAACAGGGGCAGGTTTAGGTCTAGAACAGTGGCGGGTTTAGGTCTAGAACAGGGGCGGGTTTAGGTCTAGAACAGGGGCGGGTTTAGGTCTAGAACAGGGGCAGGTTTAGGTCTAGAACAGTGGCGGGTTTAGGTCTAGAACAGGGGTGGGTTTAGGTCTAGAACAGGGGCGGGTTTAGGTCTAGAACAGTGGCGGGTTTAGGTCTAGAACAGGGGCGGGTTTAGGTCTAGAACAGGGGCAGGTTTAGGTCTAGAACAGTGGCGGGTTTAGGTCTAGAACAGGGGCGGGTTTAGGTCTAGAACAGGGGCTGGTTTAGGTCTAGAACAGTGGCGGGTTTAGGTCTAGAACAGGGGCGGGTTTAGGTCTAGAACAGTGGGGGGTTTAGGTTTAGAACAGTGGCGGGTTTAGGTCTAGAACAGGGGCGGGTTTAGGTCTATAACAGGGGCGGGTTTAGGTCTAGAACAGTGGCGGGTTTAGGTCTAGAACAGGGGCGGGTTTAGGTCTAGAACAGTGGGGGGTTTAGGTCTAGAACAGGGGCGGGTTTAGGTCTAGAACAGGGGTGGGTTTAGGTCTAGAACAGTGGCGGGTTTAGGTCTAGAACAGGGGCGGGTTTAGGTCTAGAACAGTGGGGGTTTTAGGTCTAGAACAGTGGCGGGTTTAGGTCTAGAAAAGGGGCGGGTTTAGGTCTAGAAAGGTGGGGGGTGTAGGTCTAGAACAGTGGGGGGTTTAGGTCTAGAACAGGGGCGGGTTTAGGTCTCGAACAGGGGCAGGTTTAGGTCTAGAACAGGGGCGGGTTTAGGTCTAGAACAGTGGCGGGTTTAGGTCTCGAACAGGGGCAGGTTTAGGTCTAGAACAGGGGCGGGTTTAGGTCTAGAACAGTGGCGGGTTTAGGTCTAGAACAGGGGCGGGTTTAGGTCTAGAACAGGGGCAGGTTTAGGTCTAGAACAGTTGCGGGTTTAGGTCTAGAACAGGGGCGGGTTTAGGTCTAGAACAGTGGGGGGTTTAGGTCTAGAACAGGGGCGGGTTTAGGTCTAGAACAGGGGCCCGTTTAGGTCTAGAACAGGGGCCCGTTTAGGTCTAGAACAGTGGGGGGTTTAGGTCTAGAACAGGGGCGGGTTTAGGTCTAGAACAGGGGCGGGTTTAGGTCTAGAACAGTGGCGGGTTTAGGTCTAGAACAGGGGCGGGTTTAGGTCTAGAACAGGGGCGGGTTTAGGTCTAGAACAGGGGGGGGTTTAGGTCTAGAACAGTGGCGGGTTTAGGTCTAGAACAGGGGCAGGTTTAGGTCTAGGACAGTGGCGGGTTTAGGTCTAGAACAGGGGCGGGTTTAGGTCTAGAACAGGGGCGGGTTTTGGTCTAGAACAGTGGGGGGTTTAGGTTTAGAACAGTGGCGGGTTTAGGTCTAGAACAGGGGCGGGTTTAGGTCTAGAACAGGGGCCGGTTTAGGTCTAGAACAGTGGGGGGTTTAGGTCTAGAACAGGGGCGGGTTTAGGTCTAGAACAGTGGGGGGTTTAGGTCTAGAACAGGGGCGGGTTTAGGTTTAGAACAGTGGCGGGTTTAGGTCTAGAACAGGGGCGGGTTTAGGTCTATAACAGGGGCGGGTTTAGGTCTAGAACAGTTGCGGGTTTAGGTCTAGAACAGGGGCGGGTTTAGGTCTAGAACAGTGGGGGGTTTAGGTCTAGAACAGGGGCGGGTTTAGGTCTAGAACAGGGGCGGGTTTAGGTCTAGAACAGGGGCCAGTTTAGGTCTAGAACAGTGGGGGGTTTAGGTCTAGAACAGGGGCGGGTTTAGGTCTAGAACAGGGGCGGGTTTAGGTCTAGAACAGTGGCGGGTTTAGGTCTAGAACAGGGGCGGGTTTAGGTCTAGAACAGGGGCGGGTTTAGGTCTAGAACAGGGGGGGGTTTAGGTCTAGAACAGTGGCGGGTTTAGGTCTAGAACAGGGGCAGGTTTAGGTCTAGGACAGTGGCGGGTTTAGGTCTAGAACAGGGGCGGGTTTAGGTCTAGAACAGGGGCGGGTTTTGGTCTAGAACAGTGGGGGGTTTAGGTTTAGAACAGTGGCGGGTTTAGGTCTAGAACAGGGGCGGGTTTAGGTCTAGAACAGGGGCCGGTTTAGGTCTAGAACAGTGGGGGGTTTAGGTCTAGAACAGGGGCGGGTTTAGGTCTAGAACAGGGGCGGGTTTAGGTCTAGAACAGGGGCGGGTTTAGGTCTAGAACAGTGGCGGGTTTAGGTCTAGAACAGGGGCGGGTTTAGGTCTAGAACAGTGGCGGGTTTAGGTCTAGAACAGTGGCGGGTTTAGGTCTAGAACAGGGGCGGGTTTAGGTCTAGAACAGGGGTGGGTTTAGGTCTAGAACAGTGGGGGGTTTAGGTCTAGAACAGGGGCGGGTTTAGGTCTACAACAGGGGCGGGTTTAGGTCTAGAACAGGGGCAGGTTTAGGTCTAGAACAGTGGCGGGTTTAGGTCTAGAACAGTGGCGGGTTTAGGTCTAGAACAGGGGCGGGTTTAAGTCTAGAACAGTGGCGGGTTTAGGTCTAGAACAGTGGGGGGTTTAGGTCTAGAACAGGGGCGGGTTTAGGTCTAGAACAGGGGCAGGTTTAGGTCTAGAACAGGGGCGGGATTAGGTCTAGAACAGGGGCGGGTTTAGGTCTAGAACAGGGGCGGGTTTAGGTCTAGAACAGTGGGTGGTTTAGGTCTAGAACAGGGGCGGGTTTAGGTCTAGAACAGGGGCAGGTTTAGGTCTATAACAGGGGCGGGTTTAGGTCTAGAACAGGGGCGGGTTTTTGTCTAGAACAGGGGCGGGTTTAGGTCTAGAACAGGGGCAGGTTTAGGTCTAGAACAGGGGCGGGTTTAGGTCTAGAACAGGGGCGGGTTTAGGTCTAGAACAGGGGCAGGTTTAGGTCTAGAACAGTGGCGGGTTTAGGTCTAGAACAGGGGCGGGTTTAGGTCTAGAACAGGGGCGGGTTTAGGTCTAGAACAGGGGCTGGTTTAGGTCTAGAACAGTGGCGGGTTTAGGTCTAGAACAGGGGTGGGTTTAGGTCTAGAACAGGGGCGGGTTTAGGTCTAGAACAGTGGCGGGTTTAGGTCTAGAACAGGGGCGGGTTTAGGTCTAGAACAGGGGCAGGTTTAGGTCTAGAACAGTGGCGGGTTTAGGTCTAGAACAGGGGCGGGTTTAGGTCTAGAACAGGGGCAGGTTTAGGTCTAGAACAGTGGCGGGTTTAGGTCTAGAACAGGGGCTGGTTTAGGTCTAGAACAGTGGCGGGTTTAGGTTTAGAACAGGGGCGGGTTTAGGTCTAGAACAGTGGGGGGTTTAGGTTTAGAACAGTGGCGGGTTTAGGTCTAGAACAGGGGCGGGTTTAGGTCTATAACAGGGGCGGGTTTAGGTCTAGAACAGTGGCGGGTTTAGGTCTAGAACAGGGGCGGGTTTAGGTCTAGAACAGTGGGGGGTTTAGGTCTAGAACAGGGGCGGGTTTAGGTCTAGAACAGGGGTGGGTTTAGGTTTAGAACAGTGGCGGGTTTAGGTCTAGAACAGGGGCGGGTTTAGGTCTATAACAGGGGCGGGTTTAGGTCTAGAACAGTGGCGGGTTTAGGTCTAGAACAGGGGCGGGTTTAGGTCTAGAACAGTGGGGGGTTTAGGTCTAGAACAGGGGCGGGTTTAGGTCTAGAACAGGGGTGGGTTTAGGTCTAGAACAGGGGCGGGTTTAGGTCTAGAACAGGGGTGGGTTTAGGTCTAGAACAGTGGGGGGTTTAGGTCTAGAACAGGGGCGGGTTTAGGTCTACAACAGGGGCGGGTTTAGGTCTAGAACAGGGGCAGGTTTAGGTCTAGAACAGTGGCGGGTTTAGGTCTAGAACAGTGGCGGGTTTAGGTCTAGAACAGGGGCGGGTTTAAGTCTAGAACAGTGGCGGGTTTAGGTCTAGAACAGTGGGGGGTTTAGGTCTAGAACAGGGGCGGGTTTAGGTCTAGAACAGGGGCAGGTTTAGGTCTAGAACAGGGGCGGGATTAGGTCTAGAACAGGGGCGGGTTTAGGTCTAGAACAGGGGCGGGTTTAGGTCTAGAACAGTGGGTGGTTTAGGTCTAGAACAGGGGCGGGTTTAGGTCTAGAACAGGGGCAGGTTTAGGTCTATAACAGGGGCGGGTTTAGGTCTAGAACAGGGGCGGGTTTTTGTCTAGAACAGGGGCGGGTTTAGGTCTAGAACAGGGGCAGGTTTAGGTCTAGAACAGGGGCGGGTTTAGGTCTAGAACAGGGGCGGGTTTAGGTCTAGAACAGGGGCAGGTTTAGGTCTAGAACAGTGGCGGGTTTAGGTCTAGAACAGGGGCGGGTTTAGGTCTAGAACAGGGGCGGGTTTAGGTCTAGAACAGGGGCTGGTTTAGGTCTAGAACAGTGGCGGGTTTAGGTCTAGAACAGGGGTGGGTTTAGGTCTAGAACAGGGGCGGGTTTAGGTCTAGAACAGTGGCGGGTTTAGGTCTAGAACAGGGGCGGGTTTAGGTCTAGAACAGGGGCAGGTTTAGGTCTAGAACAGTGGCGGGTTTAGGTCTAGAACAGGGGCGGGTTTAGGTCTAGAACAGGGGCAGGTTTAGGTCTAGAACAGTGGCGGGTTTAGGTCTAGAACAGGGGCTGGTTTAGGTCTAGAACAGTGGCGGGTTTAGGTTTAGAACAGGGGCGGGTTTAGGTCTAGAACAGTGGGGGGTTTAGGTTTAGAACAGTGGCGGGTTTAGGTCTAGAACAGGGGCGGGTTTAGGTCTATAACAGGGGCGGGTTTAGGTCTAGAACAGTGGCGGGTTTAGGTCTAGAACAGGGGCGGGTTTAGGTCTAGAACAGTGGGGGGTTTAGGTCTAGAACAGGGGCGGGTTTAGGTCTAGAACAGGGGTGGGTTTAGGTTTAGAACAGTGGCGGGTTTAGGTCTAGAACAGGGGCGGGTTTAGGTCTATAACAGGGGCGGGTTTAGGTCTAGAACAGTGGCGGGTTTAGGTCTAGAACAGGGGCGGGTTTAGGTCTAGAACAGTGGGGGGTTTAGGTCTAGAACAGGGGCGGGTTTAGGTCTAGAACAGGGGTGGGTTTAGGTCTAGAACAGTGGCGGGTTTAGGTCTAGAACAGGGGCGGGTTTAGGTCTAGAACAGTGGGGGTTTTAGGTCTAGAACAGTGGCGGGTTTAGGTCTAGAAAAGGGGCGGGTTTAGGTCTAGAAAGGTGGGGGGTGTAGGTCTAGAACAGTGGGGGGTTTAGGTCTAGAACAGGGGCGGGTTTAGGTCTCGAACAGGGGCAGGTTTAGGTCTAGAACAGGGGCGGGTTTAGGTCTAGAACAGTGGCGGGTTTAGGTCTAGAACAGGGGCGGGTTTAGGTCTAGAACAGGGGTGGGTTTAGGTCTAGAACAGTGGCGGGTTTAGGTCTAGAACAGGGGCGGGTTTAGGTCTGGAAAGGTGGGGGGTTTAGGTCTAGAACAGTGGGGGGTTTAGGTCTAGAACAGGGGCGGGTTTAGGTCTAGACCAGGGGCGGGTTTAGGTCTAGAACAGGGGCAGGTTTAGGTCTAGAACAGGGGCGGGTTTAGGTCTAGAACAGGGGCGGGTTTAGGTCTAGAACAGTGGGGGGTTTAGGTCTAGAACAGGCGCGGGTTTAGGTCTAGACCAGGGGCGGGTTTAGGTCTAGAAAGGTGGGGGGTTTAGGTCTAGAACAGGGGCGGGTTTACGTCTAGAACAGGGGCGGGTTTAGGTCTAGAACAGGGGCGGGTTTAGGTCTAGAACAGGGGCGGGTTTAGGTCTAGAACAGTGGCGGGTTTAGGTCTAGAAAAGTGGGGGGTTTAGGTCTAGAACAGGGGCGGGTTTAGGTCTAGACCAGGGGCGGGTTTAGGTCTAGAAAGGTGGGGGGTTTAGGTCTAGAACAGGGGCGGGTTTACGTCTAGAACAGGGGCGGGTTTAGGTCTAGAACAGGGGCGGGTTTAGGTCTAGAACAGTGGCGGGTTTAGGTCTAGAACAGGGGCGGGTTTAGGTCTAGAACAGGGGCGGGTTTAGGTCTAGAACAGGGGCGGGTTTAGGTCTAGAACAGGGGCGGGTTTAGGTCTAGAACAGGGGCAGGTTTAGGTCTAGAACAGGGGCGGGTTTAGGTCTAGAACAGGGGCTGGTTTAGGTCTAGAACAGGGACAGGTTTAGGTCTAGAACAGTGGGGGGTTTAGGTCTAGAACAGGGGCGGGTTTAGGTCTAGAACAGGGGCGGGTTTAGGTCTAGAACAGGGGCAGGTTTAGGTCTAGAACAGGGGCGGGTTTAGGTCTAGAACAGGGGCGGGTTTAGGTCTAGAACAGGGGCAGGTTTAGGTCTAGAACAGTGGCGGGTTTAGGTCTAGAACAGGGGCGGGTTTAGGTCTAGAACAGGGGCGGGTTTAGGTCTAGAACAGGGGCAGGTTTAGGTCTAGAACAGTGGCGGGTTTAGGTCTAGAACAGGGGCGGGTTTAGGTCTAGAACAGTGGGGGGTTTAGGTTTAGAACAGTGGCGGGTTTAGGTCTGGAACAGGGGCGGGTTTAGGTCTAGAACAGGGGCGGGTTTTAGGTCTAGAACAGTGGGGGGTTTAGGTCTAGAACAGGGGCGGGTTTAGGTCTAGAACAGGGGCGGGTTTAGGTCTAGAACAGGGGCGGGTTTAGGTCTAGAACAGGGGCAGGTTTAGGTCTAGAACAGTGGCGGGTTTAGGTCTAGAACAGGGGCGGGTTTAGGTCTAGAACAGGGGCGGGTTTAGGTCTAGAACAGGGGCAGGTTTAGGTCTAGAACAGTGGCGGGTTTAGGTCTAGAACAGGGGCGGGTTTAGGTCTAGAACAGTGGGGGGATTAAGGTCTAGAACAGGGGCGGGTTTAGGTCTAGAACAGGGGCGGGTTTAGGTCTAGAACAGGGGCGGGTTTAGGTCTAGGACAGGGGCGGGTTTAGGTCTAGAACAGTGGCGGGTTTAGGTCTAGAACAGTGGCGGGTTTAGGTCTAGAACAGGGGCGGGTTTAGGTCTAGAAAGGTGGGGGGTTTAGGTTTAGAACAGTGGCGGGTTTAGGTCTGGAACAGGGTCGGGTTTAGGTCTAGAACAGGGGCGGTTTTAGGTCTAGAACAGTGGGGGGTTTAGGTCTAGAACAGGGGCGGGTTTAGGTCTAGAACAGGGGCGGGTTTAGGTCTAGAACAGGGGCGGGTTTAGGTCTAGAACTGTAGCGGGTTTAGGTCTAGAACAGGGGCGGGTTTAGGTCTAGAACAGGGGCGGGTTTAGGTCTAGAACAGTGGCGGGTTTAGGTCTAGAACAGTGGGGGGATTAAGGTCTAGAACAGGGGCGGGTTTAGGTCTAGAACAGGGGCGGGTTTAGGTCTAGAACAGGGGCGGGTTTAGGTCTAGAACAGGGGCAGGTTTAGGTCTAGAACAGTGGCGGGTTTAGGTCTAGAACAGGGGCGGGTTTAGGGCTAGAACAGTGGGGGGTTTAGGTCTAGAACAGTGGCGGGTTTAGGTCTAGAACAGGGGCTGGTTTTGGTCTAGAACAGTGGGGCAGGTTTAGGTCTAGAACAGGGGCGGGTTTAGGTCTAGAACAGTGGCGGGTTTAGGTCTAGAACAGGGGCGGGTTTAGGTCTAGAACAGGGGCGGGTTTAGGTCTAGAACAGGGGCAGGTTTAGGTCTAGAACAGTGGCGGGTTTAGGTCTAGAACAGGGGCGGGTTTAGGTCTAGAACAGTGGGGGGTTTAGGTTTAGAACAGTGGCGGGTTTAGGTCTAGAACAGGGGCGGGTTTAGGTCTAGAACAGGGGCGGGTTTAGGTCTAGAACAGTGGGGGGTTTAGGTCTAGAACAGTGGGTGGTTTAGGTCTAGAACAGGGGCGGGTTTAGGTCTAGAACAGGGGCAGGTTTCGGTCTAGAACAGGAGCGGGTTTAGGTCTAGAACTGTGGCGGGTTTAGGTCTAGAACAGGGGCGGGTTTAGGTCTAGAACAGGGGCGGGTTTAGGTCTAGAACAGGAGCGGGTTTAGGTCTAGAACAGTGGCGGGTTTAGGTCTAGAACAGTGGGGGGTTTAGGTCTAGAACAGGGGCGGGTTTAGGTCTAGAACAGGGGCGGGTTTAGGTCTAGAACAGAGGCGGGTTTAGGTCTAGAACAGGGGCAGGTTTAGGTCTAGAACAGTGGCGGGTTTAGGTCTAGAACAGGGGCGGGTTTAGGGCTAGAACAGTGGGGGGTTTAGGTCTAGAACAGTGGCGGGTTTAGGTCTAGAACAGGGGCTGGTTTTGGTCTAGAACAGTGGGGCAGGTTTAGGTCTAGAACAGGGGCGGGTTTAGGTCTAGAACAGGGGCGGGTTTAGGTCTAGAACAGGGGCAGGTTTAGGTCTAGAACAGTGGCGGGTTTAGGGCTAGAACAGGGGCGGGTTTAGGTCTAGAACAGTGGCGGGTTTAGGTCTAGAACAGTGGCGGGTTTAGGTCTAGAACAGGGGCGGGTTTAGGTCTAGAACAGGGGCGGGTTTAGGTCTAGAACAGTGGCGGGTTTAGGTCTAGAACAGGGGCGGGTTTAGGTCTAGAACAGTGGGGGGTTTAGGTCTAGAACAGGGGCGGGTTTAGGTCTACAACAGGGGCTAGCTTAGGTCTAGAACAGTGGGGGGTTTAGGTCTAGAACAGTGGCGGGTTTAGGTCTAGAACAGGGGCGGGTTTAGGTCTAGAAAGGTGGGGGGTTTAGGTCTAGAACAGTGGGGTGTTTAGGTCTAGAACAGGGGCGGGTTTAGGTCTAGAACAGGGGCAGGTTTAGGTCTAGAACAGGGGCGGGTTTAGGTCTAGAACAGTGGCGAGTTTAGGTCTAGAACAGAGGTGGGTTTAGGTCTAGAACAGGGGCGGGTTTAGGTCTAGAACAGGGGCGGGTTTAGGTCTAGAACAGTGGGGGGTTTAGGTCTAGAACAGGGGCGGGTTTAGGTCTAGAACAGGGGCAGGTTTAGGTCTAGAACAGGGGCGGGTTAAGGTCTAGAACAGGGGCGGGTTTAGGTCTAGAACAGGGGCAGGTTTAGGTCTAGAACAGGGGCGGGTTTAGGTCTAGAACAGGGGCGGGTTTAGGTCTAGAACAGGGGCAGGTTTAGGTCTAGAACAGTGGCGGGTTTAGGTCTAGAACAGGGGCTGGTTTAGGTCTAGAACAGTGGCGGGTTTAGGTCTAGAACAGGGGCGGGTTTAGGTCTAGAACAGTGGGGGGTTTAGGTTTAGAACAGTGGCGGGTTTAGGTCTAGAACAGGGGCGGGTTTAGGTCTATAACAGGGGCGGGTTTAGGTCTAGAACAGTGGCGGGTTTAGTTCTAGAACAGGGGCGGGTTTAGGTCTAGAACAGTGGGGGGTTTAGGTCTAGAACAGGGGCGGGTTTAGGTCTAGAACAGGGGTGGGTTTAGGTCTAGAACAGTGGCGGGTTTAGGTCTAGAACAGGGGCGGGTTTAGGTCTAGAACAGTGGGGGTTTTAGGTCTAGAACAGTGGCGGGTTTAGGTCTAGAAAAGGGGCGGGTTTAGGTCTAGAAAGGTGGGGGGTGTAGGTCTAGAACAGTGGGGGGTTTAGGTCTAGAACAGGGGCGGGTTTAGGTCTCGAACAGGGGCAGGTTTAGGTCTAGAACAGGGGCGGGTTTAGGTCTAGAACAGTGGCGGGTTTAGGTCTAGAACAGGGGCGGGTTTAGGTCTAGAACAGGGGTGGGTTTAGGTCTAGAACAGTGGCGGGTTTAGGTCTAGAACAGGGGCGGGTTTAGGTCTGGAAAGGTGGGGGGTTTAGGTCTAGAACAGTGGGGGGTTTAGGTCTAGAACAGGGGCGGGTTTAGGTCTAGACCAGGGGCGGGTTTAGGTCTAGAAAGGTGGGGGGTTTAGGTCTAGAACAGGGGCGGGTTTAGGTCTAGAACAGGGGAGGGTTTAGGTCTAGAACAGGGGCGGGTTTAGGTCTAGAACAGGGGTGGGTTTAGGTCTAGAACAGTGGCGGGTTTAGGTCTAGAACAGTGGGGGGTTTAGGTCTAGAACGGGGCGGGTTTAGGTCTAGAACAGGGGCAGGTTTAGGTCTAGAACAGGGGCGGGTTTAGGTCTAGAACAGGGGCGGGTTTAGGTCTAGAACAGTGGGGGGTTTAGGTCTAGAACAGGCGCGGGTTTAGGTCTAGACCAGGGGCGGGTTTAGGTCTAGAAAGGTGGGGGGTTTAGGTCTAGAACAGGGGCGGGTTTACGTCTAGAACAGGGGCGGGTTTAGGTCTAGAACAGGGGCGGGTTTAGGTCTAGAACAGGGGCGGGTTTAGGTCTAGAACAGTGGCGGGTTTAGGTCTAGAAAAGTGGGGGGTTTAGGTCTAGAACAGGGGCGGGTTTAGGTCTAGACCAGGGGCGGGTTTAGGTCTAGAAAGGTGGGGGGTTTAGGTCTAGAACAGGGGCGGGTTTACGTCTAGAACAGGGGCGGGTTTAGGTCTAGAACAGGGGCGGGTTTAGGTCTAGAACAGTGGCGGGTTTTGGTCTAGAACAGGGGCGGGTTTAGGTCTAGAACAGGGGCGGGTTTAGGTCTAGAACAGGGGCGGGTTTAGGTCTAGAACAGGGGCGGGTTTAGGTCTAGAACAGGGGCAGGTTTAGGTCTAGAACAGGGGCGGGTTTAGGTCTAGAACAGGGGCTGGTTTAGGTCTAGAACAGGGGCAGGTTTAGGTCTAGAACAGTGGGGGGTTTAGGTCTAGAACAGGGGCGGGTTTAGGTCTAGAACAGGGGCGGGTTTAGGTCTAGAACAGGGGCAGGTTTAGGTCTAGAACAGGGGCGGGTTTAGGTCTAGAACAGGGGCGGGTTTAGGTCTAGAACAGGGGCGGGTTTAGGTCTAGAACAGTGGCGGGTTTAGGTCTAGAACAGGGGCGGGTTTAGGTCTAGAACAGGGGCGGGTTTAGGTCTAGAACAGGGGCAGGTTTAGGTCTAGAACAGTGGCGGGTTTAGGTCTAGAACAGGGGCGGGTTTAGGTCTAGAACAGTGGGGGGTTTAGGTTTAGAACAGTGGCGGGTTTAGGTCTGGAACAGGGGCGGGTTTAGGTCTAGAACAGGGGCGGTTTTAGGTCTAGAACAGTGGGGGGTTTAGGTCTAGAACAGGGGCGGGTTTAGGTCTAGAACAGGGGCGGGTTTAGGTCTAGAACAGGGGCGGGTTTAGGTCTAGAACAGGGGCAGGTTTAGGTCTAGAACAGTGGCGGGTTTAGGTCTAGAACAGGGGCGGGTTTAGGTCTAGAACAGGGGCGGGTTTAGGTCTAGAACAGGGGCAGGTTTAGGTCTAGAACAGTGGCGGGTTTAGGTCTAGAACAGGGGCGGGTTTAGGTCTGGAACAGTGGGGGGTTTAGGTTTAGAACAGTGGCGGGTTTAGGTCTAGAACAGGGGCGGGTTTAGGTCTAGAACAGGGGCGGGTTTAGGTCTAGAACAGTGGGGGGTTTAGGTCTAGAACAGGGGCGGGTTTAGGTCTAGAACAGGGGCGGGTTTAGGTCTAGGACAGGGGCGGGTTTAGGTCTAGAACAGTGGCGGGTTTAGGTCTAGAACAGGGGCGGGTTTAGGTCTAGAACAGTGGGGGGTTTAGGTCTAGAACAGGGGCGGGTTTAGGTCTAGAACAGGGGCAGGTTTAGGTCTAGAACAGTGGCGGGTTTAGGTCTAGAACAGGGGCGGGTTTAGGTCTAGAACAGGGGCGGGTTTAGGTCTAGAACAGGGGCGGGTTTAGGTCTAGAACAGGGGCGGGTTTAGGTCTAGAACAGGGGCGGGTTTAGGTCTACAACAGGGGCTGGCTTAGGTCTAGAACAGTGGGGGGTTTAGGTCTAGAACAGTGGCGGGTTTAGGTCTAGAACAGGGGCGGGTTTAGGTCTAGAAAGGTGGGGGGTTTAGGTCTAGAACAGTGGGGTGTTTAGGTCTAGAACAGGGGCGGGTTTAGGTCTAGAACAGGGGCAGGTTTAGGTCTAGAACAGGGGCGGGTTTAGGTCTAGAACAGTGGCGAGTTTAGGTCTAGAACAGAGGTGGGTTTAGGTCTAGAACAGGGGCGGGTTTAGGTCTAGAACAGGGGCGGGTTTAGGTCTAGAACAGTGGGGGGTTTAGGTCTAGAACAGGGGCGGGTTTAGGTCTAGAACAGGGGCAGGTTTAGGTCTAGAACAGGGGCGGGTTTAGG
Organism: Telmatherina bonti; assembly: GCF_933228915.1. Taxonomy (NCBI): domain Eukaryota; kingdom Metazoa; phylum Chordata; class Actinopteri; order Atheriniformes; family Telmatherinidae; genus Telmatherina; species Telmatherina bonti. Next base: position 431,013 of record NC_136627.1, on the reverse strand, counting down.
TCTAGAACAGGGGCGGGTTTAGTTCTAGAACAGGGGTGGGTTTAGGTCTAGAACAGGGGCGGGTTTAGTATCTAGAACAGGGGCGGGTTTAGGTCTAGAACAGGGGCGGGTTTAGGTCTAGAACAGGGGCGGGTTTAGGTCTAGAACAGGGGCGGGTTTAGGTCTAAAACAGGGGCGGGTTTAGGTCTAGAACAGTGGCGGGTTTAGGTCTAGAACAGTGGGGGGTTTAGGTCTAGAACAGGGTCAGGTTTAGGTCTAGAACAGTGGCGGGTTTAGGTCTAGAACAGTGGGGGGTTTAGGTCTAGAACAGGGGCAGGTTTAGGTCTAGAACAGGGGTGGGTTTAGGTCTAGAACAGTGGCGGGTTTAGGTCTAGAACAGGGGCAGGTTTTGGTCTAGAACAGTGGGGCAGGTTTAGGTCTAGAACAGGGGCGGGTTTAGGTCTAGAACAGTGGGGGGTTTAGGTCTAGAACAGGGCCGGTTTAGGTCTAGAACAGGGGTGGGTTTAGGTCTAGAACAGTGGTGGGTTTAGGTCTAGAACAGGGGCGGGTTTAGGTCTAGAACAGTGGGGGGTTTAAATCTAGAACAGGGGCGGGTTTAGGTCTAGAACAGGGGCAGGTTTAGGTCTAGAACAGTGGCGGGTTTAGGGCTAGAACAGGGGCGGGTTTAGGTCTAGAACAGTGGCGGGTTTAGGTCTAGAACAGTGGCAGGTTTAGGTCTAGAACAGTGGGGGGTTTAGATCTAGAACAGGGGCGGGTTTAGGTCTAGAAAAGGGGCAGGTTTAGGTCTAGAACAGTGGCGGGTTTAGGGCTAGAACAGGGGCGGGTTTAGGTCTAGAACAGTGGCGGGTTTAGGTCTAGAACAGGGGCAGGTTTAGGTCTAGAACAGGGGCAGGTTTAGGTCTAGAACAGGGGCAGGTTTAGGTCTAGAACAGGGGCGGGTTTAGGTCTAGAACAGGGGCAGGTTTAGGTCTAGAACAGGGGCTGGTTTAGGTCTAGAACAGGGGCGGGTTTAGGTCTAGAACAGTGGCGGGTTTAGGTCTAGAACAGGGGCGGGTTTAGGTCTAGAACAGGGGCAGGTTTAGGTCTAGAACAGGGGCGGGTTTAGGTCTAGAACAGTGGGGGGTTTAGGTCTAGAACAGGGGCGGGTTTAGGTCTAGAACAGGGGCAGGTTTAGGTCTAGAACAGGGGCGGGTTAAGGTCTAGAACAGGGGCGGGTTTAGGTCTAGAACAGGGGCAGGTTTAGGTCTAGAACAGGGGCGGGTTTAGGTCTAGAACAGGGGCGGGTTTAGGTCTAGAACAGGGGCGGGTTTAGGTCTAGAACAGGGGCGGGTTTAGTTCTAGAACAGGGGTGGGTTTAGGTCTAGAACAGGGGCAGGTTTAGTATCTAGAACAGGGGCGGATTTAGGTCTAGAACAGGGGCGGGTTTAGGTCTAGAACAGGGGCGGGTTTAGGTCTAGAACAGGGGCGGGTTTAGGTCTAAAACAGGGGCGGGTTTAGGTCTAGAACAGTGGCGGGTTTAGGTCTAGAACAGTGGGGGGTTTAGGTCTAGAACAGGGGCAGGTTTAGGTCTTGAACAGTGGCGGGTTTAGGTCTAGAACAGTGGGGGGTTTAGGTCTAGAACAGGGGCAGGTTTACGTCTAGAACAGGGGTGGGTTTAGGTCTAGAACAGTGGGGGGTTTAGGTCTAGAACAGGGGCAGGTTTAGGTCTAGAACAGTGGCGGGTTTAGGTCTAGAACAGGGGCGGGTTTAGGTCTAGAACAGTGGGGGGTTTAGGTCTAGAACAGGGGCGGGTTTAGGTCTAGAACAGGGGTGGGTTTAGGTCTAGAACAGTGGTGGGTTTAGGTCTAGAACAGGGGCGGGTTTAGGTCTAGAACAGTGGGGGGTTTATATCTAGAACAGGGGCGGGTTTAGGTCTAGAACAGGGGCAGGTTTAGGTCTAGAACAGTGGCGGGTTTAGGGCTAGAACAGGGGCGGGTTTAGGTCTAGAACAGTGGCGGGTTTAGGTCTAGAACAGGGGCAGGTTTAGGTCTAGAACAGGGGCAGGTTTAGGTCTAGGACAGTGGCGGGTTTAGGTCTAGAACAGGGGCAGGTTTAGGTCTAGAACAGTGGCGGGTTTAGGTCTAGAACAGGGGCGGGTTTAGGGCTAGAACAGTGGGGGGTTTAGGTCTAGAACAGTGGCGGGTTTAGGTCTAGAACAGGGGCTGGTTTTGGTCTAGAACAGTGGGGCAGGTTTAGGTCTAGAACAGGGGCGGGTTTAGGTCTAGAACAGTGGCGGGTTTAGGTCTAGAACAGGGGCGGGTTTAGGTCTAGAACAGGGGCGGGTTTAGGTCTAGAACAGGGGCAGGTTTAGGTCTAGAACAGTGGCGGCTTTAGGTCTAGAACAGGGGCGGGTTTAGGTCTAGAACAGTGGGGGGTTTAGGTTTAGAACAGTGGCGGGTTTAGGTCTAGAACAGGGGCGGGTTTAGGTCTAGAACAGGGGCGGGTTTAGGTCTAGAACAGTGGGGGGTTTAGGTCTAGAACAGGGGCGGGTTTAGGTCTAGAACAGGGGCGGGTTTAGGTCTAGAACAGGGACGGGTTTAGGTCTAGAACAGGGGCGGGTTTAGCTCTAGAACAGGGGCGGGTTTAGGTCTAGAACAGTGGGTGGTTTAGGTCTAGAACAGGGGCGGGTTTAGGTCTAGAACAGGGGCAGGTTTAGGTCTAGAACAGGGGCCGGTTTAGGTCTAGAAAAGGGGCGGGTTTAGGTCTAGAACAGGGGCGGGTTTAGGTCTAGAACAGGGGCGGGTTTAGGTCTAGAACAGTGGCGGGTTTAGGTCTAGAACAGTGGGGGGTTTAGGTCTAGAACAGGGGCGGGTTTAGGTCTAGAACAGGGGCGGGTTTAGGTCTAGAACAGAGGCGGGTTTAGGTCTAGAACAGGGGCAGGTTTAGGTCTAGAACAGTGGCGGGTTTAGGTCTAGAACAGGGGCGGGTTTAGGGCTAGAACAGTGGGGGGTTTAGGTCTAGAACAGTGGCGGGTTTAGGTCTAGAACAGGGGCTGGTTTTGGTCTAGAACAGTGGGGCAGGTTTAGGTCTAGAACAGGGGCGGGTTTAGGTCTGGAACAGGGGCGGGTTTAGGTCTAGAACAGGGGCAGGTTTAGGTCTAGAACAGTGGCGGGTTTAGGGCTAGAACAGGGGCGGGTTTAGGTCTAGAACAGTGGCGGGTTTAGGTCTAGAACAGTGGCGGGTTTAGGTCTAGAACAGGGGCGGGTTTAGGTCTAGAACAGGGGCGGGTTTAGGTCTAGAACAGTGGCGGGTTTAGGTCTAGAACAGGGGCGGGTTTAGGTCTAGAACAGTGGGGGGTTTAGGTCTAGAACAGGGGCGGGTTTAGGTCTACAACAGGGGCTGGCTTAGGTCTAGAACAGTGGGGGGTTTAGGTCTAGAACAGTGGCGGGTTTAGGTCTAGAACAGGGGCGGGTTTAGGTCTAGAAAGGTCGGGGGTTTAGGTCTAGAACAGTGGGGTGTTTAGGTCTAGAACAGGGGCGGGTTTAGGTCTAGAACAGGGGCAGGTTTAGGTCTAGAACAGTGGCGGGTTTAGGTCTAGAACAGGGGTGGGTTTAGGTCTAGAACAGGCGTGGGTTTAGGTCTAGAACAGGGGCAGGTTTAGTATCTAGAACAGGGGCGGGTTTAGGTCTAGAACAGGGGCGGGTTTAGGTCTAGAACAGGGGCGGGTTTAGGTCTAGAACAGGGGCGGGTTTAGGTCTAGAACAGTGGCGGGTTTAGGTCTAGAACAGTGGGGGGTTTAGGTCTAGAACAGGGTCAGGTTTAGGTCTAGAACAGTGGCGGGTTTAGGTCTAGAACAGTGGGGGGTTTAGGTCTAGAACAGGGGCAGGTTTAGGTCTAGAACAGGGGTGGGTTTAGGTCTAGAACAGTGGGGGGTTTAGGTCTAGAACAGGGGCAGGTTTAGGTCTAGAACAGTGGCGGGTTTAGGTCTAAAACAGGGGCGGGTTTAGGTCTAGAACAGTGGGGGGTTTAGGTCTAGAACAGGGCCGGTTTAGGTCTAGAACAGGGGTGGGTTTAGGTCTAGAACAGTGGTGGGTTTAGGTCTAGAACAGGGGCGGGTTTAGGTCTAGAACAGTGGGGGGTTTAGATCTAGAACAGGGGCGGGTTTAGGTCTAGAACAGGGGCAGGTTTAGGTCTAGAACAGTGGCGGGTTTAGGTCTAGAACAGGGGCGGGTTTAGGTCTAGAACAGTGGCGGGTTTAGGTCTAGAACAGGGGCAGGTTTAGGTCTAGAACAGGGGTGGGTTTAGGTCTAGAACAGTGGTGGGTTTAGGTCTAGAACAGGGGCGGGTTTAGGTCTAGAACAGTGGGGGGTTTAGATCTAGAACAGGGGCGGGTTTAGGGCTAGAACAGTGGGGGGTTTAGGTCTAGAACAGTGGCGGGTTTAGGTCTAGAACAGGGGCTGGTTTTGGTCTAGAACAGTGGGGCAGGTTTAGGTCTAGAACAGGGGCGGGTTTAGGTCTGGAACAGGGGCGGGTTTAGGTCTAGAACAGGGGCAGGTTTAGGTCTAGAACAGTGGCGGGTTTAGGGCTAGAACAGGGGCGGGTTTAGGTCTAGAACAGTGGCGGGTTTAGGTCTAGAACAGTGGCGGGTTTAGGTCTAGAACAGGGGCGGGTTTAGGTCTAGAACAGGGGCGGGTTTAGGTCTAGAACAGTGGCGGGTTTAGGTCTAGAACAGGGGCGGGTTTAGGTCTAGAACAGTGGGGGGTTTAGGTCTAGAACAGGGGCGGGTTTAGGTCTACAACAGGGGCTGGCTTAGGTCTAGAACAGTGGGGGGTTTAGGTCTAGAACAGTGGCGGGTTTAGGTCTAGAACAGGGGCGGGTTTAGGTCTAGAAAGGTCGGGGGTTTAGGTCTAGAACAGTGGGGTGTTTAGGTCTAGAACAGGGGCGGGTTTAGGTCTAGAACAGGGGCAGGTTTAGGTCTAGAACAGTGGCGGGTTTAGGTCTAGAACAGGGGTGGGTTTAGGTCTAGAACAGGCGTGGGTTTAGGTCTAGAACAGGGGCAGGTTTAGTATCTAGAACAGGGGCGGGTTTAGGTCTAGAACAGGGGCGGGTTTAGGTCTAGAACAGGGGCGGGTTTAGGTCTAGAACAGGGGCGGGTTTAGGTCTAGAACAGTGGCGGGTTTAGGTCTAGAACAGTGGGGGGTTTAGGTCTAGAACAGGGTCAGGTTTAGGTCTAGAACAGTGGCGGGTTTAGGTCTAGAACAGTGGGGGGTTTAGGTCTAGAACAGGGGCAGGTTTAGGTCTAGAACAGGGGTGGGTTTAGGTCTAGAACAGTGGGGGGTTTAGGTCTAGAACAGGGGCAGGTTTAGGTCTAGAACAGTGGCGGGTTTAGGTCTAAAACAGGGGCGGGTTTAGGTCTAGAACAGTGGGGGGTTTAGGTCTAGAACAGGGCCGGTTTAGGTCTAGAACAGGGGTGGGTTTAGGTCTAGAACAGTGGTGGGTTTAGGTCTAGAACAGGGGCGGGTTTAGGTCTAGAACAGTGGGGGGTTTAGATCTAGAACAGGGGCGGGTTTAGGTCTAGAACAGGGGCAGGTTTAGGTCTAGAACAGTGGCGGGTTTAGGTCTAGAACAGGGGCGGGTTTAGGTCTAGAACAGTGGCGGGTTTAGGTCTAGAACAGGGGCAGGTTTAGGTCTAGAACAGTGGGGGGTTTAGATCTAGAACAGGGGCGGGTTTAGGTCTAGAAAAGGGGCAGGTTTAGGTCTAGAACAGTGGCGGGTTTAGGGCTAGAACAGGGGCGGGTTTAGGTCTAGAACAGTGGCGGGTTTAGGTCTAGAACAGGGGCAGGTTTAGGTCTAGAACAGGGGCAGGTTTAGGTCTAGAACAGGGGCAGGTTTAGGTCTAGAACAGGGGCAGGTTTAGGTCTAGAACAGGGGCGGGTTTAGGTCTAGAACAGGGGCGGGTTTAGGTCTAAAACAGGGGCGGGTTTAGGTCTAGAACAGTGGCGGGTTTAGGTCTAAAACAGGGGCGGGTTTAGGTCTAGAACAGGGGCAGGTTTAGGTCTTGAACAGTGGCGGGTTTAGGTCTAGAACAGTGGGGGGTTTAGGTCTAGAACAGGGGCAGGTTTAGGTCTAGAACAGTGGGGGGTTTAGGTCTAGAACAGGGGCGGGTTTAGGTCTAGAACAGGGGTGGGTTTAGGTCTAGAACAGTGGTGGGTTTAGGTCTAGAACAGGGGCGGGTTTAGGTCTAGAACAGTGGGGGGTTTAGATCTAGAACAGGGGCGGATTTAGGTCTAGAACAGGGGCAGGTTTAGGTCTAGAACAGTGGCGGGTTTAGGGCTAGAACAGGGGCGGGTTTAGGTCTAGAACAGTGGCGGGTTTAGGTCTAGAACAGGGGCAGGTTTAGGTCTAGAACAGGGGCAGGTTTAGGTCTAGGACAGTGGCGGGTTTAGGTCTAGAACAGGGGCAGGTTTAGGTCTAGAACAGTGGCGGGTTTAGGTCTAGAACAGGGGCGGGTTTAGGTCTAGAACAGTGGGGGGTTTAGGTCTAGAACAGGGGCGGGTTTAGGTCTAGAACAGGGGCGGGTTTAGGTCTAGAACAGTGGGGGGTTTAGGTCTAGAACAGTGGGGGGTTTAGGTCTAGAACAGGGGCGGGTTTAGGTCTAGAACAGGGGCAGGTTTAGGTCTAGAACAGGGGCGGGTTTAGGTCTAGAACAGGGGCGGGTTTAGGTCTAGAACAGGGGCGGGTTTAGATCTAGAACAGTGGGGGGTTTAGGTCTAGAACAGGGGCGGGTTTAGGTCTAGAACAGGGGCGGGTTTAGGTCTAGAACAGGGGCGGGTTTAGTTCTAGAACAGGGGCGGGTTTAGGTCTAGAACAGGGGCGGGTTTAGTTCTAGAACAGGGGCGGGTTTAGGTCTAGAACAGTGGCGGGTTTAGGTCTAGAACAGGGGCGGGTTTAGGTCTAGAACAGGGGCGGGTTTAGGTCTAGAACAGGGGCGGGTTTAGTTCTAGAACAGGGGCGGGTTTAGGTCTAGAACAGTGGCGGGTTTAGGTCTAGAACAGGGGCGGGTTTAGGTCTAGAACAGGGGCGGGTTTAGTTCTAGAACAGGGGCGGGTTTTTTATCATGGGAAAGTGGAATTTCCAGTTGATGATGCCTTTAAATAATAAAATTCCACAGAAAAGCTCTTAATTTGAAGTTTTCCTGAAAAGAAAGAAGGAAAGCCAGATCAACAGCAGCGTTGTGTCTGTGAAACTTCTCCAGTAGCTACACTGTGACTTGGTTTCCTTCTGAGGAGCTGGGATGTGAGTCTTCTTAGGTTGTTTTGCATTTATATCATCAAGCCGTCTCTGCAAAGTTCGTACAGAAAAAAAAACAGCTTTAAAAACAAGAAAAAGATGCAAAAGTTTGGTAAAATAAGACAAATTATCTGTCAACAGAACAAGAATGTTTGGCATTAACAAGCCCGGAGGCTGATTTACTTATCTGTGTTAAATAGCCACTTAAGACTTTAGGTGTGTGGAATAAATTTATGTGTTCAGAATTACTTCCCAGATGTGGAAAGTCAAGTTTAAATAGTTTCTGTATATTTCCTGGCAGTGTTTGTGCGAGAGGCGTGTTACATCCTGGACAGCTCGCCAGCTCACCACAGGGCTCCTTCAGGTCGGTGATCTTATATGAAAACATCTTGGTTCTGCATCCCTGGCTCCCGTTCCGGCATCCGGGTCCACACTTCCACCGCCACCTTGACAGTAAATGCTCCCACCATTATCGTGGCATAGTTCAAGCAACCAGCAACGTACACTAAAAAAAAATTCCTGATATAAGAGGAAGGGTTAACAATATTTGTTTTCTCACAATGCATGATAATTTACTTAAAATTCTTGAAATAGGACAAAACCTTGTAATTCATGTTAGTTGTTCCAAAAATGTTGCTGAAAAGAAGAGATGAATCAGTTTCTTTAAACTGCTTTATTGTACTTGGCAGGGGCAGGAAATTAAATAGAAAAAACAAATATCAGGATTTTTGCTTGACAATTTTAACATCTTGTTTTGTTTGTTTTTTTCTTTACCTTTTGTTTTGTTTGTTTTTTCCAAATAAAAATAACAGCAACACCAGTTAAGCACGTGTCAACAGGTGTATACCCGACATTTTAAAAGAAATGACCGCGTAGTAAAGGCACGACTGGGAACAGTTCCTTTCCTCTCGCACGACTCAACTGTCTGTAAAGGAATGAAATGCTACACAAAACATTCATTCATTCATTCATTCATTCATTCGTTCATTCATTCATTCATTCCTTCATTCAGTCATTCATTCAGTCGGTCATTCATTCTTTCATTCATTCTTTCTACCTTTTTTCTTTCTGTCTGTCTTTCATTCATTAATTCATTCATTCATTCTTTATGTCTATCATTCTTTTATTCATTCATTCATTCTTTCTTTCTGCCTTTCTTTCTGTCTTTCATTAATTTATTCATTCATTTATTCTTTCTTTCTTTCCTTTTTCATTTTTTCATTCATTCATTCTACCTTTTTACTTTCTGTCTTTTTCATTCATTTAATCATTCATTCTGTTTTTCATTCTTTCTGTTTTTCATTCATTCTTTCTTTAATTCATTCTTTTTTAAATCATTCATTCATTCATTCATTCATTCATGCTTTCGTTCTTTCTGTCTGTCTGTTTTTCATTCATTCAGCCATTGTTTCTTTCTTTTTTCATTTATTCATTATTTTTTCTTTCATATTTTCTGTCTGTCCGTCTTTCATTCATTCATCCTTTCTTTAATTTATTCATGTTTCTACCTTATTCAGCTTAACACAGGAATGGTGTTTATCTAAATTAGTTGAGAAAACTTCGATAAAACTTTCAAGACCATGCTTTACTCTGAAGTTCGACCGGATGTAGTCCGGTCACGTGACTAGCTGGCAGCAGCCCGCACTGGAGGCGCCTCTGACTGTCACGCATCGTCCCGCCTCTAGCTGAGACGCATCTTCCCACTGACCGCTGCGGAGACGTGGATCATGGCTTCCGATGAGCTCGCCAGCAAGCTGCGCTCGCGCCTCGCGGCCACGGAGCAACCCGAGCCGAGGCCCGAGCCCCGCAGCCCGGTGCGGAGCCCGGTGCGCACCGCGCTGCAGGAGCCCGGCGGCGCCAGGAGCGACCCCCCCTCCGAGCTGTCCGCAGTGCTGAACCGCAGGCTGGACATCAGCGACGGGACCGCAGCTCCTCGAGCGGCCCGGGTCTTCAATCCCTACACGGAGTTCAAAGAGTTCTCCCGCAAGCAGATTAAGGACATGGAGGCGGTGTTCAGGCGGTGAGTCAGCGCCATTTCTCTTGTTTTTACCTCCGGAGAGGGTTGATGCAGCTGGACGTGTTTACATGCGATGGAGGGTTGACGCAGCTCAACCTGTTTACATGCGATGGAGGGTTGACGCAGCTCGATGTCTTTACATGCGGTGGAGGGTTGATGCTGCCTGGAGTGTTTACAAGCGGTGGAGGGTTGATGCAGCTTGGAGTGTTTACATGCGGTGGAGGGTTGATGCAGCTAAGTGTGTTTACATGCGGTGGAGGGTTGATGCAGCTCGACGTGTTTACATGCGGTGGCGGGTTGATGCTTCCTGGAGTGTTTACATGTGGTGGAGGGTTGATGCAGCTCGAAATGTTTGCATGCGATGGAGGGTTGATGCAGCTCAACGTGTTTACATGCGATGGAGGGTTGACGCAGCTCGATGTTTTTACATGCAGTGGATGGTTGATGCTGCCCGGAGTGTTTACATGCGATGGAGGGTTGATAAAGCCCGAAATGTTTACATGCGATGGAGGGTTGATGCAGCTCAACGTGTTTACATGCGATGGAGGGTTTAAGCTGTCCGGAGTGTTTACATGCAGTGGAGGGTTGATACAGCTCAGCGTGTTTACATGCGGTGGAGGGTTGATGCTGCCAGGAGTGTTTACATGCGATGGAGGGTTGATGCAGCTTGACGTGTTTACATGCGGTGGCGGGTTGATGCAGCTCAACGTGTTTACATGCCGTGGAGGGTTGATGCAGCTCAGCGTGTTTACATGCGATGGAGGGTTGATGCAGCTTGACGTGTTTACATGCGGTGGCGGGTTGATGCAGCTCAACGTGTTTACATGCAGTGGAGGGTTGATACAGCTCAGCATGTTTACATGCGATGGAGGGTTGATGCAGCCCGACTTGTTTACATGCAGTGGAGGGTTGATACAGCTCAGCGTGTTTACATGCGGTGGAGGGTTGATGCTGCCAGGAGTGTTTACATGCGATGGAGGGTTGATGCAGCCCGACTTGTTTACATGCAGTGGAGGGTTGATACAGCTCAGCGTGTTTACATGCGGTGGAGGGTTGATGCTGCCAGGAGTGTTTACATGCCGTGGAGGGTTGATGCAACTCAGCGTGCTTACATGCGGTGGTGGGTTGATGCAGCTTGACGTGTTTACATGCGATGGAGGGTTGATGCAGCTTGACGTGTTTACATGCGGTGGCGGGTTGATGCAGCTTGGAGTGTTTACATGCCGTGGAGGGTTGATACAGCTCAGCGTGTTTACATGCGGTGGAGGGTTGATGCTGCCAGGAGTGTTTACATGCGATGGAGGGTTGATGCAGCTTGACGTGTTTACATGCGGTGGCGGGTTGATGCAGCTCAACGTGTTTACATGCCGTGGAGGGTTGATGCAGCTCAGCGTGTTTACATGCGATGGAGGGTTGATGCAGCTTGACGTGTTTACATGCGGTGGCGGGTTGATGCAGCTCAACGTGTTTACATGCAGTGGAGGGTTGATACAGCTCAGCATGTTTACATGCGATGGAGGGTTGATGCAGCCCGACTTGTTTACATGCAGTGGAGGGTTGATACAGCTCAGCGTGTTTACATGCGGTGGAGGGTTGATGCTGCCAGGAGTGTTTACATGCCGTGGAGGGTTGATGCAACTCAGCGTGTTTACATGCGGTGGTGGGTTGATGCAGCTTGACGTGTTTACATGCGATGGAGGGTTGATGCAGCTTGACGTGTTTACATGCGGTGGCGGGTTGATGCAGCTTGGAGTGTTTACATGCCGTGGAGGGTTGATGCAGCTCAGCGTGTTTACATGCGATGGAGGGTTGATGCAGCTTGACGTGTTTACATGCGGTGGCGGGTTGATGCAGCTCAACGTGTTTACATGCAGTGGAGGGTTGATACAGCTCAGCATGTTTACATGCGATGGAGGGTTGATGCTGCCAGGACTGTTTACATGCCGTGGAGGGTTGATGCAACTCAGCGTGTTTACATGCGGTGGAGGGTTGATGCAGCTTGACGTGTTTACATGCGGTGGCGGGTTGATGCTGCCTGGAGTATTTACATGTGGTGGAGGGTTGATGCAGCTCAATGTGTTTACATGCGATGGAGGGTTTAAGCTGCCCGGAGTGTTTACATGCGGTGGAGGGTTGATTTGGCCCAGAGTGTTTACTTGCAGTGGATGGTTGATGCAGCTCGACATGTTTTCATACGATAGAGGGTTGATGCAGCCCGACTTGTTTACATGCGGTCGAGGGTTGATTCAGGTCAGCGTGTTTACATGCGGTGGAGGGTTGATGCAGCCCGAATTGTTTCCATGTGATGGAGGGTTGATGCAGCCCGAATTGTTTCCATGTGATGGAGGGTTGATAAAGCCCGAAATGTTTACATGTGATGGTGGGTTCATGCAGTTCGACGTATTTACATGCAGTGGAGGGTTGATGCAGCTCGGCGTGTTGACATGCGGTGGGTTGATGCAGCTCAGCGTGTTTACTTGTGGTGGAGGGTTGATTAGGCCCGGAGTGTTTCAAGGCGGTGGAGGGTTGATGCTGCGAGGAGTGTTTACATGCGATGGAGGGTTGATGCTGCCCAGAGTGTTTACATGCCGTGGAGGGTTGATGCAGCCTGACGTGTTTACACGTGATGGAGGGTTGATGCAGCTCAGCGTGTTTACATGCGGTGGAGGGTTGATGCATCTGGAAATGTTTACATGCGGTGGAGGGTTGATGCAGCTGGAAATGTTTACATGCGGTGGAGGGTTGATGCAGCTGGAAATGTTTACATGCAATAGAGGGTTGATGCAGCTAAGTGTATTTACATGCGGTGGAGGGTTGATGCAGCTCGACGTGTTTACATGCGGTGGCGGGTTGATGCTTCCTGGAGTGTTTACATGTGGTGGAGGGTTGATGCAGCTCGAAATGTTTGCATGCGATGGAGGGTTGATGCAGCTCAACGTGTTTACATGCGATGGAGGGTTGATGCAGCTCGATGTTTTTACATACAGTGGATGGTTGATGCAGCTCGACGTGTTTACATGCAGTGGAGGGTTGACGCAGCTTGATGTTTTTACATGCGGTGGAGGTTTGATGCTGCCCGGAGTGTTTACATGCGATGGAGGGTTGATAAAGCCCGAAATGTTTACATGCGATGGAGGGTTTAAGCTGCCCGGAGTGTTTACATGCAGTGGAGGGTTGATGCTGCCAGGAGTGTTTACATGCGGTGGAGATTTGATGCAACTCAGCGTGTTTACATGCGGTGGTGGGTTGATGCAGCTTGACGTGTTTATATGCGATGGAGGGTTGATGCAGCTTGACGTGTTTACATGCAGTGGAGGGTTGATGCAGCTCGGCGTGTTGACATGCGGAGGAGGGTTGATGCAGCTCAGCGTGTTTACTTGTGGTGGAGGGTTGATTAGGCCCGGAGTGTTTCAAGGCGGTGGAGGGTTGATGCTGCAAGGAGTGTTTACATGCAATGGAGGGTTGATGCTGCCCAGAGTGTTAACATGCCGTGGAGGGTTGATGCAGCCTGACGTGTTTACATGTGATGGAGGGTGTATGCAGCTCAGCGTGTTTACATGCGGTGGAGGGTTGATGCAGCTGGAAATGTTTACATGCAATAGAGGGTTGATGTAGCTCGGCGTGTTAACATGCGATGGAGGGTTGATGCAGCTGGAAATGTTTACATGCAATAGAGGGTTGATGTAGCTCGGCGTGTTAACATGCGATGGAGGGTTGATGCAGCTGGAAATGTTTACATGCAATAGAGGGTTGATGTAGCTCGGCGTGTTAACATGCGATGGAGGGTTGATGCAGCTTGAAATGTTCACATGCGGTGTAGGGTTGATGCAGCTTGAAATGTTCACATGCGATGGAGGATTGATGCAGCTCGACGTTTTTACATGCGATGGAGGGTTGATGCAGCTCAACGTGTTTACATGCGGTGGAGGGTTTATGCAGCCCGAAATGTTTACATGCGCTGGAGGGTTGATGCAGCTTGGAGTGTTTACATGCGATGGAGGGTTGACGCAGCTTGACGTGTTTACATGCGGTGGCGGGTTGATGCAGCTCAACGTGTTTACATGCCGTGGAGGGTTGATGCAGCTCAGCGTGTTTACATGTGATGGAGGGTTGATGCAGCTTGACGTGTTTACATGCGGTGGCGGGTTGATGCGGCTCAACGTGTTTACATGCAGTGGAGGGTTGATCCAGCTCAGCGTGTTTACATGCGGTGGAGGGTTGATGCTGCCAGGAGTGTTTACATGCGATGGAGGGTTGATGCAGCCCGACTTGTTTACATGCAGTGGAGGGTTGATACAGCTCAGCGTGTTTACATGCGGTGGAGGGTTGATGCTGCCAGGAGTGTTTACATGCCGTGGAGGGTTGATGCAACTCAGCGTGTTTACATGCGGTGGTGGGTTGATGCAGCTTGACGTGTTTACATGCGGTGGCGGGTTGATGCTGCCTGGAGTATTTACATGTGGTGGAGGGTTGATACAGCTCAGCGTATTTACATGCGGTGGAGGGTTGATGCTGCCAGGAGTGTTTACATGCGATGGAGGGTTGATGCTGCCCAGAGTGTTTACATGCCGTGGAGGGTTGATGCAGCTCAGCGTGTTTACATGCGGTGGAGGGTTGATGCAGCTCAACGTGTTTACATGCGGTGGCGGGTTGATGCAGTTCAACGTGTTTACATGCAGTGGAGGGTTGATACAGCTCAGCGTGTTTACATGCGGTGGTGGGTTGATGCAGCTTGACGTGTTTACATGCGATGGAGGGTTGATGCAGCTTGACGTGTTCACATGCGGTGGCGGGTTGATGCAGCTCAACGTGTTTAGATGCGGTGGCGGGTTGATGCTGCCTGGAGTATTTACATGTGGTGGAGGGTTGATGCAGCTCAATGTGTTTACATGCGATGGAGGGTTTAAGCTGTCCGGAGTGTTTACATGCGGTGGAGGGTTGATTTGGCCCAGAGTGTTTACTTGAAGTGGATGGTTGATGCAGCTCGACATGTTTTCATACGATAGAGGGTTGATGCAGCCCGACTTGTTTACATGCGGTCGAGGGTTGATTCAGGTCAGCGTGTTTACATGCGGTGGAGGGTTGATGCCGCCCGAATTGTTTCCATGTGATGGAGGGTTGATGCAGCTCAACGTGTTTACATGCGATGGAGGGCTGACGCAGCTCAACGTTTTTACTTGTGGTGGAGGGTTGATTAGGCCCGGAGTGTTTCAAGGCGGTGGAGGGTTGATGCTGCGACGAGTGTTTACATGCGATGGAGGGTTGATGCTGCCTGACGTGTTTACATGTAATGGAGGGTTGATGCAGCTCAGCGTGTTTACATGCGGTGGAGGGTTGATGCAGCTCAGCGTGTTTACATGCGGTGGAGGGTTGATGCAGCAGGAATTGTTTCCATGTGATGGAGGGTTGTTGCAGCTTGGAGTGTTTACATGCGATGGAGGGTTGCTGCAGCTCGACGTGTTTACATGCGATGGAGGGTTGATGCAGCTTGAAATGTTCACATGCGGTGTAGGGTTGATGCAGCTCGACGTTTTTACATGCGATGGAGGGTTGATGCAGCTCAACGTGTTTGCATGCGGTGGAGGGTTTATGCAGCTCAACGTGTTTGCATGCGGTGGAGGGTTTATGCAGCCCGAAATGTTTACATGCGCTGGAGGGTTGATGCAGCTTGGAATGTTTACATGCGATGGAGGGTTGATGCAGCTCGACGTTTTTACATGCGATGGAGGGTTGATGCAGCTCAACGTGTTTGCATGCGGTGGAGGGTTTATGCAGCCCGAAATGTTTACATGCGCTGGAGGGTTGATGCAGCTTGGAGTGTTTACATGCGATGGAGGGTTGACGCAGCTCGACATTTTTACATGCAATGGAGGGTTGATGCAGCTCGACGTGTTTACATGCGATGGAGGGTTGATTTAGCTCGACATTTTTACATGCGGTGGAGGGTTGATGCTGCCCGGAGTGTTTACATGCTGTGGAGGGTTGATGCAGCTTGGAGTGTTTACATGCGGTCGAGGGTTGATGCTGCCCGGAGTTTTTACATGCTGTGAAGGGTTGATGCAACCCGACATTTTTACATGCGGTGGCGGGTTAATGCAGTCAGCTTGTTTACATGCGGTGGACGGTTGATGCAGCTTGGAGTGTTTTCATGCTATGGAGGGTTGATGCAGCTCAACCTGTTTACATACGATGGAGGGTTGATTCAGCACGACGTGTTTACATACGATGGAGGGTTGATGCAGCTCAACGTGTTTACATATGATGGAGGGTTGATTCAGCTCAACGTGTTTACATGCGGTGGAGGGTTGGTGCTGCCCGGGGTGTTTACATGCTGTGGAGGGTTGATGCAGCTTGGAGTGTTTACATGCGGTGGAGGGTTGATGCTGCGAGGAGTGTTTACATGCGATAGAGGGTTAATGCTGCCTGGAGTGTTTACATGCGGTCGAGGGTTGATGCTGCCCGACATTCTTACATGCGATCGAGGGTTGATGCAGGTCAGCGTGTTTTTATGCGGTGGAGGGTTGATAGAGCTGGGAGTGTTTTCATGCTATGGAGGGTTTATGCAGCTTGATGTTTTTACATGCGGTGGAGGGTTGATGCTGCCTGGCGTCTTAACATGTGGTGGAATGTTGATGCAGCTCGAAATGTTTACATGCGATGGAGGATTGACGCAGCTCGACGTGTTTACATGCGGTGTAGGGTTGATGCAGCACGAATTGTTTCCATGTGATGAAGGGTTGATGCATGTTGGAGTGTTTACATGCGATGGAGGGTTGATGCAACGCAGCGTGTTTACATGCAGTGGAGGGTTGATGCAGCTCGATGTGTTGACATGCGGAGGAGGGTTGATGCAGCTTGACGTTTTTACATGCGATGGAGGGTTGTGGCTCCCTGGAGTGTTTACATGCGGTGGAGGGTTGATGCTGCGAGGAGTGTTTACATGCGATGGAGGGTTGATGCAGGTCAGTGTGTTTATATGCGGTGGAGGGTTGATACAGCTTGGAGTGTTTTCATGCTATGGAGGGTTAAAGCAGCTCAACGTGTTTACATACGATGGAGGGTTGATGCAGCCCGGAGTGTTTACATGCGGTGGAGGGTTGATGCAGCCCGAATTGTTTCCATGTGATGGAGGGTTGACGCAGCTCAACGTTTTTACATGTGGTGGAGCGTTGATGCTGCCCGGAGTGTTTATATGCGATGGACGGTTGATAAAGCCCGAAATGTTTACATGTGATGGAGGGTTGATGCAGCTCGATGTGTTTACATGCGGAGGAGGGTTGACGCAGCTCAGCGTGTTTACTTGTGGTGGAGGGTTGATTAGGCCCGAAGTGTTTACATGCGGTGGAGGGTTGATGCAGCTCGAAATGTTTACATGCGATGGAGGGTTGATGCAGCTCGACGTGTTTACATGTGGTGGAGGGTTGATGCAGGTCAGCGTGTTTACATGCGGTGGAGGGTTTATGCAGCTTGGAGTGTTTACATGCGGTGGAGGGTTGATGCGTCTCGAGTTGTTTACCTGCGTTGGTGAGTTGATGCAGCTCGACGTGTTTACATGCGGTGGAGGGTTGATGCAGCCCGAAATGTTTACATTTGCTGGATGGGTTGATGCAGCTTGGAGTGTTTACATGCCACGGAAGGTTGATGCTGCTCGACGTGTGTACATGCGATGGAGGGTTGATTCAGCTCGACGTGTTTATATGCGGTGGAGGGTTTATGCAGCTCAACGTTTTTACATGCGGTGGAGGGTTGATGCTGCCCGAGTGTTTAAATGCGGTGGAGGGTTGATGCAGCTCGAATTGTTTCCATGTGATGGAGGGTTGATGCAGCTCGACGTGTTTACATGCGATGGAGGGTTGATTTAGCTCGACATTTTTACATGCGGTGGAGGGTTGATGCTGCCCGGAGTGTTTACATGCTGTGGAGGGTTGATGCAGCTTGGAGTGTTTACATGCGGTCGAGGGTTGATGCTGCCTGACGTGTTTACATGTAATGGAGGGTTGATGCAGCTCAGCGTGTTTACATGCGGTGGAGGGTTGATGCAGCTCAGCGTGTTTACATGCGGTGGAGGGTTGATGCAGCAGGAATTGTTTCCATGTGATGGAGGGTTGTTGCAGCTTGGAGTGTTTACATGCGATGGAGGGTTGCTGCAGCTCGACGTGTTTACATGCGATGGAGGGTTGATGCAGCTTGAAATGTTCACATGCGGTGTAGGGTTGATGCAGCTCGACGTTTTTACATGCGATGGAGGGTTGATGCAGCTCAACGTGTTTGCATGCGGTGGAGGGTTTATGCAGCTCAACGTGTTTGCATGCGGTGGAGGGTTTATGCAGCCCGAAATGTTTACATGCGCTGGAGGGTTGATGCAGCTTGGAATGTTTACATGCGATGGAGGGTTGATGCAGCTCGACGTTTTTACATGCGATGGAGGGTTGATGCAGCTCAACGTGTTTGCATGCGGTGGAGGGTTTATGCAGCCCGAAATGTTTACATGCGCTGGAGGGTTGATGCAGCTTGGAGTGTTTACATGCGATGGAGGGTTGACGCAGCTCGACATTTTTACATGCAATGGAGGGTTGATGCAGCTCGACGTGTTTACATGCGATGGAGGGTTGATTTAGCTCGACATTTTTACATGCGGTGGAGGGTTGATGCTGCCCGGAGTGTTTACATGCTGTGGAGGGTTGATGCAGCTTGGAGTGTTTACATGCGGTCGAGGGTTGATGCTGCCCGGAGTTTTTACATGCTGTGAAGGGTTGATGCAACCCGACATTTTTACATGCGGTGGCGGGTTAATGCAGTCAGCTTGTTTACATGCGGTGGACGGTTGATGCAGCTTGGAGTGTTTTCATGCTATGGAGGGTTGATGCAGCTCAACCTGTTTACATACGATGGAGGGTTGATTCAGCACGACGTGTTTACATACGATGGAGGGTTGATGCAGCTCAACGTGTTTACATATGATGGAGGGTTGATTCAGCTCAACGTGTTTACATGCGGTGGAGGGTTGGTGCTGCCCGGGGTGTTTACATGCTGTGGAGGGTTGATGCAGCTTGGAGTGTTTACATGCGGTGGAGGGTTGATGCTGCGAGGAGTGTTTACATGCGATAGAGGGTTAATGCTGCCTGGAGTGTTTACATGCGGTCGAGGGTTGATGCTGCCCGACATTCTTACATGCGATCGAGGGTTGATGCAGGTCAGCGTGTTTTTATGCGGTGGAGGGTTGATAGAGCTGGGAGTGTTTTCATGCTATGGAGGGTTTATGCAGCTTGATGTTTTTACATGCGGTGGAGGGTTGATGCTGCCTGGCGTCTTAACATGTGGTGGAATGTTGATGCAGCTCGAAATGTTTACATGCGATGGAGGATTGACGCAGCTCGACGTGTTTACATGCGGTGTAGGGTTGATGCAGCACGAATTGTTTCCATGTGATGGAGGGTTGATGCATGTTGGAGTGTTTACATGCGATGGAGGGTTGATGCAACGCAGCGTGTTTACATGCAGTGGAGGGTTGATGCAGCTCGATGTGTTGACATGCGGAGGAGGGTTGATGCAGCTTGACGTTTTTACATGCGATGGAGGGTTGTGGCTCCCTGGAGTGTTTACATGCGGTGGAGGGTTGATGCTGCGAGGAGTGTTTACATGCGATGGAGGGTTGATGCAGGTCAGTGTGTTTATATGCGGTGGAGGGTTGATACAGCTTGGAGTGTTTTCATGCTATGGAGGGTTAAAGCAGCTCAACGTGTTTACATACGATGGAGGGTTGATGCAGCCCGGAGTGTTTACATGCGGTGGAGGGTTGATGCAGCCCGAATTGTTTCCATGTGATGGAGGGTTGACGCAGCTCAACGTTTTTACATGTGGTGGAGCGTTGATGCTGCCCGGAGTGTTTATATGCGATGGACGGTTGATAAAGCCCGAAATGTTTACATGTGATGGAGGGTTGATGCAGCTCGATGTGTTTACATGCGGAGGAGGGTTGACGCAGCTCAGCGTGTTTACTTGTGGTGGAGGGTTGATTAGGCCCGAAGTGTTTACATGCGGTGGAGGGTTGATGCAGCTCGAAATGTTTACATGCGATGGAGGGTTGATGCAGCTCGACGTGTTTACATGTGGTGGAGGGTTGATGCAGGTCAGCGTGTTTACATGCGGTGGAGGGTTTATGCAGCTTGGAGTGTTTACATGCGGTGGAGGGTTGATGCGTCTCGAGTTGTTTACCTGCGTTGGTGAGTTGATGCAGCTCGACGTGTTTACATGCGGTGGAGGGTTGATGCAGCCCGAAATGTTTACATTTGCTGGATGGGTTGATGCAGCTTGGAGTGTTTACATGCCACGGAAGGTTGATGCTGCTCGACGTGTGTACATGCGATGGAGGGTTGATTCAGCTCGACGTGTTTATATGCGGTGGAGGGTTTATGCAGCTCAACGTTTTTACATGCGGTGGAGGGTTGATGCTGCCCGAGTGTTTAAATGCGGTGGAGGGTTGATGCAGCTCGAATTGTTTCCATGTGATGGAGGGTTGACGCAGCTCAACGTTTTTACATGTGGTGGAGCGTTGATGCTGCCCGGAGTGTTTATATGCGATGGACAGTTGATAAAGCCCGAAATGTTTACATGTGATGGAGGGTTGATGCAGCTCGATGTGTTTACATGCGGAGGAGGGTTGATGCAGCTCAGCGTGTTTACTTGTGGTGGAGGGTTGATTAGGCCCGAAGTGTTTACATGCGGTGGAGGGTGTATGCAGCTCGACGTGTTTACATGCGGTGGAGGGTTGATGCAGCTCGACGTGTTTACATGCGGTGGAGGGTTGATGCAGCTCGAAATGTTTACATGCGATGGAGGGTTGATGCAGCTCGACGTGTTGACATGTGGTGGAGGGTTGATGCAGGTCAGCGTGTTTACATGCGGTGGAGGGTTTATGCAGCTTGGAGTGTTTACATGCGGTGGAGGGTTGATGCGTCTCGACTTGTTTACCTGCGTTGGTGAGTTGATGCAGCTCGACGTGTTTACATGCGGTGGAGGGTTGATGCAGCCCGAAATGTTTACATTTGCTGGATGGGTTGATGCAGCTTGGAGTGTTTACATGCCACGGAAGGTTGATGCTGCTCGACGTGTGTAAATGCGATGGAGGGTTGATTCAGCTCGACGTGTTTATATGCGGTGGAGGGTTTATGCAGCTCAACGTTTTTACATGCGGTGGAGGGTTGATGCTGCCCGAGTGTTTAAATGCGGTGGAGGGTTGATGCAGCTCGACGTGTTTACATGCAGTGGAGGGTTGATGCTTCCCGGAGTGTTTACATGCGGTGGAGGGTTGATGCGGCTCGACTTGTTTACCTGCGGTGGAGAGTTGATGCAGCTCGACGTGTTTACATGCGGTGGAGGGTTGATGCTGCCCGAGTGTTTAAATGCGGTGGAGGGTTGAGGCAGCTCGACGTGTTTACATGCAGTGGAGGGTTGATGCGGCTCGACTTGTTTACCTGCGGTGGAGAGTTGATGCAGCTCGACGTGTTTACATGCGGTGGAGGGTTGATTTGGCCCAGAGTGTTTACTTGCAGTGGACGGTTGATGCAGCTCGACATGTATACATACGATAGAGGGTTGATGCAGCCCGACTTGTTTACATGTAGTCAAGGGTTGATTCAGGTCAGCGTGTTTACATGCGGTGGAGGGTTGATGCAGCCCGAATTGTTTCCATGTGATGGAGGGTTGACGCAGCTCAACGTTTTTACATGCGGTGGAGGGTTGACGCAGCTCAACGTTTTTACATGCGGTGAAGCGTTGATGCTGCCCGGAGTGTTTATATGCGATGGAGGGTTGATAAAGCCCTAAATGTTTACATGTGATGGTGGGTTGATGCAGCTCGACGTGTTTACATGCAGTGGAGGGTTGATGCAGCTCGATGTGTTGACATGCGGAGGAGGGTTGATGCATCTCAGCGTGTTTACTTGTGGTGGAGGGTTGATTAGGCCCAGAGTGTTTACATGCGGTGGAGGGTTGATGCTGCGAGGAGTGTTTACATGCGGTGGCGGGTTGATGCTGCCGGGAGTGTTTACCTGTGATGGAGGGTTGAGGCAGCTCAGCGTGTTTACATGCGGTGGAGGGTTGATGCAGCTCAACATGTTTACATGCGGTGGAGGGTTGATGCAGCAGGAATTGTTTCCATGTGATGGAGGGTTGATGCAGCTCGACGTCTTTACATGCAATGGAGGGTTGATGCAGCTCGAAATGTTTACATGCGATGGAGGATTGACGCAGCTCGACGTGTTTACATGCGGTGGAGGGTTGATGCAGCAGGAATTGTTTCCATGTGATGGAGGGTTGATGCAGGTTGGAGTGTTTACATGCGGTGGCGCGTTGATGCAGCTCGACGTTTTTACATGCGGCGGAGGGTAGATGCAACTCAGCGTGTTTATATGCAATGGGGGGTTGATGCAGCTTGGAGTTTTTACATGCGATAGAGGGTTCATGCTGCCCGGAGTGTTTACATGCGATGGAGGGTTGACGCAGCACAACGTTTTTACATGTGGTGGAGCGTTGATGCTGCCCGGAGTGTTTATATGCGATGGACGGTTGATAAAGCCCGAAATGTTTACATGTGATGGAGGGTTGATGCAGCTCGATGTGTTTTACATGCGGAGGAGGGTTGATGCAGCTCAGCGTGTTTACTTGTGGTGGAGGGTTGATTAGGCCCGAAGTGTTTACATGCGGTGGAGGGTTGATGCAGCTCGACGTGTTTACATGCGGTGGAGGGTTGATGCAGCTCGAAATGTTTACATGCGATGGAGGGTTGATGCAGCTCGACGTGTTTACATGTGGTGGAGGGTTGATGCAGCACGAATTGTTTCCATGTGATGGAGGGTTGATGCAGCTAAGCGTGTTTACATGCGATGGAGGGTTGATGCAGCACGAATTGTTTCCATGTGATGGAGGGTTGATGCAGCTTGGAGTGTTTACATGCGATGGAGGGTTGATGCAACGCAGCGTGTTTACATGCGGCGGAGGGTAGATGCAGCTTGGAGTGTTTACATGCGGTGGCGGGTTGATGCAGCTTGACATTTTTACATGCGATGGAGGGTTGTTGCAACTCAGCGTGTTTATATGCAATGGGGGGTTGATGCAGCTTGGAGTTTTTACATGCGATAGAGGGTTGATGCTGCCCGGAGTGTTTACATGCGATGGAGGGTTGACGCAGCTCGACGTGTTTATATGCCATGGAGGGTTGATGCAGCTCGACGTTTTTACATGCAGTGGAGGGTTTAAGCTGCCCGAAGTGTTTACATGCGGTGGAGGGTTGATTTGGCCCAGAGTGTCTACTTGCAGTGGACAGTTGATGCAGCTCAACGTGTTTACATGCGATGGAGGGTTTAAGCTGCCCGAAGTGTTTACATGCGGTCGAGGGTTGATTCAGGTCAGTGTGTTTAAATGCGGTGGAGGGTTGATGCAGCCCGACTTGTTTCCATGTGATGGAGGGTTGATGCAGCTTAACGTGTTTACATGCGATGGAGGGTTGACGCAACTCAACGTTTTTACATGCGGTGGAGGGTTGATGCTGCCCGAAGTGTTTATATGCGATGGAGGGTTGATGAAACCCGAAATGTTTACATGTGATGGTGGGTTGATGTAGCTCGACGTGTTTACATGCAGTGGAGGGTTGATGCAGCTCGATGTGTTGACATGCGGAGGAGGATTGATGCAGCTCAACGTGTTTACTTGTGGTGGAGGGTTGATTAGGCCCGGAATGTTTACATGCGGTGGAGGGTTGATACACCTTGGAGTGTTTTCATGCTATGGAGGGTTGATGCAGCTCAACGTGTTTACATACGATGGAGGGTTGATTCAGCACGACATGTTTACATGCGGTGGAGGGTTTATGCAGCTTGACGTTTTTACATGCGATGGAGGGTTGTGGCTGCCTGGAGTGTTTACATGCGGTGGAGGGTTGATGCTGCGAGGAGTGTTTACATGCGATGGAGGGTTGATGCAGGTCAGTGTGTTTATATGCGGTGGAGGGTTGATACAGCTTGGAGTGTTTTCATGCTATGGAGGGTTGATGCAGCTCAACGTGTTTACATACGATGGAGGGTTGATTTAGCTCGACGTTTTTACATGCGGTGGAGGGTTGATGCTTCCCGGAGTGTTTACATGCGGTGGAGGGTTGAGGCGGCTCGACTTGTTTACCTGCGGTGGAGAGTTGATGCAGCTCTACGTGTTGACATGCGGTGGAGGGTTGATGCAGCTCGACGTATTTACATGCGTTTGTAGGGTTGATTCAGCTCGACGTGTTTCAATGTG
Source organism: Telmatherina bonti (assembly GCF_933228915.1). NCBI lineage: Eukaryota > Metazoa > Chordata > Actinopteri > Atheriniformes > Telmatherinidae > Telmatherina > Telmatherina bonti. The sequence continues at coordinate 407,438 of NC_136627.1, read as the reverse complement.
ATGGAGGGTTGATGCAGCTCAACGTGTTTACATGCGGTAGAGGGTTGATGCAGCAGGAATTGTTTCCATGTGATGGAGGGTTGATGCAGCTCGACGTGTTTACATTCGATGGAGGGTTGATGCATCTCGAAATGTTTACATGCGATGGAGGGTTGATGCAGCTCGACGTGTTTACATGTGGTGGAGGGTTGATGCAGCACGAATTGTTTCCATGTGATGGAGGGTTGATGCAGCTCAGCATGTTTACATGTGGTGGAGGGTTGATGCAGGTCAGCGTGTTTACATGCGGTGGAGGGTTTATGCAGCCTGGAGTGTTTACATGCGGTGTAGGGTTGATGCATCTCGACTTGTTTACCTGCGTTGGTGAGTTGATGCAGCTTGACGTATTTACATGCGGTGGAGGGTTGATGCAGCCCGAAATGTTTACATTTGCTGGAGGGTTGATGCAGCTTGGAGTGTTTACATGCCACGGAAGGTTGATGCTGCTCGACGTGTGTACATGCGATGGAGGGTTGATTCAGCTCGACGTGTTTATATGCGGTGGAGGGTTTATGCAGCTCAACGTTTTTACATGCGGTGGAGGGTTGATGCAGTACGAATTGTTTCCATTTGATGGAGGGTTGATGAAGCTCAACGTGTTTACATGCGATGGAGGATTGACGCAGCTCGACGTTTTTACATGCGATGGAGGGTTGATGCAACTCAGCTTGTTTACATGCGGTGGAGGGTTGATGCAGCCCGACTTGTCTACATGTGGTGGAGGGTCGATTTAGCTCGACATCTTTACATGCGGTGGAGGGTTGATGCAGCTTGGAGTGTTCACATGCGGTGGAGGGTTGATGCGTCTCGACTTGTTTACCTGCGTTGGTGAGTTGATGCAGCTCGACGTGTTTACATGCGGTGGAGGGTTGATGCAGCCCGAAATGTTTACATTTGCTGGAGGGTTGATGCAGCTTGGAGTATTTACATGCGAAGGAAGGTTGATGCTGCTTGACGTGTGTACATGCGATGGAGGGTTGATTCAGCTCGACGTGTTTATATGCGGTGGAGGGTTTATGCAGCTCAACGTTTTTACATGCGGTGGAGGGTTTATGCAGCTCAACGTTTTTACATGCGGTGGAGGGTTGATGCAGTACGAATTGTTTCCATTTGATGGAGGGTTGATGAAGCTCGACGTTTTTACATGCGATGGAGGGTTGATGCAACTCAGCTTGTTTACATGCGGTGGAGGGTTGATGCAGCTCAATGTGTTTACATACGGTGGAGGGTTGATGCAGCCCGACTTGTTTACATGTGGTGGAGGGTCGATTTAGCTCGACATCTTTACATGCGGTGGAGGGTTGATGCAGCTTGGAGTGTTTACATTGGATGGAGGGTTGATGCAGGTCAGCGCGTTTACATGCGGTAGAGGGTTGATGCAGCTCCACGTGTTTACATGCGGTGGAAGTTTTGATGCAGTTTGACATTTTTACATGCGAAGGAGGGTTGATGCAGCTCAACATGTTTACATGCGGGGGAGAGATGATGCAGCCCGACGTGTTCACATGCGGTGGAGAGTTGATGCAGCCCGAAATGTTTACATGTGACGGAGGGTTTATGCAGCGCGTGTTTACATGCGATGGAGGGTTGATGCAGCTCAGCCTGATTACATGCGGTGGATAGTTGATTAAGCCCGGAGTGTTTACATGCGGTGGAGGGTTTATGCAGCTCGACATGTTTACATATGATGGAGGGTTGATGCAGCCCGACTTGTTTACATGCGGTGGAGGGTCGATTTAGCTCGACATCTTTACATGCGGTGGAGCGTTGATGCAGCTTGGAGTGTTTACATGCGATGGAGTGTCGATGCAGGTCAGCGTGTTAACATGCGGTGGAAGTTTTGATACAGCTTGACATTTTTACATGCGAAGGAGGGTTGATGCAGCTCAACATGTTTACATGCAGTGGAGGTTTTGTGCTGCCTGGAGTGTTTACATGCGGTGGAGGGTTGATATAGCGCGACGTTTTTATGTGCAGCTGAGAGTTGATGCAGCTCGACACGCGACAAAAGAAAGTTGAAAAAGTTTAGCTTCTGTCACTGGCAGTGAGGATTTTATTAACTGTTTGAATAAAATATGAATTTTTCTAAATCGGTTTTGATGATATTAGTTTTTTTTTTCAAAAAAGATTAACCAGTGTTCCTTTATTTTTTTTGTAAAAACAGATTTAACAGCAATATTTCTGTTACTGTGAGAAAATTCTCTGGACTAATCATGCTTTATCTGATACTACATGCTGCAGTAAAAATGGCAGAATTTCCTCCAATGTCATAAACAATCAAATTTCTTGGAGACGGACGATCCGAGAACGTGACATTCATTGTCGCTGCTGTTTGTCGCATCCCATGTGTCGAGCCCATTAGGTTGGGATCTGGGCTTTGATTAGGTCATTCTCACACATTTAAACACTTAACCTTAAACCAGATTGTCCAAGTGCGAGATTGACTCTACTGCAACTTGGAGCCATTAACACCATGACGGTTTGGTGAACTTGGTCCAATTGGGCCCTTTTCCAGGTAAAGACTACACTTAAAAATATTGCAATCGGACATTTATTAAATGCTGGTGGGTTGTGGGATTTTTCTTTTCATTCTCTTTTTTTTTGTCCTCCCAATGAGTGTACGGACACCAAGATCACCCTAATAAAGGGTTTGCAGGAGGATTTTCAAACCTTGTGCCTATTACGAGGACAGTTCTGGCTGCCATCATGCATTCAGTGCAGCCACGGATATTCTTCTACTGCTGGTTCTGTGATTCAGGAACAGAAAATACAGATGAAACCAACATGATGGATATCTGATTTGTGATGCATTCTCACAACCACAAGAATAAAACCCCCAAGTCATAAAATAACACACTACAAGGGGGTGGTGTGATGGTTCAGTGTGATACAATGCAAGCACAAAAAAAAGCAATAGTGGTGTTTCAACACATACGATATCCCTTCCAGTATGCTGTGTCTTTGTTGGAAGATCACTCCAGCTTCTGATCTCGAACTACCCCTAGGTATTTCTATGACTGCACAGTCGCTATATCCTCCCCATCAATGCAGACTGGCTGGCTCGGTGCGTTAGATCTTCTGAAGTCCACCACCAGAAGACAGGTCTTTTTACTCCAGTAGAAGAAGGGCTCCACAAGGTCACTGTAGTCCCCTTCCTGTCCACCACTGACACATACCACAAATCTGATGCGTGAATAGAAAGGGAGCTAAGTTAGTCCCCCGTGGAGCCTCAGTGCTGCATTCCAGTGTCTCACAAACACATAACCCCACACCGATGTACTGAGAACAAGGTACATCTAGGTAGGTGTACGCCCAGGGCAGCATGTAAAGAACCGCATCTTCAACTCCCAAGCATTTCTGGTCGGCAAATGGGAGAGGGTTTAGGAGCTTCCCCCAGGTCTTCACTATGTGAGATGTCAAAGCCACAGGTCTGTAGTTATTCAGCTCCACTGGCCACCCAGTTGTTGAGACATGAAGTCAGCACCAGGACTTCTCCCATCTGAAGGCTCATATTGAAGAGCCTCCAAAGAGGGACTGCTAGTCGTCCTGCTAGTTGTTGGTGGCAGGAGCAGCCACAGACGTGGACCTGGAGGATGGTCGTGCCGAGGCGAACAGAGCAGTAGCAGAGATGTAAGAAGTTGCTACAGAAGGTGTTTTTGTTCTCCAGCTGATTTTCTACCTTTCTCTTGTACTCCACTTTGGCATGCCTCAGAGTCTTTTTAAGCTGTCTTTGCAACTCCTCAGCTTTTCCCAATCCCCTTCCTGAAATGCCTACTTCTTCTGGTTCAGGAGGTGCTTGATGTCACTGGTTATCGGTGGTTTGATGTTAGGATAGCACCGTACAGTTCCAGCCAGAATCAGTGTCCGTACAGAAACTGATGTAGTCTGTGATGGTGTTGACTCTCCTGTCCATTTCCTGCTCTCCCAGCAGTACATCCCAGACAGTGCGATCAAAGCAGTCTCAGAGCATCTCTTGCCTTTGTTGACGACTTCCTGAAAGATCTGGTGGTAACAGCAAGCCTCTGTACACAAAGTTTATATGTGGGTTAAAATTAGACCATGTTGTGATCTGATCTGCCCAGTGGAGGGAGAGGTACAGTCCTGTACACCTCCTTCAGGTTGCAATCAAACAGATCTAGTGTCCTATCTCCTCTTGTTGGATGTCCATATACTGAACAAAACTAGTCCGACGGAAGGAGAGTGATATGATGATGCTCAGATACTAATCAATACTAAAATGTAGTAACTAGTTAGATATGTGTACGTTAACACAGGTATCAATTCTTAAATGCTGACCACTTTCAAAATGGCAGCAGCCAAAGGCAAGGTAGACATACTGAAGAGTGAGGTTGTTTGGACCTTGAAGCAATGCTTAACCTAATACGAATCCAGACAGAACCGCATCATTCATGGAAGTGAGCCAGTCAGTTAGAAGCGGCCCACACCATCGCTCCGGATTATATGTGGCATATCGGGAAATGAGAAAGTTTCCATTTCCACTCTCTATCATAACCGTAAGCAAAAGTTAGCTATCTGCTGGGTTCTGACATCACTCCTCTCTGCATCCCTGGTGTCTAGGTAAACAGCATGCTCATATCTTCCTACGCTTTTGTTTGAAGTTGTGGCTCAGAAACATTAAATTCATAAATAAAAGTGAATGTCAAGCTTAGCATCCATAGTTAGCCACGCTGCTAGCATCCATAGTTAGCCAGGCTGTTAGAATCGTAATCAACCAGCAACCTCTGGCGGTCAAAAGTGAAGCCTATGCGAAAGTGCATAAGTGCGTGTCCTTTTGATTGACAGGCACCCGATCTCCCGCTTCTTGTAAAAAAAAAAAACTAAAAAAAAAAACCGCAGAACAACCACGGTTTTCAGCCGGTTAACAACATGACTTAGCTTTAGCCCGCTTACCTCCGTTAGCTCGTTAGCTCCTGTTATCTCTGGGTTAGCTTGGTTAGCTCTTAGCTACATGCAGGTTGGAGTTTGCTAGTTGTTAATCATCCACCATGACGCTCACAGCCCCCCTCTCAGCTCCACCTCTTTGCCCATATTTGTATTTTCTGGGCGAGACGACACATATGCCCCTGCCAAGATGGTGATGGTAGGAACCGCCCACCGAGCTTCAATTCAGCTCTTCAGAAACCTACGTTGACGTCACGGAGGCTCCGCCCATCTTTTATATACAGGTTATGATCATAATGCAGCCATGCTGCTAGCATCATGAAATGAAATGAATGAAATGAAATGAAAAATACTTTATTAATCCCCAAAGGGAAATATTGCAGTAGATAATTAACTAGAGGAGGTCTTGTTCCGGAGGCTGATGGCTGCTGGCAGGAATGATCTTCTGTATCTTTCAGTCTTACATCGGACCTGAAGAAGCCTCTCACTGAACACACTTTGTTGTTTCATCACCGTGTTGTGGAGAGGGTGTGAAGAATCCTCCATCATCTTCATCAGCTTGTGCAGCATTCTTCTTTGGACAATCAACTCCAGCGGCTCCAGAGTTACTCCAAGCACAGAAGCAGCTTTCTGGATCAGTTTGTTGATTCTCTTCAAGTCTCTGGTTCTGATGCTACTACCCCAGCAGATGCTGCAAAGCTGACTGCACTCTCCACAACAGACTTCTAGAAGATATGCAACATCTTGGTGCAGACGTTAAACCATCTCAGCTTCCTTAAGAAGTACAGTCTGCTCTGACCTTTCTTGTAGATGTAGTCAGTGTTGCATTTCCAGTCCAGTTTGTTGTCCAGCTGAACTCCAAGATACTTGTATTCCTCCACCACCTCCACCTCCTCTCCCAGGATGGAAACAGTGCTTTGTTTATTCTTCTTCCTCCTGAAGTCAACAATCATCTCTTTTGTTTTGCTGCTATTTAATATGAGATGATTGTCACCGCACCATTTAACAAACTGACTGACCAGTTCTCTGTACTCTGCTTCTTGTCCATCCCTGATACACCCCACAACTGCAGAGTCATCAGAGTATTTCTGCAGATGACAGGACTCAGAGTTGTACTGGAAGTCTGAGGTGTACAGAGTGAAGAGGAATGGCCAGAGTACAGTTCCTTGTGGTGCACCAGTGCTGCTGACCTCCATCTCAGACACACAACCTTTCAGTCTCACAAACTGGGGTCTGTTTGTGAGGTAGTCATAGATCCAGGTGGTTGTGGAGGTATCCACCTGGAATTTATGGAGCTTCTCACATAACAAAGCAGGCTGAATGGTATTAAAAGCACTGAGAAATGAAAGAACATGACCCTCAGAGTGCTGCCTGAATGGTCCAGATGAGAGTGTGCTCTCTGGAGCAGGTATATGATGGCATCTTCAACCCCAAGTCCATTACGATATGCAAACTGGAATGGGTCCTGAAAGGTGTTTACTTGCTTGTTGAGGTGAGCCAGTAAGAGTCTCTCCAGGACTTTCATGATGTGAGATGTCAGGGCAACTGGTCTGTAGTCACTTGGTTCAGCTGGTTGTGTTTTTTTAGGCACTGGAACAAGGCAGGAGGTTTTCCACAGCACTGGGACTCTATTTTGTCTCAGACTGGTGTTGAAAAGGTGCTGGAGAATCGGACATAGTTGTTCTGAGCAGGTCTTGAGAACTCTGGGACTGACACCATCTGGACCTGCAGCCTTGTTCTGGTTCAGTTTCTCAAGTTGCTTCTTAACCTGATTGCAGGAGACAAACAAGGTGGAGGTCTCAGGATGTCCTGATGTGGAGGGAGATGAAGCTGTGTTCTGGTCCATGACTGAGCTGCAGGGTGACAGATTGGAGGCGTGACAGGAAAGCAGTGGGCTTATGGAGGGTGTGTGGTCTGTTGGGCTGGAGGTAGGGGGTGAACTGAACCTGTTGAAGAATATGTTCAGCTCATTAGCTCTGTCCAGACCTCCATCAGGCTGGTCCCCCTTTAACTTGAAGCCGGTGATCTTCTTCATTCCAGACCACACATCCCTCAGGTTATTCTGCTGGAGCTGACTTTCTAACTTCTTCCTGTAGTCCTCCTTGCACTTCTTAGTTTGTGTTTTAAGTTGTTTTTGTGTTGCCCTCAATAACTCCCTGTCTCCATCCCTGAAGGCTTTCTTTTTGATGTTCAGCAGCTTTTTCAGGTCACTGGTGATCCAGGGTTTGTTATTGGGGAAGCACCTCACTGTTCTTGTTGGGACGATGCTGTCCACACAGAAGTTTATGTAATCTGTCACACACTCAGTCATGGCGTTGATGTCGTCTCCATGAGGTTCACAGAGGACGTTCCAGTCTGTAGCCTCAAAGCCTCCTCTAAGAGCATCTTCAGCTTCAGCAGACCAGATTTTGATAGTCTTTGTGATGACTGGTTGCTGCTGAACGATGGGCTTGTAGGTGGAGGCGAGAAGAACCAGATTATGGTCAGATCTTCCTAAAGGAGGCAGGGCAGAACAACTGGATCCATTATTCATATTTGCATAAAATAAGTCCAACATCTTATTTTCTCTGGTGGAGCAGCTGACAAACTGCTGGAATGTTGGTAGAGTTGCAGAGAGGGAGACATTGTTGAAGTCTCCGGAGATCGCCATGAATGAGTTTGGATGCTGTGTTTGTAGCCGAGCAACGACGGAGCTGATGACGTCACAGGCTGTGTCTGGTGCGGTACCAGGTATTATATAAACCGCTACCAGAATAACACAGGTAAACTCTCTGGGTAAATAATATGGACGGAAGCTCACAGCTAACAGTTCCATGTCCCTTGTGCATATCTTCTCCTTGACAGTAACATGTCCAGGATGACACCAACGCTGGTTAACCAGCACTGCAATTCCACCACCCTTTAGCTTTCTGCTGTGTTGTCTACTGCGGTCTGCACGGACCGTTTTAAAGCCCGGTACAGACACATTACAGTCAGGGATGTGTTCATGCAGCCATGTCTCGGTGAAGCACATAATACTGCACTCTCTGTATTCTTTCTGAGACCTTGTTAGCATCTCAAGCTCGTCTGTTTTGTTAGCTAGCGATCTCACATTACCCATGAGGACGGTCGGGAGAAATGGTTTAAATCTCCATCGCCGTCTTCGTTCTCTGACTCCCGCTCTGCATCCTCTTCTCTTTCTTTTCAACTCCATCGGAATTTGATGTGTTGTTTCGCTGATAATCCTGATTTGGAAGAGGTTAATCAGTTGATCCCGATTGTAAACAAGTCTTTTGTTGCCATGGAGACTCATCATAACAAGTCTTGGAAGAGCCAAACATATGTATAAAAATCTTCCAAGTGCACTTAGTGTACTTGTTAAGAGAAGTTGAAGTTTCTTTTAGTTTTGTATTTTTTAATCAACAGTGAGTAGTTTAAGGGGACATAGCTGCACAAGTTATATTTAAAATAATACAGTGCTTCTCAAACATTTTTACAGTTTGTACCACCTGAGAAAATATCAAGCTTTCCAGTCAGTACCACCATTATGACAAACCTCAGCATACAGCAGTGAAGACTTACCCTATTAGCTATGGACAGTTTATAAAGGGGCGCTGTGATGGACTGGGGACCTATCTAGAGTGTTCCCACTTTTTAACATTATCTGCCATGAACCGCATTCTCCGTGATGCTGTGTTGTTTGAAAATGGCACACACACACACACACACACACACACACACACATACACACACACACACACACACACACACACACACACACACACACACACACACACACACACACACACACACATAAAGCATGTAACGTCTTTGGCTAGTGCAGACGCAGTTGCTCACCAGTCGTGTGTGGCTTTCCAGCTTTCGCTGTTGGAAGGCTGACTGTATGTGGCTGCGTGTGCTTTGGGTGGGAGAACAGCAGGCTGTAACTTGGACCTGGACTGCTTCAGTTCTCCCTGTTTTCATAGAAAACATCCATTGGTTTATCTTTCAGCGCTGGTTCCAAGGCAGGCCCAGAGTGGCTCATTGGGAGGACTGGGATAAATTCCAGCGGGCCAGCGATTTCCCTGTGTTTATTCTTTTTTAAAATATTTTTTAAAAATTGTATAATTTAATTTTAGGCTGGTGTTCACTGATGGTACTGGCTAAATTGATGAGGTGTGCTGCTCCTGCTCTCCCCGAGTCGATTCCTCCTGCAGCTCAGCCTCTCCCTCGTTTTTTTTCTTCTTCCCCTGTTTTGGCAGACGGAACACACCCAACGTTGGTCAGTGGAGGGGTTTGAAAGATGGAAAGTAGAAAGGGCAAGGGTGGTGCAGAGAAGGTAAGAAAGAGGAAAGCTCTGGAAACAGCTAAATTTGGAAAAATTGGCAACTTTTTCATCAAACAGGCTTGCAGTTTGTAATGTCAAATAAAGACGATCAAACGGGTTGGCAAGATGTTGATCTCTGTCTGCAAACCAGCGTTCAAGTTAATTTATTATCAAGACTTGACAACAACAACAATGTGGCGTTGTGGCATGTAACATATATAGTTAATTTAAATGATAGTATGACGCTACATAACTGGGAGACTGTCCAGCTGCTCAGAGGGAGAAGCGAGATGCAGAATCAAACGGCAGCCGTGAGCCCAAAAGTCCAGATTGGCCAAGTAGGCTCACTCTTTGTGTGGTTATTATAATGAAGCCTATGGTGGGGACTTGCTGTACATGTAAAATGCCCTGAGATGCTAGATCAGGCATGTCCAGCTCTGGTGGTCTTCGAGGGCCACAATCCTGTAGGTTTTCCATGTATCTCTGCTCCAACATTGCTGTTGGATCCATTTAATGGAAGCCAGGTGTGTTGGAGCAGTGATACATGGAAAAGCTGCAGGACAGCGGCCCTCGAGGACCGACTGTCCTAGATGATTCAACACCATATTAATGACAGTGACCTGAACTGATCGGAGGCTGAGTGCTTTAGTGTCAGATGCAGAGCGAGATGCCAGGCGTGGTGGGGAGATTGGTCATGTCAGTACGGATGGAGCAGGAGAGCTGTTGGAACAAGCAAGCATTAGTTCCCATGAAACTACTCTCTATGCCCAAACAGCAGCACCGTCTCATTGTTTTTTTGTTTTTAAAAGTTAGATAGTAAACATGCAGAGCCCACAATTAAAAGGGAATGTAATGAAAGTAAGATGAACTATGCCTGTATATTTTTCACATCAACAATACCTCAAAAGTTAAGTAAAACTGTATTTTCTTCATCAAAAGTGCAGGTGAATCCAGGGAAACTGGAGGAAGCGTGAAAGGGAAGGAAGAGTCTACTCCGGGACTAATTACAGCTCCAGAACTTCATGTTAGGAATGACACAGATGACGATGAGTCTGTTGGGAGTTTTGATTACTCTGTCACAGCATATACACTTTTTTATTACCATCCACATTAAACCCCTAATATTGGATGGAAGATGGAACCAACTGCAACTGGCTGACTTACTGTGAAAAAGATCAGTCTTGGTACTAACCCCCCCCACCCCTCCATGGCATTTTCACCCGTGTTTAGTGATGGCGTTTTCATCATGGGGAGCATGAAAGACGGGAACATACAGGAGCGATGAAGAAGAGGCAGGTTACAGCCTAGACAACATTAAACATGTTAATCCCGGCAACATTTTGCCGGGATTTTGGGGGGGGGGGGGATTAGTCACTACAAGCATCACAGACGACTGCACCCAGTAGGGCCAACAAGCTGGTGGTCGAAGGATCAGGCACTAAGTAAAGTGTTTGGGTGCTTTGGGAAACCTCAGAGAGCCTTGTTTCCCAAAGTCCTTATGAATTTACACAACATTGTACATGACAACACACAACCGCCAACTGTGCGAGCCAAAGCTAAAGGATTCATAGAAGGGCTTTTGAGGAATGAGACAGTCCTCTGCTCACATTTTCGAGTTGACATCCCTCCTAGCAAAGTACTTGCAAACAACGGGCATGGATATGGTTACAGCTCAGAGTTGAGGGGACAGAGGAGGGTCTCAGGGAGTGTGAGGGACTGGGAAGGAGCTAAGAGAGCAGCTGATGAGTTTGTGAGGTGGGCGAATGTAAAGTTGGAAGAGGAAGGAGAATGTGGGGTGGTAGTGCAGACAGCCCTTCCTGAGAAAAGGTTCAGAAAAAAGAAAAGAATGCCAGGAGAACCTGCAGAAGATGAGCAGCTAGCATCAGCCGATACTGATTTCAAGATGAAAGTTTATAATGTCAGTGTGGACAGAGTAACAGACAGTATCCATAGGAGGTTTTCTGCCTCTAATGTAGGCTGCCTACCACGACTGTACGCAGTTCGCACCACTTCACAGCAATCTCATCTCAGGGCACTTTACAGACACACCAACTCATGCCCATTCATAATAAATATCCTCGTTAAGGAAAACCAACAGATTGCATGGGATCTTCCATCAGTCCCCATCCTGAGCCAGGATCAAGCAGCCAATGCAGGGACTAGGTGCCTGAACAGACGGTGGTAGGCTGATGTGGAAAACAAAGGGAAGACGATGCTTATTTTAAATGTGAATTTAATGTTTTCTGAATTTTAATTTAAAGTTTTATACTATTTCTCAATATAAGGAAATAATGCAATTCTCACACACTGTTAATGTCTTTTATTATATTTATTCATATTTTTCATCCTAAAAGTTTTGATTTTATTTTGGTAGTGTTCTGACTTTGCTTTATTGAAAAAAATAGTTTTTCCACTCTGTGTAGCATCAAAATTAGTATTGAGTGGGGACGCACCGATCCACTTTTGGGGAGTTCCGATCCAATATCTGAAACTTGAATATCTGCCGATACTAATATCTGTCTGATACCAAACGTGTTTATTCATTCATTTTCCTAACCGCTTAATCCAACTCAGGGTTGCGGGGGAGCTGGAGCCTATCCCAGCAGTCTTTGGGCAAAAGGCAGGGTACACCGTGGACATCTCGCCAGTCCATCGCAGGGCACCAGATGTGTTTATGTGAACATTATTATGGTTATTACTGCTGTTATAACTGTGTAAGATGTCATCAGGTTGTAATAAATGACCCATCCTTTCTGAAGTTACCTCACCAATACAAATATAATAACATTACAGATCTAACAATTTCAACAAGTTTTATTTTGGCACATTTTACCTAAATACAACTATAAATGTGTGGTTTTGGAACAAAGATCCAGCTTTTAGTGCCGTGTTCCTCATCGCATGCGGCTCTCTGACTCTTGCCTTGCGGCTCGTGAAGCAGCCGCTGGCTTTCTGAAAATGCATCTAAACAAGTCATAATGATCCTCAATGCTGCAGTTCTCTCCACTAACAAGAGCTGCAGGCTGCTTGCAGAAACTCTGCTGTCCTAACGGCCCTAACTGACCCTGTCAGAGTTGCCAGTTCTGGCTGATTTCAGCTGCAGCGAACTCCACCAAAGAGCTGCTCCGTCGGTAGCTCCGTATATATAATGAAAAAATAACGCCCACATTCTGGAGGCATTATTGTATTTTCACCAGATACTGTTGCATAAGAACGCCGTTACTCCGTGTAATATTTAGGATAACCATTCCTTGCTAAGAAGCTGAATGTTACTGATTTACATTCTATTCTATTCTATTCTATTCTATTCTATTCTATTCTTCAGTCATTTAGACGCTTTTATCCAAAGCGACTTACATATGAGTGAAAACCACACAAGCAGGAAATCAAACAGTAGAGAACATGGTAGGAAGGTGCTGGTGGACTGTCCAGTTGGACGCAGGTCCTTCCATGAAGCTACAGGCTTTTTTTTTTTTTTATTGTTGTTGTTTACTCCCTTCCCACCCCATAATATCACCTATGTTATAATACAAAGAATTAATACCATAAAGTTTGTTGCAAAGAACTGGGCTAAGTTCTCCAACTTTCCAACAAATACAGCTAAACTAAGTGTTGAAGTTCTCCTTGAAGAGCTGAGTCTTCAGCTGGGTCTGAAAGTAGACAGGGACTCTGCAGAGCGGACAGAGTTTGGGAGAAGTGCTGCACTCTGCCTTGTTGCTGATATCAGGGATCTGTCAATAAAAAGGACATGTCCCTAATTATACAAAATTTTGAAATTAAATTGTTTATAAATGGATGAATCATTTACAAAAAAAAGGAAAAAAAAATTCCCCAACAGTTGTCATGAAGATAAACCTTATTGTATAGGTGCTAAGCCTAAACATAAAGCACCTGAAGTGCAGCTTGCGAAAGCACCTATTTGACAGTTGTCAAACGCTAAGATTATTTGCATTCAATATTGTCAAGTTCAAACACTGATTTGTTTTTACCTATTATTGTCTGACGTGTATGTGATGAAACAAATTTGTTAGTGATGATTGTCTGCATATTGCACATAATAAGTGATGTAAGAAAAGAATGAACGTACATAATGAGCGGTCAAAAAATGGTGTTCACCTTTATACAAGCAACACCTGTCACCTGCAGAAAGGTTCCTAGTTAAATAGATTTTGACCATAAATGCACAGTGCTGCCATCTAGTGTACAATTAATATACACTGCTCAAAAAACTAAAGGGAACACTACAATAACACGTTGTAGATCTGAATTAATGAAATATTTTTATTAAATACTTTGTTCTTTCCATAGCTGAATGTGCTGAAAACAAAATCACACATAAATTATCAATGAAAATCAAACATATCAACCCATGGAGGTCTGGATTTGGAGTTCTACTCCAAATGAAAGTGGAAAAACACACTACAGGCTGATCCAGCTTTGATGTAATGTCCTTTAAACAAGTCAGAATGAGGCTCAGTAGTGTGTGTGGCCTCCGCGTGCCTGTATGACCTCCCTACAACACCTGGGCATGCTCCTGATGAGGCGGTGGATGTTCTCCTGAGGGATCTCCTCCCAGACCTGGACTAAAGCATCCGCCAACTCCTGGACAGTCTGTGGTGCAACTTGGCGTTGGTGGATGGAGCGAGACATGATGTCCCAGATGTGCTCAGCTGGATTCAGGTCTGGGGAACGGGCGGGCCGGTCCATAACATCAATGCCTTGGTGTTGCAGGAACTGCTGACACACTCCAGCCACATGGGGTCTAGCATTGTCTTGCATTAGGAGGAACCCAGGGCCAACCGCACCAGCATATGGTCCCACAAGGGGTCTGAGGATCTCATCTCGGGACCTAATGGCAGTCAAGGAATTGCCAGGGAGAGTGTTTTTATTTATTTATTTATTTATTTTTAGCTTTTGTTCCATTCCCTTCTTGCAATACTCCCTTTGTTAAAATATGAGGAGCAATAGATTACACAACATTGTCTTGGGTACAGCTAATCCAGTGCTGAATTGTTGCAATGTTCGGAGAGTTCGGCAGGTTGTTCCACCATCGTGGCACAACAGAGGAAAAGAGTCTGGCTGGTGGTTTAGTCCCACGTAGTGGTGGTAACACGAGGTGTCTTTTGCTGGTGGAACGTAGCTGTGGAGAGGAAGTGTAGGCCTGGATGAAGGAGTGAAGGTAGACGGGAGCCGTTTGACTGATTGTTTTGTAAACCAGAAGCAGAGCTTTGAATTTGATGCATGCTGCAACTGGAAACCAGTGAAGAGCGATTAGCAGCGGAGTGACATGAACCCGTTTGGACTGGCATTCTAGATCATCTGCAGAGGTTTAACCAGCATGCAGGCAGACCTGCCAGTAGGGAACTGCAGTAATCGATGTGTGAGATGACCAGAGTCGTGTGTTCTGTCAGGTACGGTCTGATTCTCTTGATGTTGTAGAGAGCATATCGGCAGGTACGGGCAAACGAGGCAACATGGACCTTAAAGGTCAGCTGGTCATCCACCATGACACCCAGATTCCAGGCTGCAGACAAAGGAACAAGTGTGATAGAGTGGAGCTTCACACATATCTGTGGAGGTAAGGAAGGATTGGCTGGACAGACAATGAGCTCTGTCTTGGATAGATTGAACTGAAGGTGGCGATCCTTCATCCATGCAGATGATTTTATATTATTTGTAGATATAAATGCAAATGTACATAATTTGATTTCTTTTTGTGAGTTTGATGCTCAGCATGCACATAATCAGTCTCTTTAAGTCTTCGTGTGTTCCATTTGCTGATATTGGCCGGTCTCTAATAATGATGGCTGTCAATGAAAGTCACACTAAAGTCAGTTTGGTATATTAAAAAGAAGAGAAATGTATAAAAGCCTGACTGAACACAGGATTCATCATCATGCATGATATTCTGTCTGAATTTGTTATTTGTAGGTATGACACTGGGAAAGATGGCTTCATTGACCTGATGGAACTGAAACTGATGATGGAGAAGCTGGGAGCTCCACAGACCCACCTTGGCCTCAAGAACATGATTAAAGAGGTTGACGAAGACTTTGATGGCAAACTGAGTTTCAGAGAGGTGAGCTACTTTGCCATCTTCTATTTCAGGGGGTCACCAACATAAATAAGATGTGACACCAATATTTATCAACGAAATTTGTGATTTTTAGAAGTACTGTCAAGATCAAACAATTAATACCTTTATTTTTTTTTAACACATTAACGCAACTACAAAGTTAGGACACGTCATTCTAAAAATCTGATTTCAGCATCAGCTCTGTGAGGGAAGCTTTTAATTGTGATCATTTGTGATTAATCAGCAATAATCCAAATCCACCAACAAATCACTTTATGTCACACCTCATTGATGAAGATTGGTTGTTTTTCCAGCCTTACATTGAGACCAGTAGTTAACCAAACTTTTTTGAGTCATGACCCCAAAATAGAGTAAGTATTTGCAACCCACCCCCACCACTAGTCACCTCTTGACTACTGAGGGTTTTATTGTTAATTGTGTAATATATTGAATGGTCATGCTCTTCTAAATGTGAGGCTGGAATTTTTTCAGTCTCTAAAGTTACTTTTGGTGGATTATGTTTACAGTTATGACAAAGCACCTACATGCTATGCCAAAAGTCAGCCTCTCTCAGTGAGATCATGCCAAATTCTGATTTTTAAAATGGCTTCCGTATTATCTTGGTTCCTGGACACCTGATGATAAAAGAAAAACAAGTCTAAATGCAAGGCCTGAAAATGGTCTAATCATAAATAAGAAAGAGGTAGTGGTTTTGGTGGGTTTGGGTTAAGAAATACATAAATGAAAGAAATCGTCTTCCTTTACCAAGAAATGCTGAATCTGTTAATAACGTGGGAGTGTGTGTGTGTGGGAGTGAGAGGGTGTGTGTGTGTGTGTGTGTGTGTGTGTGGGAGTGAGAGGGTGTGTGTGTGTGTGTGTGTGTGTGTGTGTGTGGGAGTGGGAGGGTGTGTGTGTGTGGGTGTGTGTGTGTGTGTGGGAGTGAGAGGGTGTGTGTGTGTGTGTGGGAGTGAGAGGGTGTGTGTGTGTGTGTGTGTGTGTGTGGGAGTGAGAGGGTGTGTGTGGGTGGGTATACAGCTTCAGATGTATCTACATGGATGACAACAGCAGGTAGAATGACTGCCATGACTATAGGTTAGTGGAAACTAAAGGCAAATGTCAGCGTTGTACATTATTTACGGATAAACACAGGACTCTGCATAAGTAATTCCTGACCAATCGGTTCTTTGGCAGTTCCTGCTGATCTTCCGTCGAGCAGCAGCTGGAGAGTTGCAGGAGGAAAGTGGCCTGATGGCTCTCGCCAGACTGTCTGAGATTAACGTGTCCACTGAGGGAGTGATGGGGGCCAAAGACTTCTTTGAAGCCAAGGTATGATGATGGTTTGGAAGTTTATATGGAGTTGAGCTAACCTTTGTGCGTACAGATTAGACATCTTATTAGTTTAGCTTTCACTGATAAACTTCATTCAATGTAGTTTCAGACTATATGTCATTTGGAATGTCAACTAAAACTATGGGCTGGCTGATCTGATCGAGTATGACTGTAATATTAATATTCCCATGTATATATATGGAGTGTTTCTCATGCTCCTTTTTCCTGATATTTCGATCATTGGGGATGGATCCATCGATCACTACGGCTTTCCTCTGCTGCTTATCCATCATCACTATGTCCGCTTGGTTGGCCACCACCATTTTATCTGTCTGGATTGCAGGTATTTAGCTGTTGCAGCTTTCCTTGTGGCTTCTTCATGGTGACTATTCGACTGTGGTATGCCCAGGTACTTCTAGCTTTCCTCCACATCTGTTATCCTGCCCTCTGGGAGTCCAATGTTCTCCGTGGAGGAAGCAGCAGAGGAAAGCCGTAGTGATCGATGTATCCATCCCCAATTATGGAAATATCAAGAAAAGGAGAAACTGGAGAAGTACCAAGGCCTCAAGGAAGACCTGGAGAAGGCCTGGAGGGTGGAAGCAACAATAGTACCCATAGTGATGGGAGCACTGGGGGCCGTGTCCCCCACACTGGAGAAATGGCTCCAACAGATACCTGGTGAAACATCAGACATCTCCGTCCAGAAGAGATCAGTCCTAGGAACAGCTAAGATACTGAAGTGGAACCTCAAGCTCCCAGGACTCTGGTAGAAAACCCGAGCTGGAGAGATGAACAGCCACCCGCCCTACCCTGGGAGATGGGAGGGGTGGGGGAGAGAGGAGTCGAACACCTTCAACAGGTCCACCCCCCCCCCCCCCCCCCCCCCAAGACCCGAAAGAGGGTATAGAGCTGGTCCACTGTTCCCCGACCAGGACGAAAACCACACTGCTCCTCCTCAATCCGGGATTCGACTATCCGGCGGACCCTCCTCTCCAGGACCCCTGAATAGACCTTACCAGGGAGGCTGAGGAGTGTGATTCCCCTGTAATTGGAACACACCCTCCGGTCCCCCTTCTTAAAAAGGGGGACCACCACCCCAGTCTGCCAGTCCAGAGGTACTGTCCCCGATGTCCACGCAATGCTGCAGAGGCGTGTCAGACAGGACAGCCCCACAGCATCCAGAGCCTTAAGGAACTCCGGGTGGATCTCATCCACCCCCGGGGCCTTGCCGCCAAGGAGCTTTTTGACCACCTCAGCGACTTCAGCCCCAGAGATAGGAGAGTGCATCCCTGAGTCCCCCAGCTCTGCTTCCTCATCGGAAGACGTGTTGGTAGGATTGAGGAGGTCTTCGAAGTATTCCCTCCACCGACCAACAACGTCCCGAGTTGAGGTCAGCAGCTCCCCATCTCCACTGTACACAGTGTTGATGGAGCACTGCTTCCCCCTCCTGAGCCGCCAGATGGTGGACCAGAATCTCCTCGAAGCCGTCCGGAAGTCTTTCTCCATGGCCTCGCCAACTCCTCCCATGCCCAAGTGTTTACCTTGGCAACAGCCGAAGCCGCATGCCGCTTAGCCTGTCGGTACCCATCAGCTGCCTCCAGAGTCCCACAGGCCAAGAAGGCCCGATAGGACTCCTTCTTCATCTTGACGGCATCCCTCACTGCTGGTGTCCACCAACGAGTCCTGGGATTACCGCCACGACAGGCACCAACGACCTTACAGCCACAGCTCCGGCCGGCCGCCTCAGCAATAGAGGCACGGAACACAGTCCATTCGGACTCAATGTCCCCCGCCTCACTCGGGACACGTTCGAAGCTCTGCTGAAGGTGGGAGTTGAAGCTCGCTCTGACAGGGGACTCAGCCAGACGTTCCCAGCAGACCTTCACAACACGTTTGGGTCTGCCAGATCTGACCGGCTTCCTCCCCCACCATCTGAGCCAACTCACCACCAGGTGGTGATCAGTTGAAAGCTCCGCCCCCCTCTTCATCCGAGTGTCCAAGGCATGTGGCCGCAGGTCCGACGATACGACTACAAAATAGATTATCCCAGGGACTCCTGATGCCAGGTGAGTCCAACTATATCTAGCCGGAACCGCTCAACCTCGCGCACAAGCTCAGGCTCCTTCCCTACCAGAGAGGTGACATTCCACGTCCCTAGAGCCAGCTTCTGCAGCCGGGGATCGGACCGCCAGGGTCCCCGCCTCTTGCTGCCGCCCAGCTCACACTGCACCCGACCCCTACAGCTCCTCATGCAGATGGTGAGCCCCCTGTGGGCCCACGTCCGGGCAAGGGAACACTTCCGGGGTTTCTGAGCCGTACTTGGTCTGGTCCCTCCCCTAGACACCTGTTTGCCATGGGTGACCCTACCAGGAGCATAAAGCCCCAGACAACATACATGCTAGGATCTTCAGGACACATAAACCCCTCCACCATGATAAGGTGACGGCTCATCATCAAGTTAAATACCTTTTGTTCGACCTGTAGCGGTTTACAGGCTAACCCTGGTGGATTGTAATGATGTAATGTTAACATTCTTAAAACAACCGCTGATTTTACCTGAATTTATTCTTCCTGTGTGTATTTGGGAAAATGTGTTGAATGTCCAAATGAAGCTCAATCTCAGACCGTAAAGCCGTGATTGAAATGTGAAGATTTGTGTTGATGTCATTTTGTGTCTCCAGGTGCAGGCTTTGAATCAGGGCAGCAAGTTTGAAGCTGAGATCCGAGAAGAAAAAGAGGAACGGAAGAGACAAGAAGTGGAGAAACAGCAGCGACAAGCTGCCTTCAAGCAACTGCAGTCCACTTTCTGCTCATGACTCCTCTTACTGCGATTTTTAAATTAGCTTCAGGTGCCACTCATACTGTAGCGAACCGCACTCAGAAAAAGATTTAACTAAATAGATTCAGAAGAGTAGAAACTCATAGATATACTTGAAAAAAAACACACCTGCTTACATGTTCAGTCATTCCAGATGTTCTGCAGCTTAGGATGTGTAAGGATATCTAAGGTTTATTGACCATTCCTGTGGACTTGTTTGCACCCCCCCTTCAGGGAGCCAGAAGGGAATTTTGAAGTTTTGTTCAGTGATTTTTGTCGTTGTTGTTCTACGTTGTCTGTGAAGCATAATGCAGTTCACCTTATTTCCTCATAAGATGTTTTATCTTCAACCTGAATGCAGTTTAACTGTGACTCCGTCTTCATCTACAATACAAGCTAGGAACTCAGAGACAGTATTTATTAAATGACAATGGTTGCATGACATTAATCAAATATTAGTTTTCATGTTTTAGATGTAGACTTTTAGAAAACTGTTTGATTTCCCACAATGTCAGATGAAGAAATTCCCTTTCAGCCTGATGGTCGGGGAATGAAAATACGTACCTTTATCTGGATTTAATGCAGCCTCCATAAAGAACTGGGAAAGTCTGTTTACAACCACTTGGAGGTCAACTGGAGAAGGTTATAATTCCCAGTCGGAAACCAGTACCGCACTGGTTTATAAGTCACTTACATGTCCAGATGCTCCGCTATGGAACCATATCCTCAGGTTATCATGGGTAATATCATCACATCTGCTCCGCCTGCGTGGAGGAAAGAACATATCTTCAAACCCTTTATTTTTCTTTCTGTTCGGTGTGTAAACCGCTGCAGACCCAATTTCTCCTCACCGAGATGCACACTCACCTCTTCCAGTCCGCTATGTTTTCGCCGTTTGTTGGCATGAAGGAGTCCAGCTGGTCCTAGCTGGCCGAACATAGTGGAACTAGTATAGCGGAACTAGTAAACTTGTAAACCGGTTTATAGCGGAACTAGTAAACTTGTAAACCGGTTTATAGGGGAACTAGTAAATATCTTCATCTTCTGCCGCTTATCCAGGGTCGGATCGCGGGGGCAGCAACCTAAGCAGGGAAGCCCAGACTTCCCTCTCCCCAGCCACATCTGCCAACTCTGCGGGGGGGATCCCGAGGCGTTCCCAGGCCAGCCGAGAGATATAATCCCTCCAGCGTGTCCTGGGTCTTCCCCGGGGTCTCCTCCCAGAGGGACGTGCCTGGAACACCTCACCAGGGAGGTCCAGGAGGCATCCTGACCAGATGCCCGAGCCACCTCAACTGGTTCCTCTCGATGCGGAGGAGCAGCGGCTCTACTCTGATCTCCTCCCGGATGACCGAGCTCCTCCCCCTATCTCTAAGGGAGAGCTCGGCCACCCTGCGGAGGAAACCCATTTCAGCCGCCTGTATACGAGATCTCCTTCTTTCGGTGACGACCCACAGCTCATGACCATAGGTGAGGGTAGGAATGTAGATCGACTGGTAAATCAAGAGCTTCACCTTCTGGCTCAGCTCCTTCTTCACCACGACAGACCGGCGCAGAGTCTGCATTACTGCAGACGCCGCACCGATCCGTCTGTCAATCTCGCGCTCCATCCTTCCCTCACTCGTGAACAAGACCCCGAGATATTTAAACTCCTCCACTTGAGGCAGGACCTGACTCCCGACCCGGAGAGGGCAATCCACCCTATTCCGGCTGAGGACCATGGTCTCAGATTTGGAGGTGCTGATTCTCATCCCAGCCGCTTCACACTCGGCCGCAAATCGCTCAAATGAGAGCTGGAGATCACGACCAGATGAAGCCAACAGGACCACGTCATCTGCAAAAAGCAGGGACCCAATCCTGAGGCCACCAAGTCGGATCCCCTCAACACCTCGGCTGCACCTAGAAATTCTGTCCATATAAGTTATGAACAGAATCGGTGATAAAGGGCAGCCTTGGCGGAGTCCAACCCTCACCGGAAACGAATCCAACTTACTACCGGCAATGCGGACCAAGCTCTGACACCTGTCGTACAGGGACCGGACAGCTCGTACAAGGGGGTTCGGTACCCCATACTCCCGGAGTACCCACTACAGGAGCCCCTGGAGGACACGGTCAAATGCCTTCTCCAGGTCCACAAAGCACATGTAGACTGGTTGGGCAAACTCCCATGACCTCTCCAGGACCACAAGAGGGTATAGAGCTGGTCCACTGTTCCGCGACCAGGACGAAAACCACACTGCTCCTCCTCAATCCGAGATTCGACTATCCGGCGGACCCTCCTCTCCAGGACCCCTGAATAGACCTTACCAGGGAGGCTGAGGAGTGTGATTCCCCTGTAATTGGAACACACCCTCCGGTCCCCCTTCTTAAAAAGGGGGACCATCACCCCAGTCTGCCAATCCAGCGGTACTGTCCCTGATGTCCACGCGATGCTGCAGAGGCGTGTCAGCCAGGACAGCCCCACAGCATCCAGAGCCTTAAGGAACTCCGGGCGGATCTCATCCACCCCCGGGGCCTTGCCGCCAGCGACTTCAGCCCCAGAGATAGGAGAGTCCACCCCTGAGTCCCCCAGCTCTGCTTTGTCATCGGAAGACGTGTTGGTAGGATTGAGGAGGTCTTCGAAGTATTCCCTCCACCGACCCACAACGTCCCGAGTTGAGGTCAGCAGCTCCCCACCTCCACTGTACACAGTGTTGATGGAGCACTGCTTCCCCCTCCTGAGCCACCGGATGGTGGACCAGAATCGCCTCGAAGCTGTCCGGAAGTCTTTCTCCATGGAATCGCCGAACTCCTCCCATGCCCAAGTGTTTACCTTGGCGACAGCCGAAACCGCATGCGGCTTAGCCTGTCGGTACCCATCAGCTGCCTCCAGAGTCCCACAGGCCAAGAAGGCCCGATAGGACTCCTTCTTCATCTTGACGGCATCCCTCAGTGCTGGTGCACCAACGAGTCCTGGGATTACCGTCACGACAGGCACCAACGACCTTACAGCCACAACTCCGGCTGGCCGCCTCAGCAATAGAGGCACGGAACACAGCCCATTCGGACTCAATGTCCCCCACCTCACTCGGGACATGGTTGAAGCTCTGCTGAAGGTGGGAGTTGAAGCTCGCTCTGACAGGGGACTCAGCCAGACGTTCCCAGCAGACCCTCACAGCACGTTTGGGCCTGCCAGATCTGACCGGCTTCCTCCCCCACCATCTGAGCCAACTCACCACCAGGTGGTGATCAGTTGAAGCTCCGCCCCCCTCTTCACCCGAGTGTCCAAGGCATGTGGCCGCAGGTCCGACGATACGACTACAAAGTCGATCATTGAACTGCGGCCCAGGGAATCCTGATGCCAGGTGTACATATGGACACTCTTATGTTGGAACATGGTGTTCGTTATAGACAATCCATGACGAGCACAGAAGTCCAATAACAAAACA
The DNA here is from genome assembly GCF_933228915.1 of Telmatherina bonti. NCBI lineage: Eukaryota > Metazoa > Chordata > Actinopteri > Atheriniformes > Telmatherinidae > Telmatherina > Telmatherina bonti. Next base: position 384,543 of record NC_136627.1, on the reverse strand, counting down.
CCATTTGGGTTCAGAGGGGGGGGACCATGCCTCCCAATCACTCCCCTCCAGGTCTCACTGTCATTGCCCACGTGAGCATTGAAGTCCCCCAGCAGAACAATGGAGTCCCCAGAAGGAGCACCCTCCAGCACTCCCTCCAAGGACTCCAGAAAGGGTGGGTACTCTGAACTGCTGTTCGGTGCATAAGCACAGACAACAGTCAGGACCCGTCCCCCCACCCGGAGGCGGAGGGAAACTACCCTTTCATCCACCGGGGTAAACCCCAACGTGCAGGCACCAAGCTGGGGGCTGATGAGAATGCCCACACCTGCTCGGCGCCTCTCACCATGAGCAACTCCAGAGTGGAAGAAGGTCCAGCCCCTCTCGAGGGTTCTGGTTCCAGAACCCAAGCCATGCGTCGAGGTGAGTCCAACTATATCTAGGCGGAACCGCTCAACCTCGCGCACAAGCTCAGGCTCCTTCCCCACCAGAGAGGTGACGTTCCACGTCCCTAGAGCCAGCTTCTGCAGCCGGGGATCGGACCGCCAGGGTCCCCGCCTCTTGCTGCTGCACAGCTCACATTGCACCCGACCCCTACGGCTCCTCCCGCAGATGGTGAGCCCACGGGAGGTGGGGCCCATGTAACCCTTCCAGGCTGAGCCCGACCGGGCCCCATGGGCGAAGGCCCGGCCACCAGACGCTCGCTCTCATACCCCACCTCCAGGCCTGCCTCCAGAGGGGGGGTCCCAGTAACCCGCGTCCGGGCAAGGGAACATTTCTGCCCAGGTTTGTGGTTATCATTGGGGTCTGTGAGCCGTACTTGGTCTGGTCCCTCTCCTAGATACCTGTGTGCCATGGGTGACCCTACCAGGGGCATAAAGCCCCAGACAACAAAGCTCCTAGGATCTTCAGGACGCACAAACCCCTCCACCACAATAAGATGACGGCTCAGGGAGGGGTAACTAATAAACATGTAAACGGGTTTATGATGACATAGCTGACATACTTTTAGCTGCTGTTGGCAAGAGGCTAATCAACGCATCAGGCTGCATGTATAAAACCTTCATCTTTACTCCTCTTCTTCCTGAACTGCTCCCCGTGGCTTCCTGGACTTTTATTTTCCGTCCTTCATTCAGAGCTTGACTCTGCTCCCACCCGGTTTCTCCGACGTTGCCCACGAGCGTCTCCTTCTTCTGCACGAGTTGTGACGAGAAACGCTGGAACAGTCTAATGACTTTATTCCTAAGAGTAGGCTAAGTGTATAAAACAGAAACTTTAATGAAATATTTATTCTGAAGCATTTTTTGTGTAGATACTACCCGCGTTGTGGTCGGCCGTCTGAGACCCCCGTCCTCCTCCCCTGCTGCTGCTGGCGGAGAAGCAGCTTTGTTAGCAGCAGCAGGGGAGATGTGTCCCAACATAGAAAAGGGGAGAATATCCCCATATGTTGACATGGATATGGGCAGAAATAAAACGGTACGCCGCTGCGCACACACACAGCCGCCCCTTGGTGGTTGCTGCCCCGGGCGACCGCCCATGGTGCCCACATCACAAACGGCCCCGGTGAAGGAGAAAACCCCAGAGATCCTCTGGTTTTACATTGTTCAGATAAACCAAAGTGAAAAATCTGGTTTTAAAGGGTGTTTGATTTTTTACATCTGAGATGATGGATGCAACCTAGACGGGACCCTTACATGTTGAGGATGTGGAAGGAAACGGCCAAGAACACTGAAGTAAACATGAACTTTATCATGAAGGGATTTGGTTTACTCACAAAGGGAAGATTTATGAATTAATGCAGCAGTGTCTCTTACTGTGAAACTGAGTTGTAGTCTTGTCTGCAACTCTCGGACTGAAGTCTACATGCGAGGATGCTTCTCTCTGAAAGCAGGTGGAAGCACTGGGTTCTTCTGTTGGGAAGGAATGACGGACGTCTGGACTTCTTTGTTCTTTGCCATTTCCTTTTGATTTCATTCAGAAAAAATGAAAAACAAATTAACACTACAGCGTCTCAATCCTGTGAATATCTAAATGTTAACCTTATAATCATATACTTGGCAAGTCATACTGTGAAGCTGTCAAAAGTAAATGTGATATTTTACATAAAACATATTTGCGAGTGATTTAGAATCTTTCATGATGTTCTATATTTTTTACCCGCTTATTTCCAGTGCAAAAAAGCGCGATATGTCCCCCTACTCTGCTTGGAAACTGTGGACAAGAAAAGAACAAAACTATTTAAGCTGATGAAACTGAAATAATGGAGCTGTGAATTTATCAAAGTGAAAATGCAGTAAGAAATAAAAGTTTGATGAAATGTCTCCTGCAGTAGGTCCACACAATGCAATGCTTAACATCCTACCTGATCTGACCTCTCTGGAAACTCCAACATTTTATTTACTTGGAATGTTTAAAACCCCTGAAAACATCCTGTAAGAGCATCCATGGGCAGAGTGGGGCCACTCGTACCCAGCATCGTGCCATGAAGCCGTGGGGTGACCTCCTGTTTCAGCTGCGACTATCCTGCCAGGAAAATGTGGAATCCATCAAAGCAAAATTAGAAGAGTTTCATTGTGATTCTCAGACTTCAATCTTTGTAATGTTCTGACATAAACGTAAGATTACTTTTGTTATGTCAGCCGTCTGTTGCCCGCTTTCAGTCTGGTCCTGGTTTGTGAACTTTTCCAGAGTTAATGATGTAGCATTCAAGCTGAGAGCGGCAGCTGAGGGGAGGAACGTACCTACACACAACATACAACTTAGGAGAAACAAAAGAAAACGTAGACTGAGAATAGAAATGAAAAAGCCGAGCTCAGAAACATCCTTGAAGAGACCTGGATGTCATTCCAAATGTAGCACAGAATACAAAATGAAGCGCATCACGATGCTCAGAAAGAACCCTCGGATGTTAGAACCACGTACTAACCACCTTTATGTGTTTGCATTTCAGAAGAGACGATTAATGTCACGCCCTAAATATATCTATAAAGGTCTGGACCACAGCGAACCTTGTTCAGAGCACATTCTGCGCTCCTTCTTGCCACATGGAAAAGAGATTTTATGGTAAACTACATGTTTACTGCACTGAAAAGCCCGGCAGGTTGGTCTACAAGTGGGAACGGGTTTTGGAGATCTGATACAGCTGACAGGGTCACAAGAGTAATGGCAAACCCAGTATCCTTCAGTGTTGCTAAGAGCGAAGCAGCATGAGTGGAGTGCAACCCCTAACGGTCCTGTGCAGTTTCTGCTACGATGTGTCAAAATGGTAAAAACCAGACAAGAGTTCATAGCATGTATACCTGCTGTACCCCTAGCAAATATAGATGTACCACATAATAATGTCATTTGTCTACAATAATGGGAGACCTGTAAGTTTTTAAAAGGTGAAGTATATTTTAGACCCGTGTAAAGATATTTGTTGTGCAACATGCTGAACTTGAATAAAGATACTAAAATCAACCGTTATTCATCACTCCTTCATCATGGTGCCGTTGCCGGCTGCACACAACGCATACTTCACTATAATGAGCTGGGGGGGGTCTTCTCCCACCACCGTTACCTGGGGGCTCCAGCGGCAGGTGGGTGGATGGTGGGGGCCTGGCTCGTGGTCATCTGGAGCCATCTCCATGCTGGGAGCAGTGATGTTGGAGTGTGAGAGGGTGAAGCTGGATGTGAAGATAACTGGAGGAGTTTTGTTTGGTGGGGGGGGGGACGGGGGGGAGTTGGTACAGGGGGAGTTTGTCAGTGAGGAGTCATGGTGAAGAAATGGAGGTAAGGAGATGGGTGACTGGGCGGGGGGATGTGCGGTTTATGTGGATGGATAGGTGTGTGTGTGTGTGTGTGTGTGTGTGTGTGTGTGTGTATAGGCCAGTGGGTGTTTCAGTTGAAATATACACTTTATTATGTTTTGTTTTTAGTTTGTTCATCTCTGGTGCTCCTTCCAGGTGCTGAATGTCTTCCTGTGGGGGGAACACAACGGACCAGATCAGCATTGTGCCGTTTTATGGGGAGCTGGAGTTGGATCTGACCTTTAGAAGGAAATAGTTGGATCAAAAACATGTAGCAAACAGCAAGCAGGCCACAAATTCTTTGTAAACAGTGTGAGCCCAGACACACCCATCATTTGGATTTACATTTTCTTTCAAGAAGCGTAAAATACTGGAAGAATGACTTGATCTGTCTGGCTACCATTTTTAGAAGAATTAGAATTCCTGATAGATGCAGGCAAGAAGATCTTCTTAATCTCTCAGTCTACCATCAAACTGAGAGGAGTCGTCCACCTCAAAACGAAGGTTTAATGCTGAAGGCACCCAGCAAACAGCATGGAGCAATGAAAACAGGCCACACTGAAACGTAGGACCATGACACTGCACACACACTGGAATACTAACTGGTGAGGAAGTTTTGTAAATGTAAAGATCGTTTTACAGAGACATGTCTCCATTTTATGTCTCCACATAAAATGTCTAGAAACACAACTCTTGGAATTATATGAACGAAAAGGAAAAAAGGTCTAAACAGAGGTAGTGATACATAGTTAGGCTACGTATGAATAAACATTTATGAACATAGACTAATGCCATTTAATTTGACAGGGAAGATTAAAAGACATTAGCCTAATCTTTACCTCGCCACACAAATTTCCTGTCAAGCCCAAATTGGTATTCTGGTTGTACATGATAAAGTATTGTCCAATGTCTTCCATCATTTCTACACATTAATTCAAGTAAATACAATCTGTATTTTAATGTACATAAAATTATCCCCAGCATTTAATCTCCATTAGGATCACTCACTAGTTTCCCACCTCTTTATTTTGTAATGCATCACTCAGGAATCTCTGTGGAGCAGTGTGGACCATTGTGCTTCAGTGTGTACCAGTGTGCTTCCATGTGGACCAGTGTGGTTTAGTGTGGACCAGTGTGGACGAGTGTGGTTTAGTGTGGGCCAGTGTGGACGAGTGTGGTTTAGTGTGGACCAGTGTGGTTCATTGTGGACCAGTGGGGTTCATTGTGGACCAGTGGGGTTCATTGTGGACCAGTGTGGTTTACTGTGGACGAGTGTGTTTCAGTGTGGTTCAGTGTGGACCAGTGTGGACGAGTGGGGTTCAGTGTGGACCCGTCTTGACCAGTCTGGTTCAGACTAGACCATTGTGGACCAGTGTGGTTCATTGTAGACCATTGTGGACCAGTGTGGTTCAGTGTGGACCAGTGTGGTTCATTGTGGACCAGTGTGGACCAGTGTGGTTCAGTGTGGACCAGTGTGGACCAGTGTGGTTAAGTCTGGACCAGTGTGGATGAGTATGGTTCAGTGTGGACCAGTGTGGTTCATTATGGACCAGTGGGTTTTAGTGTGGATCAGTGTGGTTTACTGTGGACCAGTGTGCTTCAGTGTGGACCAGTATGGACCAGTGTGGTTCAGTGTGGACCCGTCTTGACCAGTCTGGTTCAGACTAGACCATTGTGGACCAGTGTGGTTCAGTGTGGACCAGTGTGATCCAGTTTGGACCAATGTGGTTCATTGTGGACCAGTGTGGTTTAGTGTGGACCAGTGTGATTCAGTGTGGACCAGTCTGGTTCAGTGTGGACCATTGTCGACCATTGTGGACCAGTGTGGTTCAGTGTGGACCAGTTTGGACCAGTCTGGTTCAGTGTGGACAAGTGTGGACCAGTGTGGTTCAGTGTGGACCAGTGTGGACCAGTGTGGTTAAGTCTGGACCAGTGTGGATGAGTATGGTTCAGTGTGGACCAGTGTGGTTCATTATGGACCAGTGGGTTTTAGTGTGGATCAGTGTGGTTTACTGTGGACCAGTGTGGTTCAGTGTGGACCCGTCTTGTACAGTCTGGTTCAGACTAGACCATTGTGGACCAGTGTGGTTCAGTGTGGACCAGTCTGGTTCAGTGTGGACCATTGTCGACCATTGTGGACCAGTGTGGTTCAGTGTGGACCAGTTTGGACCAGTCTGGTTCAGTGTGGACCATTGTCGACCATTGTGGACCAGTGTGGTTCCGTGTGGACCAGTTTGGACCAGTCTGGTTCAGAGTGGTCCATTGTGGACCAGTGTGGACCAGTATGGACCAGTGTGATTCAGTGTGGACCAGTGTGATTCCGTGTGGACCAGTGTGATTCCGTGTGGACCAGTGTGGACCAGTCTGGTTCAGTGTGGACCATTGGCGACCAGTGTGGACCAGTGTGGTTCAGTGTGGACCAGTGTGGTTCTGTATGGACCATTGTGGACAAGTGTGCTTCAGTGTGGATCGGTGTGGTTCAGTGTGGACCAGTGTGGTTCATTGTGGGCCAGTGTGGACCAGTCTGGGTCAGTATGGTCAAGTGTGCACCAGTCTGGTTCAGTGTGTAACAGTATGGACCAGTGTGGACCAGTGTGGACCAGTGTGGACGGGTGTGAACCAGTGTGATTCAGTGTGGACCAGTGTGGTTCAATGTGGACCAGTTTGGTTCAGTGTGGACCAGTGTGATTCAGTGTGGACCAGTTTGGACCAGTGTGGATGGGTGTGAACCAGTGTGATTCAGTGTGGACCAGTGTGGTTCAATGTGGACCAGTTTGGTTCAGTGTGGACCAGTGTGATTCAGTGTGGACCAGTGTGGTTCAGTGTGGTTCTGTGTAAACCATTGTGGACAAGTGTGCTTCAGTGTGGATCGGTGTGGACCCGTGTGCTTCAGTGTACACCACTGTGGTTCAGTGTGGACTAGTGTGGTTCAGTGTGGACCAGTGTAATTCAGTGTGGACCAGTTTGGACCAGTTTGGTTCAGAGTGGTCCATTGTGGACCAGTGTCGAGCAGTATGGACCAGTGTGATTCAGTGTGGACCAGTGTGATTCAGTTTGGACCAGTGTGGACCAGTGTGGTTCAGTTTTGACCAGTGTGGTTCAGTGTGGTTCTGTGTAGACCATCGTGGACAAGTGTGCTTCAGTGTGGACCAGTGTGGTTCAGTGTTGACCAGTGTAATTCAGTGTGGACCAGTGTCGACCAGTGTGCTTCAGTTTGGACCAGTGTGGTTCAGTGTGGACCAGTGTCGACCAGTGTGGTTCAGTGTGGACCAGTGTAATTCAGTGTGGACAAGTGTGGACCAGTCTGGTCTAGTGTGGACCCGTGTGGTCCAGTGTGATTCCGTGTGGACCAGTGTGGTTCAGTGTGGACCAGTGTGGTTCAGTGTGGACCAGTTTGGACCAGTTTGGTTCAGAGTGGTCCATTGTGGACCAGTGTGGAGCAGTATGGACCAGTGTGATTCCGTGTGGACCAGTGTGGTTCAGTGTGGACCAGTGTGGTTCAGTTTGGACCAGTGTGGACGATTGTGAACCATTGTGATTCAGTGTGGACCAGTGTGGTTCAGTGTGGACCATTGGCGACCAGTGTGGACCAGTGTGGTTCAGTGTGGTTCTGTGTAGACCATTGTGGACAAGTGTGCTTAAGTGTGGATCGGTGTGGACCCGTGTGGACCAGTTTGCTTCAGTGTGAACCATTGTGATTCAGTGTGGACCAGTGTGGTTCAGTGTGGACCATTGGCGACCAGTGTGGACCAGTGTGGTTCAGTGTGGACCAGTGTGGTTCAGTGTGGTTCTGTGTGGACCATTGTGGACAAGTGTGCTTCAGTGTGGATCGGTGTGGACCCGTGTGCTTCAGTGTGGACCAGTGTGCTTCAGTGTGGACCAGTGTGGTTCAGTGTGGACCAATGTGGACTAGTGTTGTTCAATGTACACCACTGTGGTTCAGTGTGGACTAGTGTGGTTCAGTGTGGACCAGTTTGCTTCAGTGTGTACCAGTGTGCTTCAGACTGGACCATTGTGGACATGTGTGGTTCATTGTGGACCAGTGTGGTTCAGTATGGACCAGTGTGGTTCAGTTTGGACCAGTGTGGTTCAGTGTGGTTCTGTGTAGACCATCGTGGACAAGTGTGCTTCAGTGTGGATCGGTGTGGACCCGTGTTCCTCAGTGTACACCACTGTGGTTCAGTGTGGACTAGTGTGGTTCAGTGTGGACCACTGTGCTTCAGACTGGACCATTGTGGACATGTGTGGTTCAATGTGGACCAGTGTGGTTCCTTGTGGACAAGTGTGGACCAGTTTGCTTCAGTGTGGACCAGTGTGGATCAGTGTGGTTCATTATGGACCAATGTGGACCAGTGTGGACCACTGTGCTTCAGTGTGGACCAGTGTGGACCAGTGTGGACCTGTCTGGTTCAGTGTGGACCAGTGTATTTCAATGTGGACCAGTGTGGACCAGTGTGCTTCAGTGTGGACCAGTGTCGACCAGTATGGTTCAGTGTGGACCAGTGTGCTTCAGTGTGGACCAGTGTGCTTCAGTGTGGACCAGTGTCGACCAGTATGGTTCAGTGTGGACCTGTCTGGTTCAGTGTGGACCAGTGTATTTCAGTGTGGACTCGTGTGGACCAGTGTGCTTCAGTGTGGACCAGTGTCGACCAGTATGGTTCAGTGTGGACCAGTCTGGTTCAGTGTGGACCAGTGTGGTTCATTGTGGACCAGTGTGGTTCAGTGTGGACCAGTGGGGTTCAGTGTGGACCAGCGTGGACCAGTGTGGACCAGTTTGCTTCAGTGTGGACCAGTGTGGACCAGTGTGCTTCAGTGTGGACCTGTGTGGTTCAGTGTGGACCAGTGTCGACCAGTGTGGTTCAGTGTGGACAAGTGGGGTTCAGTGTGGACCAGCGTGGACCAGTGTGGACCAGTTTGCTTCAGTGTGGACCAGTGTGGACCAGTGTGCTTCAGTGTCGACCAGTGTGGTTCAGTGTTGACCAGTGTAATTCAGTGTGGACCAGTGTCGACCAGTGTGCTTCAGTTTGGACCAGTGTGGTTCAGTGTGGACCAGTGTCGACCAGTGTGGTTCAGTGTGGACCAGTGTAATTCAGTGTGGACAAGTGTGGACCAGTCTGGTCTAGTGTGGACCCGTGTGGTCCAGTGTGATTCCGTGTGGACCAGTGTGGTTCAGTGTGGACCAGTGTGGTTCAGTGTGGACCAGTTTGGACCAGTTTGGTTCAGAGTGGTCCATTGTGGACCAGTGTGGAGCAGTATGGACCAGTGTGATTCCGTGTGGACCAGTGTGGTTCAGTGTGGACCAGTGTGGTTCAGTTTGGACCAGTGTGGACGATTGTGAACCATTGTGATTCAGTGTGGACCAGTGTGGTTCAGTGTGGACCATTGGCGACCAGTGTGGACCAGTGTGGTTCAGTGTGGACCAGTGTGGTTCAGTGTGGTTCTGTGTGGACCATTGTGGACAAGTGTGCTTAAGTGTGGATCGGTATGGACCCGTGTGGACCAGTTTGCGTCAGTGTGGACCAGTGTGGTTCAGTGTGGACCCGTTTGGACTAGTGTGGTTCACTGTGGACCAGTGTGGTTCATTGTGGACCAGTGTGGACCAGTGTAGACCAGGTTGCTTCAGTGTGGACCAGTGTGGACCAGTTTGCTTCCGTGTGGACCAGTGCGGACCAGTTTGCTTCAGTGTGGACCAGTCAGGTTCAGTGTGGTTCTGTGTGGACCATTGTGGACAAGTGTGCTTCAGTGTGGATCGGTGTGGACCCGTGTGCTTCAGTGTGGACCAGTGTGCTTCAGTGTGGACCAGTGTGGTTCAGTGTGGACCAATGTGGACTAGTGTTGTTCAATGTACACCACTGTGGTTCAGTGTGGAGTAGTGTGGTTTAATGTGGACCAGTTTGCTTCAGTGTGTACCAGTGTGCTTCAGACTGGACCATTGTGGACATGTGTGCTTCATTGTGGACCAGTGTGGTTCAGTATGGACCAGTGTGGTTCAGTTTGGACCAGTGTGGTTCAGTGTGGTTCTGTGTAGACCATCGTGGACAAGTGTGCTTCAGTGTGGATCGGTGTGGACCCGTGTTCCTCAGTGTACACCACTGTGGTTCAGTGTGGACTAGTGTGGTTCAGTGTGGACCACTGTGCTTCAGACTGGACCATTGTGGACATGTGTGGTTCAATGTGGACCAGTGTGGTTCCTTGTGGACAAGTGTGGACCAGTTTGCTTCAGTGTGGACCAGTGTGGATCAGTGTGGTTCATTATGGACCAATGTGGACCAGTGTGGACCACTGTGCTTCAGTGTGGACCAGTGTGGACCAGTGTGGACCTGTCTGGTTCAGTGTGGACCAGTGTATTTCAGTGTGGACCAGTGTGGACCAGTGTGCTTCAGTGTGGACCAGTGTCGACCAGTATGGTTCAGTGTGGACCAGTGTGCTTCAGTGTGGACCAGTGTCGACCAGTATGGTTCAGTGTGGACCAGTGTGCTTCAGTGTGGACCAGTGTCGACCAGTATGGTTCAGTGTGGACCTGTCTGGTTCAGTGTGGACCAGTGTATTTCAGTGTGGACTCGTGTGGACCAGTGTGCTTCAGTGTGGACCAGTGTCGACCAGTATGGTTCAGTGTGGACCAGTCTGGTTCAGTGTGGACCAGTGTGGTTCATTGTGGACCAGTGTGGTTCAGTGTGGACCAGTGGGGTTCAGTGTGGACCAGCGTGGACCAGTGTGGACCAGTTTGCTTCAGTGTGGACCAGTGTGGACCAGTGTGCTTCAGTGTGGACCTGTGTGGTTCAGTGTGGACCAGTGTCGACCAGTGTGGACCAGTGTGGACCAGTCTGGTCTAGTGTGGACCCGTGTGGTCCAGTGTGATTCCGTGTGGACCAGTGTGGTTCAGTGTGGACCAGTGTGGTTCAGTTTGGACCAGTGTGGACGATTGTGAACCATTGTGATTCAGTGTGGACCAGTGTGGTTCAGTGTGGACCATTGGCGACCAGTGTGGACCAGTGTGGTTCAGTGTGGTTCTGTGTAGACCATTGTGGACAAGTGTGCTTAAGTGTGGATCGGTGTGGACCCGTGTGGACCAGTTTGCTTCAGTGTGAACCATTGTGATTCAGTGTGGACCATTGGCGACCAGTGTGGACCAGTGTGGTTCAGTGTGGACCAGTTTGGTTCAGTGTGGTTCTGTGTGGACCATTGTGGACAAGTGTGCTTAAGTGTGGATCGGTATGGACCCGTGTGGACCAGTTTGCGTCAGTGTGGACCAGTGTGGTTCAGTGTGGACCCGTGTGGACTAGTGTGGTTCACTGTGGACCATTGTGGTTCATTGTGGACCAGTGTGGACCAGTGTAGACCAGGTTGCTTCAGTGTGGACCAGTGCGGACCAGTTTGCTTCAGTGCGGACCAGTTTGCTTCAGTGTGGACCAGTCAGGTTCAGTGTGGTTCTGTGTGGACCATTGTGGACAAGTGTGCTTCAGTGTGGATCGGTGTGGACCCGTGTGCTTCAGTGTGGACCAGTGTGGTTCAGTGTGGACCAATGTGGACTAGTGTTGTTCAATGTACACCACTGTGGTTCAGTGTGGACTAGTGTGGTTCAGTGTGGACCAGTTTGCTTCAGTGTGGACCAGTGTGGTTCAGTTTGATTCAGTGTGGACCAGTTTCGACCAGTAGGATTCAGTGTGTACCAGTGTGCTTCAGACTGGACCATTGTGGACATGTGTGGTTCATTGTGGACCAGTGTGGTTCAGTATGGACCAGTGTGGTTCCTTGTGGACCAGTGTGGACCAGTTTGCTTCAGTGTGGACCAGTGTGGACCTTTCTGGTTCAGTTTGGACCAGTGTAATTCAGTTTGGACCAGTGTGGACCAGTCTGGTTCAGTTTGGACCCGTGTGGACCAGTGTGGTCCAGTCTGGTTCAGTGTGGACCAGTGTGGTTCATTGTCGACCAGTGTGGTTCAGTGTGGACCAGTGTAATTAAGTGTGGACCAGTGTGGACCAGTCTGGTCTAGTGTGGACCCGTGTGGTCCAGTGTGATTCCGTGTGGACCAGTGTGGTTCAGTGTGGACCAGTATGGGTTAGTGTGGACCAGTTTGGACCAGTTTGGTTCAGAGTGGTCCATTGTGGACCAGTGTGGAGCAGTATGGACCAGTGTGATTCAGTGTGGACCAGTGTGATTCCGTGTGGACCAGTGTGGTTCAGTGTGGACCAGTGTGGTTCAGTTTGGACCAGTGTGGACGAGTGTGAACCATTGTGATTCAGTGTGGACCAGTCTGGTTCAGTGTGGACCATTGGCGACCAGTGTGGACCAGTGTGGTTCAGTGTGGACCAGTGTGGTTCAGTGTGGTTCTGTGTAGTCCATTGTGGACAAGTGTTCTTAAGTGTGGATCGGTGTGGACCCGTGTGGACCAGTTATCTTCAGTGTGGACCAGTGTGGTTCAGTGTGGACCCGTGTGGACTAGTGTGGTTCAGTGTGGACCAGTGTGGTTCAGTCTGGACCACTGTGGTTCAGTGTGGACTAGTGTGGTTCAGTGTGGACCAGTGTGGTTCATTGTGGACCAGTGTGGACCAGTGTGGACCAGGTTGCTTCAGTGTGGACCAGTCAGGTTCAATGTGGTTCTGTGTGGACCATTGTGGACAAGTGTGCTTCAGTGAGGATCGGTGTGGACCCGTGTGCTTCAGTGTGGACCAGTGTGGTTCAGTGTGGACTAATGTGGACTAGTGTTGTTCAGTGTACACCACTGTGGTTCAGTGTGGACTAGTGTGTTTCAGTGTGGACCAGTGTGGTTCAGTTTGGACCAGTGGGGTTCAGTGTGGACCAGTGTGGACCAGTTTGCTTCAGTGTGTACCAGTGTGCTTCAGACTGGACCATTGTGGAAATGTGTGGTTGATTGTGGACCAGTGTGGTTCAGTGTGGACCAGTGTGGTTCCTTGTGGACCAGTGTGGACCAGTTTGCTTCAGTGTGGACTAGTGTGGAGCAGTGTGGACCTGTCTGGTTCAGTGTGGACCAGTGTAATTCAGTTTGGACCAGTGTGGACCAGTCTGGTTCAGTTTGGACCCGTGTGGACCAGTGTGGACCACTGTGCTTCAGTGTGGACCAGTGTCGACCAGTGTGGTTCAGTGTTGACCAGTGTAATTCAGTGTGGACCAGTGTCGACCAGTTTGCTTCAGTTTGGACCAGTGTGGTTCAGTGTGGACCAGTGTCGACCAGTGTGGTTCAGTGTGGACCAGTGTAATTCAGTGTGGACAAGTGTGGACCAGTCTGGTCTAGTGTGGACCCGTGTGGTCCAGTGTGATTCCGTGTGGACCAGTGTGGTTCAGTGTGGACCAGTGTGGTTCAGTGTGGACCAGTTTGGACCAGTTTGGTTCAGAGTGGTCCATTGTGGACCAGTGTGGAGCAGTATGGACCAGTGTGATTCCGTGTGGACCAGTGTGGTTCAGTGTGGACCAGTGTGGTTCAGTTTGGACCAGTGTGGACGATTGTGAACCATTGTGATTCAGTGTGGACCAGTGTGGTTCAGTGTGGACCATTGGCGACCAGTGTGGACCAGTGTGGTTCAGTGTGGACCAGTGTGGTTCAGTGTGGTTCTGTGTGGACCATTGTGGACAAGTGTGCTTAAGTGTGGATCGGTATGGACCCGTGTGGACCAGTTTGCGTCAGTGTGGACCAGTGTGGTTCAGTGTGGACCCGTTTGGACTAGTGTGGTTCACTGTGGACCAGTGTGGTTCATTGTGGACCAGTGTGGACCAGTGTAGACCAGGTTGCTTCAGTGTGGACCAGTGTGGACCAGTTTGCTTCCGTGTGGACCAGTGCGGACCAGTTTGCTTCAGTGTGGACCAGTCAGGTTCAGTGTGGTTCTGTGTGGACCATTGTGGACAAGTGTGCTTCAGTGTGGATCGGTGTGGACCCGTGTGCTTCAGTGTGGACCAGTGTGCTTCAGTGTGGACCAGTGTGGTTCAGTGTGGACCAATGTGGACTAGTGTTGTTCAATGTACACCACTGTGGTTCAGTGTGGAGTAGTGTGGTTTAATGTGGACCAGTTTGCTTCAGTGTGTACCAGTGTGGTTCAGTTTGGACCAGTGTGGTTCAGTGTGGTTCTGTGTAGACCATCGTGGACAAGTGTGCTTCAGTGTGGATCGGTGTGGACCCGTGTTCTTCAGTGTACACCACTGTGGTTCAGTGTGGACTAGTGTGGTTCAGTGTGGACCACTGTGCTTCAGACTGGACCATTGTGGACATGTGTGGTTCAATGTGGACCAGTGTGGTTCCTTGTGGACAAGTGTGGACCAGTTTGCTTCAGTGTGGACCAGTGTAAATCAGTTTGGACCAGTGTGGACCAGTCTGGTTCAGTTTGGACCCGTGTGGACCAGTGTGGACCAGTCTGGTTCAGTGTGGACCAGTGTGGTTCATTGTTGACCAGTGTGGTTCAATGTGGACCAGTGGGGTTCAGTGTGGTCCAGCGTGGACCAGTGTGGACCAGTTTGCTTCAGTGTGGACCAGTGTGGTTCAGTGTGGACCAGTGTCGACCAGTGTGGTTCAGTGTGGACCAGTGTAATTCAGTGTGGACCAGTGTGGACCAGTCAGGTCCTGTGTGGACCCGTGTGGTCCAGTCTGGTTCAATGTGGACCAGTGTGGACCAGTGTGGTTCATTGTGGACCAGTGTGGTTTAGTGTGGTTCAATGTGGACCAGTGCGGTTCACTGTGCTTCATTGTGGACCAGTGTGGTTCATTGTGGACCAGTGTGGAGCAGTGTGGACGAGTGTGCTTCAGTGTGGACCAGTGTGCTTCAGTGTGGACCAGTGTGGACCAGTGTGGACCAGTCTGGTTCTGAGTGGACCATTGTGGACCAGTGTGGAACAGTGTGGTTCAGTGTGGACCAGTGTGGTTAATTGTGGACCAGTGTGGACCAGTGTGGACAAATGTGGACCAGTGTGATTCAGTGTGGTTCAATGTGGACCAGTGTGGTTCAGTGTGGACCAGTGTGACTCAGTGTGGACCTGTGTCGATCAGTGGGGTTCAGTGTGGACCAGTTTGGACCAGTGTAATTCAGTTGGTACCAGTGTGGACCAGTCTGGTTCAGTGTGGACCCGTGTGGACCAGTCTGGTTAAGTGTGGACCATTGTGGACCAGTGTGGACCAGTGTGGTTTAGTATGGACCAGTGTGGACCAGTCTGGTTCAATGTGGTCCAGTGTGGACCAGTCTGGTTCAGTGTGTACCAGTGTGATTCTGTGTGAACCAGTGTGGACCAGTGTGGACCTGTCTGGTTCAGTGTGGACCAGTGTAATTCAGTTTGGACCAGTGTGGACCAGTGTGGACCACTGTGCTTCAGTGTGGACCAGTGTGGACCAGTGTGGACCTGTCTGGTTCAGTGTGGACCAGTGTAATTCAGTTTGGACCAGTGTGGACCAGTCTGGTTCAGTTTGGACCCGTGTGGACCAGTGTGGACCAGTCTGGTTCAGTGTGGACCAGTGTGGACCAGTGTGGACCAGTTTGCTTCAGTGTGGACCAGTGTGGACCAGTGTGGTTCATTGTGGACCAGTGTGGACCAGTGTGGACCAATGTGGACCAGTGTGGTTCATTGTTGACCAGTGTGGTTCAATGTGGACCAGTGGGGTTCAGTGTGGACCAGCGTGGACCAGTCTGGACCAGTTTGCTTCAGTGTGGACCAGTGTGGACCAGTGTGGTTCTGTGTGGTTCTGTGTAGACCATTGTGGACAAGTGTGCTTAAGTGTGGATCGGTGTGGACCTGTGTGGACCAGTTATCTTCAGTGTGGACCAGTGTGGTTCATTGTGGACCCGTGTGGACTAGTGTGGTTCAGTGTGGACCAGTGTGGTTCAGTCTGGACCACTGTGGTTCAGTGTGGACTAGTGTGGTTCAGTGTGGACCAGTGTGGTTCATTGTGGACCAGTGTGGACCAGTGTGGACCAGGTTGCTTCAGTGTGGACCAGTCAGGTTCAATGTGGTTCTGTGTGGACCATTGTGGACAAGTGTGCTTCAGTGAGGATCGGTGTGGACCCGTGTGCTTCAGTGTGGACCAGTGTGGTTCAGTGTGGACCAATGTGGACTAGTGTTGTTCAGTGTACACCACTGTGGTTCAGTGTGGACTAGTGTGTTTCAGTGTGGACCAGTGTGGTTCAGTTTGGACCAGTGGGGTTCAGTGTGGACCAGTGTGGACCAGTTTGCTTCAGTGTGGACCAGTTTGCTTCAGTGTGTACCAGTGTGCTTCAGACTGGACCATTGTGGAAATGTGTGGTTGATTGTGGACCAGTGTGGTTCAGTGTGGACCAGTGTGGTTCCTTGTGGACCAGTGTGGACCAGTTTGCTTCAGTGTGGACTAGTGTGGACCAGTGTGGACCTGTCTGGTTCAGTGTGGACCAGTGTAATTCAGTTTGGACCAGTGTGGACCAGTCTGGTTCAGTTTGGACCCGTGTGGACCAGTGTGGACCACTGTGCTTCAGTGTGGACCAGTGTGGACCGGTCTGGTTCAGTGTGGACCAGTGTAAATCAGTTTGGACCAGTGTGGACCAGTCTGGTTCAGTTTGGACCCGTGTGGACCAGTGTGGACCAGTCTGGTTCAGTGTGGACCAGTGTGGTTCATTGTTGACCAGTGTGGTTCAATGTGGACCAGTGGGGTTCAGTGTGGTCCAGCGTGGACCAGTGTGGACCAGTTTGCTTCAGTGTGGACCAGTGTGGTTCAGTGTGGACCAGTGTCGACCAGTGTGGTTCAGTGTGGACCAGTGTAATTCAGTGTGGACCAGTGTGGACCAGTCAGGTCCTGTGTGGACCCGTGTGGTCCAGTCTGGTTCAATGTGGACCAGTGTGGACCAGTGTGGTTCATTGTGGACCAGTGTGGTTTAGTGTGGTTCAATGTGGACCAGTGCGGTTCACTGTGCTTCATTGTGGACCAGTGTGGTTCACTGTGCTTCATTGTGGACCAGTGTGGTTCATTGTGGACCAGTGTGGAGCAGTGTGGACGAGTGTGCTTCAGTGTGGACCAGTGTGCTTCAGTGTGGACCAGTGTGGACCAGTGTGGACCAGTCTGGTTCTGAGTGGACCATTGTGGACCAGTGTGGAACAGTGTGGTTCAGTGTGGACCAGTGTGGTTAATTGTGGACCAGTGTGGACCAGTGTGGACAAATGTGGACCAGTGTGATTCAGTGTGGTTCAATGTGGACCAGTGTGGTTCAGTGTGGACCAGTGTGACTCAGTGTGGACCTGTGTCGATCAGTGGGGTTCAGTGTGGACCAGTTTGGACCAGTGTAATTCAGTTGGTACCAGTGTGGACCAGTCTGGTTCAGTGTGGACCCGTGTGGACCAGTCTGGTTAAGTGTGGACCATTGTGGACCAGTGTGGACCAGTGTGGTTTAGTGTGGACCAGTGTGGACCAGTCTGGTTCAATGTGGTCCAGTGTGGACCAGTCTGGTTCTGTGTGTACCAGTGTGATTCAGTGTGAACCAGTGTGGACCAGTGTGGACCTGTCTGGTTCAGTGTGGACCAGTGTAATTCAGTTTGGACCAGTGTGGACCAGTGTGGACCACTGTGCTTCAGTGTGGACCAGTGTGGACCAGTGTGGACCTGTCTGGTTCAGTGTGGACCAGTGTAAATCAGTTTGGACCAGTGTGGACCAGTCTGGTTCAGTTTGGACCCGTGTGGACCAGTGTGGACCAGTCTGGTTCAGTGTGGACCAGTGTGGACCAGTGTGGACCAGTTTGCTTCAGTGTGGACCAGTGTGGACCAGTGTGGTTCATTGTGGACCAGTGTGGACCAGTGTGGACCAATGTGGACCAGTGTGGTTCATTGTTGACCAGTGTGGTTCAATGTGGACCAGTGGGGTTCAGTGTGGACCAGCGTGGACCAGTCTGGACCAGTTTGCTTCAGTGTGGACCAGTGTGGACCAGTGTGGTTCTGTGTGGTTCTGTGTAGACCATTGTGGACAAGTGTGCTTAAGTGTGGATCGGTGTGGACCTGTGTGGACCAGTTATCTTCAGTGTGGACCAGTGTGGTTCATTGTGGACCCGTGTGGACTAGTGTGGTTCAGTGTGGACCAGTGTGGTTCAGTCTGGACCACTGTGGTTCAGTGTGGACTAGTGTGGTTCAGTGTGGACCAGTGTGGTTCATTGTGGACCAGTGTGGACCAGTGTGGACCAGGTTGCTTCAGTGTGGACCAGTCAGGTTCAATGTGGTTCTGTGTGGACCATTGTGGACAAGTGTGCTTCAGTGAGGATCGGTGTGGACCCGTGTGCTTCAGTGTGGACCAGTGTGGTTCAGTGTGGACCAATGTGGACTAGTGTTGTTCAGTGTACACCACTGTGGTTCAGTGTGGACTAGTGTGTTTCAGTGTGGACCAGTGTGGTTCAGTTTGGACCAGTGGGGTTCAGTGTGGACCAGTGTGGACCAGTTTGCTTCAGTGTGGACCAGTTTGCTTCAGTGTGTACCAGTGTGCTTCAGACTGGACCATTGTGGAAATGTGTGGTTGATTGTGGACCAGTGTGGTTCAGTGTGGACCAGTGTGGTTCCTTGTGGACCAGTGTGGACCAGTTTGCTTCAGTGTGGACTAGTGTGGACCAGTGTGGACCTGTCTGGTTCAGTGTGGACCAGTGTAAATCAGTTTGGACCAGTGTGGACCAGTCTGGTTCAGTTTGGACCCGTGTGGACCAGTGTGGACCAGTCTGGTTCAGTGTGGACCAGTGTGGTTCATTGTTGACCAGTGTGGTTCAATGTGGACCAGTGGGGTTCAGTGTGGTCCAGCGTGGACCAGTGTGGACCAGTTTGCTTCAGTGTGGACCAGTGTGGTTCAGTGTGGACCAGTGTCGACCAGTGTGGTTCAGTGTGGACCAGTGTAATTCAGTGTGGACCAGTGTGGACCAGTCAGGTCCTGTGTGGACCCGTGTGGTCCAGTCTGGTTCAATGTGGACCAGT
This sequence comes from Telmatherina bonti, assembly GCF_933228915.1. Classification (NCBI taxonomy): domain Eukaryota; kingdom Metazoa; phylum Chordata; class Actinopteri; order Atheriniformes; family Telmatherinidae; genus Telmatherina; species Telmatherina bonti. The sequence continues at coordinate 365,872 of NC_136627.1, read as the reverse complement.
GTGGACCAGTGTGGTTCATTGTGGACCAGTGTGGTTCAATGTGGACCAGTGCGGTTCACTGTGCTTCATTGTGGACCAGTGTGGTTCATTGTGGACCAGTGTGGACCAGTGTGGACCAGTTTGCTTCAGTGTGGACCAGTGTGGTTCAGTGTGGACCAGTGTGGACCAGTGTGGTTCAGTGTGGACCAGTGTAATTCAGTGTGGACCAGTGTGGACCAGTCAGGTCCTGTGTGGACCCGTGTGGTCCAGTCTGGTTCAATGTGGACCAGTGTGGACCAGTGTGGTTCATTGTGGACCAGTGTGGTTCAATGTGGACCAGTGCGGTTCACTGTGCTTCATTGTGGACCAGTGTGGTTCATTGTGGACCAGTGTGGAGCAGTGTGGACGAGTGTGCTTCAGTGTGGACCAGTGTGCTTCAGTGTGGACCAGTGTGGACCAGTGTGGACCAGTCTGGTTCTGATTGGACCATTGTGGACCAGTGTGGAACAGTGTGGTTCAGTGTGGACCAGTGTGGTTAATTGTGGACCAGTGTGGACCAGTGTGGACAAATGTGGACCAGTGTGATTCAGTGTGGTTCAATGTGGACCAGTGTGGTTCAGTGTGGACCAGTGTGACTCAGTGTGGACCTGTGTCGATCAGTGGGGTTCAGTGTGGACCAGTTTGGACCAGTGTAATTCAGTTGGTACCAGTGTGGACCAGTCTGGTTCAGTGTGGACCCGTGTGGACCAGTCTGGTTAAGTGTGGACCATTGTGGACCAGTGTGGACCAGTGTGGTTTAGTGTGGACCAGTGTGGACCAGTCTGGTTCAATGTGGTCCAGTGTGGACCAGTCTGGTTCAGTGTGTACCAGTGTGATTCAGTGTGAACCAGTGTGGACCAGTGTGGACCTGTCTGGTTCAGTGTGGACCAGTGTAATTCAGTTTGGACCAGTGTGGACCAGTCTGGTTCAGTTTGGACCCGTGTGGACCAGTGTGGACCACTGTGCTTCAGTGTGGACCAGTGTGGACCAGTGTGGACCTGTCTGGTTCAGTGTGGACCAGTGTAAATCAGTTTGGACCAGTGTGGACCAGTCTGGTTCAGTTTGGACCCGTGTGGACCAGTGTGGACCAGTCTGGTTCAGTGTGGACCAGTGTGGACCAGTGTGGACCAGTTTGCTTCAGTGTGGACCAGTGTGGACCAGTGTGGTTCATTGTAGACCAGTGTGGACCAGTGTGGACCAATGTGGACCAGTGTGGTTCATTGTTGACCAGTGTGGTTCAATGTGGACCAGTGGGGTTCAGTGTGGACAAGCGTGGACCAGTGTGGACCAGTTTGCTTCAGTGTGGACCAGTGTGCTTCAGTGTGGACCAGTGTCGACCAGTGTGGTTCAGTGTGGAGCAGTGTGGACCAGTCTGGTCCAGTGTGGACCCGTGTGGTCCAGTCTGGTTCAGTATGGACTAGTGTGGACCAGTGTGGTTCAGTGTGGTTCAATGTGGACCAGTGTGGACCAGTGTGGTTCATTTTGGACCAGTGTGGTTCAGTGTGGTTCAATGTGGACCAGTGCGGTTCACTGTGCTTCATTGTGGACCAGTGTGGTTCATTGTGGACCAGTGTGGAGCAGTGTGGACGAGTGTGCTTCAGTGTGGACCAGTGTGCTTCAGTGTGCTTCAGTGTGGACCAGTGTGGACCAGTGTGGACCAGTGTGGACCAGTTTTCTTCAGTGTGGACCAGTGTGGACCAGTGTGGTTCATTTTTGACCAGTGTGGACCAGTGTGGACCAATGTGGACCAGTGTGGTTCATTGTTGACCAGTGTGGTTCAATGTGGACCAGTGGGGTTCAGTGTGGACCAGCGTGGACCAGTGTGGACCAGTTTGCTTCAGTGTGGACCAGTGTGGACCAGTGTGCTTCAGTGTGGACCAGTGTCGACCAGTGTGGTTCAGTGTGGACCAGTGTAATTCAGTATGGACCAGTGTGGACCAGTCTGGTCCAGTGTGGACCCGTGTGGTCCAGTCTGGTTCAGTGTGGACCAGTGTGGACCAGTGTAGTTCATTGTGGACCAGTGTTGTTCAGTGTGGTTCAATGTGGACCAGTGTGGACCAGTGTGGTTCATTTTGGACCAGTGTGGTTCAGTGTGGTTCAATGTGGACCAGTGCGGTTCACTGTGCTTCATTGTGGACCAGTGTGGTTCATTGTGGACCAGTGTGGAGCAGTCTGGTTCAGTTTGGACCCGTGTGGACCAGTGTGCTTCAGTGTGGACCAGTTTGGACCAGTGTAATTCAGTTGGTACCAGTGTGGACCAGTCTGGTTCAGTGTGGACCAGTGTAATTCAGTTTGGACCAGTGTGGACCAGTCTGGTTCAGTTTGGACCCGTGTGGACCAGTGTGCTTCAGTGTGGACCAGTTTGGACCAGTGTAATTCAGTTGGTACCAGTGTGGACCAGTCTGGTTCAGTGTGGACCCGTGTGGACCAGTCTGGTTAGGTGTGGACCATTGTGGACCAGTGTGGTTTAGTGTGGACCAGTGTGGACCAGTCTGGTTCAATGTGGTCCAGTGTGGACCAGTGTGGACCAGTGTAATTCAGTTTGGAGCAGTGTGGACCAGTCTGGTTCAGTTTGGACCCGTGTGGACCAGTGTGGACCAGTCTGGTTCAGTGTGGACCAGTGTGGTTCATTGTCGACCAGTGTGGTTCAGTGTGGACCAGTGTAATTAAGTGTGGACCAGTGTGGACCAGTATGGTCTATTGTGGACCCGTGTGGTCCAGTGTGATTCCGTGTGGACCAGTGTGGTTCAGTGTGGACCAGTGTGGGTTAGTGTGGACCAGTTTGGACCAGTTTGGTTCAGAGTGGTCAATTGTGGACCAGTGTGGAGCAGTATGGACCAGTCTGATTCAGTGTGGACCAGTGTGATTCCGTGTGGACCAGTGTGGTTCAGTGTGGACCAGTGTGGTTCAGTTTGGACCAGTGTGGACGAGTGTGAACCATTGTGATTCAGTGTGGACCAGTCTGGTTCAGTGTGGACCATTGGTGACCAGTGTGCACCAGTGTGGTTCAGTGTGGTTCTGTGTAGACCATTGTGGACAAGTGTGCTTAAGTGTGGATCGGTGTGGACCCGTGTGGACCAGTTTGCTTCAGTGTGGACCAGTGTGGTTCAGTGTGGACCCGTGTGGACTAGTGTGGTTCAGTGTGGACCAGTGTGGTTCAGTCTGGACCACTGTGGTTCAGTCTGGACCACTGTGGTTCAGTGTGGACTAGTGTGGTTCAGTGTGGACAAGTGTGGTTCATTGTGCACCAGTGTGGTTCAGTGTGGACCATTGTGGTTCATTGTGGACCAGTGTGGACCAGTGTGGACCAGGTTGCTTCTGTGTGGACCAGTGCGGACCAGTTTGCTTCAGTGTGGACCAGTCAGGTTCAATGTGGTTCTGTGTGGACCATTGTGGACAAGTGTGCTTCAGTGTGGATCGGTGTGGACCCGTGTGCTTCAGTGTGGACCAGTGTGGTTCAGTGTGGACCAATGTGGACTAGTGTTGTTCAGTGTACACCACTGTGGTTCAGTGTGGACTTGTGTGGTTCAGTGTGGACCAGTGTGGTTCAGTTTGGATCAATGGGGTTCAGTGTGTACCAGTGTGGACCAGTCTGGTTCAGTTTTGACACGTGTGGACCAGTGTGGACCACTGTGCTTCAGTGTGGACCAGTGTGGACCAGTGTGGACCTGTCTGGTTCAGTGTGGACCAGTGTAATTCAGTTTGGACCAGTGTGGACCAGTCTGGTTCAGTTTGGACCCGTGTGGACCAGTGTGGACCAGTCTGGTTCAGTGTGGACCAGTGTGGTTCATTGTTGACCAGTGTGGTTCAATGTGGACCAGTGGGGTTCAGTGTGGACCAGCGTGGACCAGTGTGGACCAGTTTGCTTCAGTGTGGACCAGTGTGGACCAGTGTGGTTCAGTGTGGACCAGTGTCGACCAGTGTGGTTCAGTGTGGACCAGTGTAATTCAGTGTGGACCAGTCAGGTCCTGTGTGGATCCGTGTGGTCCAGTCTGGTTCAGTGTGGACCAGTGTGGACCAGTGTGGTTCATTGTGGACCAGTGTGGACCAGTCTGGTCCAGTGTGGACCCATGTGGTCCAGTCTGGTTCAGTGTGGACCAGTGTGGACCAGTGTGGTTCATTGTGGACCAGTGTGGTTCAGTGTGGTTCAATGTGGACCAGTGTGGACCAGTGTGGTTCATTTTGGACCAGTGTGGTTCAGTGTGGTTCAATGTGGACCAGTGTGGTTCATTGTGGACCATTGTGGAGCAGTGTGGACGAGTGTGCTTCAGTGTGGACCAGTGTGGACCAGTGTGGACCAGTGTGCTTCAGTGTGGACCAGTGTGGACCAGTGTTTTTCACTGTGGACCAGTGTGGACCAGTCTGGTTCAGAGTGGACCATTGTGGACCAGTGTGGAACAGTGTGGTTCAGTGTGGACCAGTGTGGTTCATTGTGGACCAGTGTGGACCAGTGTGGACCAATGTGGACCAGTGTGATTCAGTGTGGTTCAATGTGGACCAGTGTGGTTCAGTGTGGACCAGTGTGACTCAGTGTGGACCTGTGTCGATCAGTGGGGTTCAGTGTGGACCAGTTTGGACCAGTGTAATTCAGTTGGTACCAGTGTGGACCAGTCTGGTTCAGTGTGGACCCGTGTGGACCAGTCTGGTTAAGTGTGGACCATTGTGGACCAGTGTGGACCAGTGTGGTTTAGTGTGGACCAGTGTGGACCAGTCTGGTTCAATGTGGTCCAGTGTGGACCAGTCTGGTTCAGTGTGTACCAGTGTGCTTCAGTGTGGATCGGTGTGGACCCGTGTGCTTCAGTGTGGACCAGTGTGGTTCAGTGTGGACCAATGTGGACTAGTGTTGTTCAGTGTACACCACTGAGGATCAGTGTGGACTAGTGTCGTTCAGTGTGGACCAGTGTAATTAAGTGTGGACCAGTGTGGACCAGTCTGGTCTAGTGTGGACCCGTGTGGTCCAGTGTGATTCCGTGTGGACCAGTGTGGTTCAGTGTGGACCAGTGTGGGTTAGTGTGGACCAGTTTGGACCAGTTTGGTTCAGAGTGGTCCATTGTGGACCAGTGTGGAGCAGTATGGACCAGTCTGATTCAGTGTGGACCAGTGTGATTCCGTGTGGACCAGTGTGGTTCAGTGTGGACCAGTGTGGTTCAGTTTGGACCAGTGTGGACGAGTGTGAACCATTGTGATTCAGTGTGGACCAGTCTGGTTCAGTGTGGACCATTGGTGACCAGTGTGGACCAGTGTGGTTCAGTGTGCACCAGTGTGGTTCAGTGTGGTTCTGTGTAGACCATTGTGGACAAGTGTGCTTAAGTGTGGATCGGTGTGGACCCGTGTGGACCAGTTTGCTTCAGTGTGGACCAGTGTGGTTCAGTGTGGACCCTTGTGGACTAGTGTGGTTCAGTGTGGACCAGTGTGGTTCAGTGTGGACCACTGTGGTTCAGTCTGGACCACTGTGGTTCAGTGTGGACTAGTGTGGTTCAGTGTGGACCAGTGTGGACCAGTGTGCTTCAGTGTGGACCAGTGTGGACCAGTCTGGTTCAGAGTGGACCATTGTGGACCAGTGTGGAACAGTGTGGTTCAGTGTGGACCAGTGTGGTTCATTGTGGACCAGTGTGGACCAGTGTGGACCAATGTGGACCAGTGTGATTCAGTGTGGTTCAATGTGGACCAGTGTGGTTCAGTGTTGACCAGTGTGACTCAGTGTGGACCTGTGTCGATCAGTGGGGTTCAGTGTGGACCAGTTTGGACCAGTGTAATTCAGTTGGTACCAGTGTGGACCAGTCTGGTTCAGTGTGGACCCGTGTGGACCAGTCTGGTTAAGTGTGGACCATTGTGGACCAGTGTGGACCAGTGTGGTTTAGTGTGGACCAGTGTGGACCAGTCTGGTTCAATGTGGTCCAGTGTGGACCAGTCTGGTTCAGTGTGTACCAGTGTGCTTCAGTGTGGATCGGTGTGGACCCGTGTGCTTCAGTGTGGACCAGTGTGGTTCAGTGTGGACCAATGTGGACTAGTGTTGTTCAGTGTACACCACTGAGGTTCAGTGTGGACTAGTGTCGTTCAGTGTGGACCAGTGTGGTTCAGTTTGGACCAGTGGGGTTCAGTGTGGACCAGTGTGGACCAGTGTGGTCCAGTTTGCTTCAGTGTGGACCAGTTTCGACCAGTAGGATTCAGTGTGTACCAGTGTGCTTCAGACTGGACCATTGTGGACATGTGTGGTTCATTGTGGACCAGTGTGGTTCAGTGTGGACCAGTGTGGTTCCTTGTGGACCAGTGTGGACCAGTTTGCTTCGGTGTGGACCAGTGTGGACCAGTGTGGTCCTTTCTGGTTCAGTGTGGACCAGTGTAATTCAGTTTGGACCAGTGTGGACCAGTCTGGTTCAGTTTGGACCCGTGTGGACCAGTGTGGACCACTGTGCTTCAGTGTGGACCAGTGTGGACCTGTCTGGTTCAGTGTGGACCAGTGTAATTCAGTTTGGACCAGTGTGGACCAGTCTGGTTCAGTTTCGACCCGTGTGGACCAGTGTGGACCAGTCTGGTTCAGTGTGGACCAGTGTGGTTCATTGTCAACCAGTGTGGTTCAGTGTGGACCAGTGTAATTCAGTGTGGACCCGTGTGGACCAGTCTGGTCTAGTGTGGACCCGTGTGGTCCAGTGTGATACCGTGTGGACCAGTGTGGTTCAGTGTGGACCAGTTAGGGTTAGTGTGGACCAGTTTGGACCAGTTTGGTTCAGAGTGGTCCATTGTGGACCAGTGTGGAGCGGTATGGACCAGTGTGATTCAGTGTGGACCAGTGTGATTCCGTGTGGACCCGTGTGGTTCAGTGTGGACCAGTGTGGTTCAGTTTGGACCAGTGTGGACGAGTGTGAACCATTGTGATTCAGTGTGGACCAGTCTGGTTCAGTGTTGACCATTGGCGACCAGTGTGGACCAGTGTGGTTCAGTGTGGACCAGTGTGGTTCAGTGTGGTTCTGTGTAGACCATTGTGGACAAGTGTGCTTAAGTGTGGATCGGTGTGGACCCGTGTGGACCAGTTTGCTTCAGTGTGGACCAGTGTGGTTCAGTGTGGACCCGTGTGGACTAGTGTGGTTCAGTGTGGACCAGTGTGGTTCAGTCTGGACCACTGTGGTTCAGTGTGGACTAGTGTGGTTCAGTGTGGACCAGTGTGGTTCATTGTGGACCAGTGTGGGTCAGTGTGGACCAGTGTGGTTCATTGTGGACCAGTGTGGACCAGTGTGGACCAGGTTGCTTCTGTGTGGACCAGTGCGGACCAGTTTGCTTCAGTGTGGACCAGTCAGGTTCAATGTGGTTCTGTGTGGACCATTGTGGACATGTGTGGTGTCGGTGTGGATCGGTGTGGACCCGTGTGCTTCAGTGTGGACCAGTGTGGTTCAGTGTGGACCAATGTGGACTAGTGTTGTTCAGTGTACACCACTGTGGTTCAGTGTGGACTAGTGTGGTTCAGCGTGGACCAGTGTGGTTCAATTTGGACCAGTGGGGTTCAGTGTGGACCAGTGTGGACCAGTTTGCTTCAGTGTGGACCAGTTTCGACCAGTAGGATTCAGTGTGTACCAGTGTCGACCAGTGTGGTTCAGTGTGGACCAGTGTAATTCAGTGTGGACCAGTGTGGACCAGTCTGGTCCAGTGTGGACCTGTGTGGTCCAGTCTGGTTCAGTGTGGACCAGTGTGGTTCATTGTGGACCAGTGTGGTTCAGTGTGGACCAGTGTGGTTCCTTGTGGACCAGTGTGGACCAGTTTGCTTCAGTGTGGACCAATTTGGACCAGTGTGGACCTGTCTGGTTCAGTGTGGATCAGTGTAATTCAGTTTGGACCAGTGTGGACCAATCTGGTTCAGTTCGGACCCGTGTGGACCAGTGTGGACCACTGTGCTTCAGTGTGGACCAGTGTGGACCAGTGTGGACCTGTCTGGTTCAGTGTGGACCAGTGTAATTCAGTTTGGACCAGTGTGGACCAGTCTGGTTCAGTTTGGACCCGTGTGGACCAGTGTGGTCCAGTCTGGTTCATTGTGGACCAGTGTGGTTCATTGTTGACCAGTGTGGTTCAATGTGGACCAGTGGGGTTCAGTGTGGACCAGCGTGGAACAGTGTGGACCAGTTTGCTTCAGTGTGGACCATTGTGGACCAGTTTGGTTCAGTGTGGACCAGTGTCGACCAGTGTGGTTCAGTGTGCTCCAGTGTAATTCAGTGTGGACCAGTGTGGTTCAGTGTGGTTCAATGTGGACCAGTGTGGACCAGTGTGGTTCATTGTGGACCAGTGTGGTTCAGTGTGGTTCAATGTGGACCAGTGTGGAGCAGTGTGGACCAGTGTGCTTCAGTGTGGACCAGTGTGCTTCAGTGTGGACCAGTGTGGACCAGTCTGGTTCAGAGTGGACCATTCTGGACCAGTGTGGAACAGTGTGGTTCAGTGTGGACCAGTGTGTTTCATTGTGGACCAGTGTGGTTCAGTGTGGTTCAGTGTGGACTAGTGTGGTTCAGCGTGGACCAGTGTGGTTCAATTTGGACCAGTGGGGTTCAGTGTGGACCAGTGTGGACCAGTTTGCTTCAGTTTGGACCAGTTTCGACCAGTAGGATTCAGTGTGTACCAGTGTCGACCAGTGTGGTTCAGTGTGGACCTGTGTAATTCAGTGTGGACCAGTGTGGACCAGTCTGGTCCAGTGTGGACCCGTGTGGTCCAGTCTGGTTCAGTGTGGACCAGTGTGGTTCATTGTGGACCAGTGTGGTTCAGTGTGGACCAGTGTGGTTCCTTGTGGACCAGTGTGGACCAGTTTGCTTCAGTGTGGACCAATTTGGACCAGTGTGGACCTGTCTGGTTCAGTGTGGACCAGTGTAATTCAGTTTGGACCAGTGTGGACCAATCTGGTTCAGTTTGGACCCGTGTGGACCAGTGTGGACCACTGTGCTTCAGTGTGGACCAGTGTGGACCAGTGTGGACCTGTCTGGTTCAGTGTGGACCAGTGTAATTAAGTTTGGACCAGTGTGGACCAGTCTGGTTCAGTTTGGACCCGTGTGGACCAGTGTGGTCCAGTCTGGTTCAGTGTGGACCAGTGTGGTTCATTGTTGACCAGTGTGGTTCAATGTGGACCAGTGGGGTTCAGTGTGGACCAGCGTGGACCAGTGTGGACCAGTTTGCTTCAGTGTGGACCAGTGTGGACCAGTTTGGTTCAGTGTGGACCAGTGTCGACCAGTGTGGTTCAGTGTGCTCCAGTGTAATTCAGTGTGGACCAGTGTGGTTCAGTGTGGTTCAATGTGGACCAGTGTGGACCAGTGTGGTTCATTGTGGACCAGTGTGGTTCAGTGTGGTTCAATGTGGACCAGTGTGGAGCAGTGTGGACCAGTGTGCTTCAGTGTGGACCAGTGTGCTTCAGTGTGGACCAGTGTGGACCAGTGTGGACCAGTCTGGTTCAGAGTGGACCATTGTGGACCAGTGTGGAACAGTGTGGTTCAGTGTGGACCAGTGTGGTTCATTGTGGACCAGTGTGGACCAGTGTGGACCAATGTGGACCAGTGTGATTCATTGTGGTTCAATGTGGACCAGTGTGGTTCAGTGTGGACCAGTGTGACTCAGTGTGGACCTGTGTCGATCAGTGGGGTTCAGTGTGGACCAGTTTGGACCAGTGTAATTCAGTTGGTACCAGTGTGGACCAGTCTGGTTCAGTGTGGACCCGTGTGGACCAGTCTGGTTAAGTGTGGACCATTGTGGACCAGTGTGGACCAGTCTGAACCACTGTACTTCAGTGTGGACCAGTGTGGACCAGTGTGGACATGTCTGGTTCAGTGTGGACCAGTGTAATTCAGTTTGGACCAGTGTGGACCAGTCTGGTTCAGTTTGGACCCGTGTGGACCAGTGTGGACCAGTCTGGTTCAGTGTGGACCAGTGTGGTTCATTGTCAACCAGTGTGGTTCAGTGTGGACCAGTGTAATTCAGTGTGGACCAGTGTGGACCAGTCTGGTCTAGTGTGGACCCGTGTGGTCCAGTGTGATTCCGTGTGGACCAGTGTGGTTCAGTGTGGACCAGTTAGGGTTAGTGTGGACCAGTTTGGACCAGTTGGTTCAACATGTCCACTGTGGACCAGTGTGGAGCGGTATGGACCAGTTTTATTCAATGTGGACCAGTGTGATTCCGTGTGGACCAGTGTGGTTCAGTGTGGACCAGTGTGGTTCAGTTTGGACCAGTGTGGACGAGTGTGAACCATTGTGATTCAGTGTGGACCAATCTGGTTCAGTGTGGACCATTGGCGACCAATGTGGACCAGTGTGGTTCAGTGTGGACCAGTGTGGTTCAGTGTAGTTCTGTGTAGACCATTGTGGACAAGTGTGCTTAAGTGTGGATCGGTGTGGACCCGTGTGGACCAGTTTGCTTTAGTGTGGACCAGTGTGGTTCAGTGTGGACCTGTGTGGACTAGTGTGGTTCAGTGTGGACCAGTGTGGTTCAGTCTGGACCACTGTGGTTCAGTGTGGACTAGTGTGGTTCAGTGTGGACCAGTGTGGTTCATTGTGGACCAGTGTGGTTCAGTGTGGACCAGTGTGGTTCATTGTGGACCAGTGTGGACCAGGTTGCTTCTGTGTGGACCAGTGCGGACCAGTTTGCTTCAGTGTGGACCAGTCAGGTTCAATGTAGTTCTGTGTGGACCATTGTGGACCAGTGTGCTTCAGTGTGGATCGGTGTGGACCCGTGTGCTTCAGTGTGGACCAGTGTGATTCAGTGTGGACCAATGTGGGCTAGTGTTGTTCAGTGTACACCACTGTCGTTCAGTGTGGACTAGTGTGGTTCAGCGTGGACGAGTGTGGTTCAATTTGGACCAGTGGGGTTCAGTGTGGACCAGTGTGGACCAGTTTGCTTCAGTGTGGACCAGTTTCGACCCGTAGGATTCAGTGTGTACCAGTGTGCTTCAGAGTGGACCATTGTGGAAATGTGTGGTTCATTGTGGACCAGTGTGGTTCAGTGTGGACCAGTGTGGTTCCTTGTGGACCAGTGTGGACCAGTTTGCTTCAGTGTGGACCAGTTTGGACCAGTGTGGACCTGTCTGGTTCAGTGTGGACCAGTGTAATTCAGTTTGGACCAGTGTGGACCAGTCTGGTTCAGTTTGGACCCGTGTGGACCAGTGTGGACCACTGTGCTTCAGTGTGGACCAGTGTGGACCAGTGTGGACCTGTCTGGTTCAGTGTGGACCAGTGTAATTCAGTTTGGACCAGTGTGGACCAGTCTGGTTCAGTTTGGACCCGTGTGGACCAGTGTGGTCCAGTCTTGTTCAGTGTGGACCAGTGTGGTTCATTGTTGACCAGTGTGGTTCAATGTGGACCAGTGGGGTTCAGTGTGGACCAGCGTGGACCAGTGTGGACCAGTTTGCTTCAGAGTGGACCAGTGTGGACCAGTGTGGTTCAGTGTGGACCAGTGTCGACCAGTGTGGTTCAGTGTGGACCAGTGTGGTTCAGTGTGGTTCAATGTGGACCAGTGTGGACCAGTGTGGTTCATTGTGGACCAGTGTGGTTCAGTGTGGTTCAATGTGGACCAGTGCGGTTCACTGTGTTTCATTGTGGACCAGTGTGGTTCATTGTGGACCAGTGTGGAGCAGTGTGGACGAGTGTGCTTCAGTGTGGACCAGTGTGCTTAAGTGTGGACCAGTGTGGACCAGTCTGGTTCAGAGTGGACCATTGTGGACCAGTGTGGAACAGTGTGGTTCAGTGTGGACCAGTGTGGTTCATTGTGGACCAGTGTGGACCAGTCTGGACCAATGTGGACCAGTGTGATTCAGTGTGGTTCAATGTGGACCAGTGTGGTTCAGTGTGGACCAGTCTGACTCAGTGTGGACCTGTGTCGATCAGTGGGGTTCAGTGTGGACTAGTTTGGACCAGTGTAATTCAGTTGGTACCAGTGTGGACCAGTCTGGTTCAGTGTGGACCCGTGTGGACCAGTCTGGTTAAGTGTGGACCATTGTGGACCAGTGTGGACCAGTGTGGTTCAGTGTGGACCAGTGTGGACAAGTCTGGTTCAATGTGGTCCAGTGTGGACCAGTCTGGTTCAGTGTGTACCAGTGTGATTCAGTGTGAACCAGTGTGGACCAGTGTGGACCAGTCTGGTTCAGTGTGGACCAGTGTAATTCAGTTTGGACCAGTGTGGACCAGTGTGGTTCATTGTGGACCAGTGTGGTTCAGTGTGGTTCAATGTGGACCAGTGCGGTTCACTGTGTTTCATTGTGGACCAGTGTGGTTCATTGTGGACCAGTGTGGAGCAGTGTGTACGAGTGTGCTTCAGTGTGGACCAGTGTGCTTAAGTGTGGACCATTGTGGACCAGTGTGGAACAGTGTGGTTCAGTGTGGACCAGTGTGGTTCATTGTGGACCAGTGTGGACCAGTCTGGACCAATGTGGACCAGTGTGATTCAGTGTGGTTCAATGTGGACCAGTGTGGTTCAGTGTGGACCAGTGTGACTCAGTGTGGACCTGTGTCGATCAGTGGGGTTCAGTGTGGACCAGTTTGGACCAGTGTAATTCAGTTGGTACCAGTGTGGACCAGTCTGGTTCAGTGTGGACCCGTGTGGAACAGTCTGGTTAAGTGTGGACCATTGTGGGCCAGTGTGGACCAGTGTGGTTCAGTGTGGACCAGTGTGGACCAGTCTAGTTCAATGTGGTCCAGTGTGGACCAGTCTGGTTCAGTGTGTACCAGTGTGATTCAGTGTGAACCAGTGTGGACCAGTGTGGACCAGTCTGGTTCAGTGTGGACCAGTGTAATTCAGTTTGGACCAGTGTGGACCAGTGTGGTTCAGTGTGGACCAGTGTGGACCAGTCTAGTTCAATGTGGTCCAGTGTGGACCAGTCTGGTTCAGTGTGTACCAGTGTGATTCAGTGTGAACCAGTGTGGACCAGTGTGGACCACTGTGCTTCAGTGTGGACCAGTGTGGACCTGTCTGGTTCAGTGTGGACCAGTGTAATTCAGTTTGGACCCGTGTGGACCAGTCTGGTTCAGTTTGGACCCGTGTGGACCAGTGTGGACCACTGTGCTTCAGTGTGGACCAGTGTGGACCTGTCTGGTTCAGTGTGGACCAGTGTAATTCAGTTTGGACCAGTGTGGACCAGTCTGGTTCAGTTTGGACCCGTGTGGACCAGTGTGGACCAGTCTGGTTCAGTGTGGACCAGTGTGGACCAGTTTGCTTCAGTGTGGACCAGTGTGGACCAGTGTGGACCAGTTTGCTTCAGTGTGGACCAGTGTGGACCAGTGTGGTTCATTGTGGACCAGTGTGGTTCAATGTGGAGCAGTGGGGTTGAGTGTGGACCAGCGTGGACCAGTGTGGACCAGTTTACTTCAGTGTGGACCAGTGTGGACCAGTGTGCTTCAGTGTGGACCAGTGTCGACCAGTGTGGTTCAGTGTGGACCAGTGTCGACCAGTGTGGTTCAGTGTGGACCAGTGTAATTCAGTGTGGACCAGTGTGGACCAGTCTGGTCCAGTGTGGACCCGTGTGGTCCAGTCTGGTTCAGTGTGGACCAGTGTGGTACATTGTGGACCAGTGTGGTTCAGTGTGGTTCAATGTGGACCAGTGTGGACCAGTGTGGTTCATTTTGGACCAGTGTGGTTCAGTGTGGTTCAATGTGGACCAGTGCGGTTCACTGTGCTTCATTGTGGACCAGTCTGGTTCATTGTCGACCAGTGTGGACCAGTGTGGTTCAGTGTGGACCAGTCTGACTCAGTGTGGACCTGTGTCGATCAGTGGGGTTCAGTGTGGACCAGTTTGGACCAGTGTAATTCAGTTGGTACCAGTGTGGACCAGTCTGGTTCAGTGTGGACCCGTGTGGACCAGTCTGGTTAAGTGTGGACCATTGTGGACCAGTGTTGTTTAGTGTTGACCACTGTGGACCAGTCTGGTTCAATGTGGTCCAGTGTGGACCAGTCTGATTCAGTGTGTACCAGTGTGATTCAGTGTGTACCAGTGTGGTTCAGTGTGGACAAGTGTGACTCAGTGTGGACCAGTTTGCTTCAGTGTGGACCAGTGTGCTTCAGTGTGGACGAGTGTGGACGAGTGTGGACCAGTGTGGACCATTCTGGTTCAGTGTGGACCAATGTAATTCAGTGTGGACCAGTGTGGACCAGTCAGGTTCAGAGTGGTACATTGTTGGACCAGTGTGGACCAGTGTGATTCAGTGTGGACCAGTGTGGACCAGTGTGGTTCAGTGTGGACCAGTGTGACTCAGTGTGGACCAGTGTGGACCAGTCTGGGTCAGTGTAGTCCAGTGTACACCATTCTGGTTCAGTGTGTAACAGTGTGGATCATTGTGGTTCAGTGTGGACCAGTGTGGTTCAATGTGGAGCAGTGTGGTTCATTGTGGACCAGTGTGACTCAGTGTGGACGAGTGTGCTTCAGTGTGGACCAGTGTGCTTCAGTGTGGACCAGTGTGGTTCATTGTTGACCAGTGTGCTTCAGTGTGGACCAGTGTGCTTCAGTGTGGACCAGTGTGGACCAATGTGGACCAGTGTGATTCAGTATGGTTCAATGTGGACCAGTGTGGTTCAGTGTGGACCAGTGTGACTCAGTGTGGACCTGTGTCGATCAGTGGGGTTCAGTGTGGACCAGTTTGGACCAGTGTAATTCAGTTGGTACCAGTGTGGACCAGTCTGGTTCAGTGTGGACCCGTGTGGACCAGTCTGGTTAAGTGTGGACCATTGTGGTCCAGTGTGGACCAGTCTGATCAGTGTGTACCAGTGTGATTCAGTGTGGACCAGTGAGATTCCGTGTGGACCAGTGTGAACCATTGTGATTCAGTGTGGACCAGTGAGATTCCGTGTGGACCAGTGTGAACCATTGTGATTCAGTGTGGACCATTGTGATTCAGTGTGGACAAGTGTGCTTCAGTGTGGACCAGTGTCGACCAGTCTGGTTCAGTGTGGACCAGTGTGGACCAGGTTGGTTCAGTATGGACCCGTGTGGACCAGTGTGGTTTATTGTGGACCAGTGTGGTTCAGTGTGGTTCATTGTGGACCAGTGTGGTTCAGCGTGGTTCATTGTGGACCAGTGTGCTTCAGTCTGGACCAGTGTGGACCAGTGTGCTTCAGTGTGGACCAGTCTTCTTCAGTGTGGACCAGTGTGGACGAGTGTGGACCAGTGTGGTTCAGTGTGGACCAGTCTGGTTCAGTGTGGGTCAGTGTAATTCAGTGTGGACCAGTGTGGACCAGTCTGGTTCAGAGTGGTCCATTGTGGACCAGTGTGGACCAGTCTTGTTCAGTGTGGTCCAGTGTGGACCAGTCTGGTTCAGTGTGGACCAATGTGCTTCAGTCTGGACCAGTGTGGACCAGTGTGCTTCAGTGTGGACCAGTCTGCTTCTGTGTGGACCAGTGTGGACGAGTGTGGACCAGTGTGGTTCAGTGTGGAACAGTCTGGTTCAGTGTTGGTCAGTTTAATTCAGTGTGGACCAGTGTGGACCAGTCTGCTTCAGTGTGGACCAGTGTGGACAGGTGTGGTTCAGTGTGGACGAGTGTGGACCAGTGTGATTCAGTGTGGACCAGTGTAATTCAGTGTGGACCAATGTGGTCCAGTGTGGACCAGTCTGGTTCAGTGTGTACCAGTGTGGACGAGTTTGAACCAGTGTGGTCCAGTGTGGTTCAGTGTGGACCAGTGTCGACCAGTCTGGTTCAGTGCGGTCCATTGTGGACCAGTCTGGTTCAGTGTGTACCAGTGTGGACCAGTCTGGTTCTGTGTGGACCAGTGTGGAAGAGTGTGAACCAGTGTGGGTCAGTGTGGTTCTGTGTGGACCATTGTGGACTAGTGTGGTTCAGTGTGGACCAGTGTGGTTCAGTGTGGACCAGTGTGGACCAGTTTGATTCATTGTGGACCAGTATGGTTCAGTGCGGACCAGTGTGATTCAGTGAGGACCGGTGTGCTTCAGTTAGGATTGGTGTGGACCAGTGTGGACCAATGTGCTTCAGTGTGGACCAGTGTGGACCAGTGTGGTTCAGTGTGGACAAGTGTGCTTCAGTCTGGACCAGTGTGGGCCAGTGTGGACCAGTGTGGTTCATTGTGGACCAGTGTGGACCAGTTTGGACCAGTGTGGGCCAGTGTGGACCAGTGTGGTTCATTGTGGACCAGTGTGGACCAGTTTGGACCAGTGTGGACCGGTTTGGACCAGTGTGGACCAGTGTGGACCAGTGTCGACCAGTCTGGTTCATTGTGGACCAGTGTGGTTCTGTGTGGACAAGTGTGCTTCAGTGTGGACCCGTTTGGACCAGTGTGCTTCAGTGTAGACCTGTGTGGACCAGTGTGGTTCAGTGTGGACCAGTGTGGTTCATTGTGGGCCAGTGTGGACCAGTGTGGATCAGTGTGCTTCAGTGTGGACCAGTGAGGACAAGTGTGGCTCAGTGTGGACCAGTCTGGTTCAGTGTGGTCCAGTGTGGACCAGTCTGGTTCGGTGTGGACCAGTGTGGTTCAGTGTGGACCAGTGTGGACCAGTGTGGTTAAGTCTGGACCAGTGTGGATGAGTATAGTTCAGTGTGGACCAGTGTGGACGAGTGTGGACCAGTGTGGTTCAGTGTGGAACAGTCTGGTTCAGTGTGGGTCAGTGTGGACCAGTCTGGTTCAGTGTGGTCCAGTGTGGACCAGTCTGCTTCAGAGTGGTCCATTGTGGACCAGTGTGGACCAGTGTGGACCAGTCTGGTTCAGTGTGGTCCAGTGTGGACCAGTCTGGTTCAGTGAGGACCAATGTGCTTCAGTCTGGACCAGTGTGGACCAGTGTGCTTCAGTGTGGACCAGTCTGCTTCAGTGTGGACCAGTGTGGACGAGTGTGGACCAGTCTGCTTCAGTGTGGACCAGAGTGGACCGGTGTGGACCAGTGTGCACCTGTGTGGTTCAGTGTGGACCGGTGTGGTTCAGTGTGGACCAGTGTGGACTAGTGTGCTTCAGTGTGGACCAGTGTAATTCAGTGTGGACCAGTGTGGACCAGGTTGGTTCAGTATGGACCAGTGTGGTTTATTGTGGACCAGTGTGGTTCAGTGTGGTTCATTGTGGACCAGTGTGGTTCAGCGTGGTTCATTGTGGACCAGTGTGCTTCAGTCTGGACCATTGTGGACCAGTGTGCTTAAGTGTGGACCAGTCTTCTTCAGTGTGGACCAGTGTGGACGAGTGTGGACCAGTGTGGTTCAGTGTGGACCAGTCTGGTTCAGTGTGGGTCAGTGTAATTCAGTGTGGACCAGTGTGGACCAGTCTGGTTCAGAGTGGTCCATTGTGGACCAGTGTGGACCAGTGTGGACCAGTCTGGTTCAGTGTGGTCCAGTGTGGACCAGTCTGGTTCAGTGTGGACCAATGTGCTTCAGTCTGGACCAGTGTGGACCAGTGTGCTTCAGTGTGGACCAGTCTGCTTCAGTGTGGACCAGTGTGGACGAGTGTGGACCAGTGTGGTTCAGTGTGGAACAGTCTGGTTCAGTGTGGGTCAGTGTAATTCAGTGTGGACCAGTGTGGACCAGTCTGGTTCTGTGTGGACCAGTGTGGACGAGTGTGGACCAGTGTGGACCAGTGTGGTTCAGTGTGGCTCAGTGTAATTCAGAGTGGTCCATTGTGGACCAGTGTGGACAGGTGTGGTTCAGTGTGGACGAGTGTGGACCAGTGTGATTCAGTGTGGACCAGTGTAATTCAGTGTGGACCAATGTGGTCCAGTGTGGACCAGTCTGGTTCAGTGTGTACCAGTGTGGACAAGTTTGAACCAGTGTGGTCCAGTGTGGTTCAGTGTGGACCAGTGTCGACCAGTCTGGTTCAGTGCTGTCCATTGTGGACCAGTCTGGTTCAGTGTGTACCAGTGTGGACCAGTCTGGTTCTGTGTGGACCAGTGTGGACGAGTTTGAACCAGTGTGGTCCAGTGTGGTTCAGTGTGGACCAGTGTCAACCAGTCTGGTTCAGTGCGGTCCATTGTGGACCAGTCTGGTTCAGTGTGTACCAGTGTGGACCAGTCTGGTTCTGTGTGGACCAGTGTGGAAGAGTGTGAACCAGTGTGGTTCAGTGTGGTTCTGTGTGGACCATTGTGGAACAGTGTGCTTAAGTGTGGATCGGTGTGGACCAGTGTGGACCAGTATGATTCAATGTGGAACAGTGTGGTTCAGTGTGGACCAGTGTGGTTCAATTTGGACCACTGAGGTTCAGTGTGGACTAGTGTGGTTCATTGTGGACCAGTTTGGACCAGTTTGGACCAGTGTGGACCAGTGTGGACCGGTTTGGACCAGTGTGGACCAGTGTCGACCAGTGTCGACCAGTCTGGTTCATTGTGGACCAGTGTGCTTCAGTGTGGACCATTGTGGACCAGTGTGCTTCAGTGTAGACCTGTGTGGACCAGTGTGGTTCAGTGTGGACCATTGTGGACCAGTGTGCTTCAGTGTAGACCTCTGTGGACCAGTGTGGTTCATTGTGGACCAGTGTGCTTCAGTGTGGACCAGTGTGGACAAGTGTGGCTCAGTGTGGACCAGTCTGGTTTAGTGTGGACCAGTGTAATTCAGTGTGGACCAGTCTGGTTCAGTGTGGACCAGTGTGGACCAGTCTGGTTGAGAGTGGACTATTGTGGACCAGTGTGGACGAGTGTGGTACAGTGTGGACCAGTGTGGTTCAGTGTGGACCTGTGTTGTCCAGTCTGGTTCAGTGTGGACCAGTGTGGAACAGTGTGGTTAATTGTGGACCAGTGTGTACCAGTGTGGTTCAGTGTGGACAAGTGTGACTCAGTGTGGAGCAGTGTGCTTCAGTATGGACCAATGTGGACCAGTGTGGACCAGTGTGCTTCAGTGTGGACCAGTTTGCTTCAGTGTGGACCAGTGTGCTTCAGTGTGGACGAGTGTGGACCATTCTGGTTCAGTGTGGACCAATGTAATTCAGTGTGGACCAGTGTGGACCAGTCTGGTTCAGAGTGGTACATTGTGGACCAGTGTGGACCAGTGTGATTCAGTGTGGACCAGTGTGGACCAGTGTGGTTCAGTGTGGACCAGTGTGACTCAGTGTGGACCAGTGTGGACCAGTCTGGGTCAGTGTAGTCCAGTGTACACCATTCTGGTTCAGTGTGTAACAGTGTGGATCAGTGTAGTTCAATGTGGACTAGTGTGGTTCAGTGTGGTCCAGTGGGGTTCAGTGTGGAACAGTCTGGTTCAATGTGGAGCAGTGTGGTTCATTGTGGACCAGTGTGATTCAGTGTGGACCAGTGAGGACCAGTGTGGTTCAGTGTGGTTCAGTGTGGACCATTGTGGACCAGTGTGGTTCAGTGTGGACCAGTCTGGTTCAGAGTGGACCCGTGTGGACCAGTCTGGTTCAGAGTGGACCATTGTGGACCAGTGTGGACGAGTTTGGTTCAGTGTGGCTCAGTGTAATTCAGAGTGGTCCATTGTGGACCAGTGTGGACAGGTGTGGTTCAGTGTGGACGAGTGTGGACCAGTGTGATTCAGTGTGGACCAGTGTAATTCAGTGTGGACCAATGTGGTCCAGTGTGGACCAGTCTGGTTCAGTGTGTACCAGTGTGGACAAGTTTGAACCAGTGTGGTCCAGTGTGGTTCAGTGTGGACCAGTGTCGACCAGTCTGGTTCAGTGCTGTCCATTGTGGACCAGTCTGGTTCAGTGTGTACCAGTGTGGACCAGTCTGGTTCTGTGTGGACCAGTGTGGACGAGTTTGAACCAGTGTGGTCCAGTGTGGTTCAGTGTGGACCAGTGTCAACCAGTCTGGTTCAGTGCGGTCCATTGTGGACCAGTCTGGTTCAGTGTGTACCAGTGTGGACCAGTCTGGTTCTGTGTGGACCAGTGTGGAAGAGTGTGAACCAGTGTGGTTCAGTGTGGTTCTGTGTGGACCATTGTGGAACAGTGTGCTTAAGTGTGGATCGGTGTGGACCAGTGTGGACCAGTATGATTCAATGTGGAACAGTGTGGTTCAGTGTGGACCAGTGTGGTTCAATTTGGACCACTGAGGTTCAGTGTGGACTAGTGTGGTTCATTGTGGACCAGTTTGGACCAGTTTGGACCAGTGTGGACCAGTGTGGACCGGTTTGGACCAGTGTGGACCAGTGTCGACCAGTGTCGACCAGTCTGGTTCATTGTGGACCAGTGTGCTTCAGTGTGGACCATTGTGGACCAGTGTGCTTCAGTGTAGACCTGTGTGGACCAGTGTGGTTCAGTGTGGACCATTGTGGACCAGTGTGCTTCAGTGTAGACCTCTGTGGACCAGTGTGGTTCATTGTGGACCAGTGTGCTTCAGTGTGGACCAGTGTGGACAAGTGTGGCTCAGTGTGGACCAGTCTGGTTTAGTGTGGACCAGTGTAATTCAGTGTGGACCAGTCTGGTTCAGTGTGGACCAGTGTGGACCAGTCTGGTTGAGAGTGGACTATTGTGGACCAGTGTGGACGAGTGTGGTACAGTGTGGACCAGTGTGGTTCAGTGTGGACCTGTGTTGTCCAGTCTGGTTCAGTGTGGACCAGTGTGGAACAGTGTGGTTAATTGTGGACCAGTGTGTACCAGTGTGGTTCAGTGTGGACAAGTGTGACTCAGTGTGGAGCAGTGTGCTTCAGTATGGACCAATGTGGACCAGTGTGGACCAGTGTGCTTCAGTGTGGACCAGTTTGCTTCAGTGTGGACCAGTGTGCTTCAGTGTGGACGAGTGTGGACCATTCTGGTTCAGTGTGGACCAATGTAATTCAGTGTGGACCAGTGTGGACCAGTCTGGTTCAGAGTGGTACATTGTGGACCAGTGTGGACCAGTGTGATTCAGTGTGGACCAGTGTGGACCAGTGTGGTTCAGTGTGGACCAGTGTGACTCAGTGTGGACCAGTGTGGACCAGTCTGGGTCAGTGTAGTCCAGTGTACACCATTCTGGTTCAGTGTGTAACAGTGTGGATCAGTGTAGTTCAATGTGGACTAGTGTGGTTCAGTGTGGTCCAGTGGGGTTCAGTGTGGAACAGTCTGGTTCAATGTGGAGCAGTGTGGTTCATTGTGGACCAGTGTGATTCAGTGTGGACCAGTGAGGACCAGTGTGGTTCAGTGTGGTTCAGTGTGGACCATTGTGGACCAGTGTGGTTCAGTGTGGACCAGTCTGGTTCAGAGTGGACCCGTGTGGACCAGTCTGGTTCAGAGTGGACCATTGTGGACCAGTGTGGACGAGTTTGGTTCAGTGTGGACCAGTGTGGACCAGTGTGGACCAGTCTGGTTCAGTGTGGACCAGTGTGGTTCAGTGTGGACCAATGTGGACTAGTGTTGTTCAGTGTACACCACTGTGGTTCAGTGTGGACTAGTGTGGTTCAGTGTGGACCAGTGTGGTTCAGTTTGGACCAGTGTGGACCAGTGTGCTTCAGTCTGGACCAGTGTGGGCCAGTGTGGACCAGTGTGGTTTATTGTGGACCAGTTTGGACCAGTGTGGGCCAGTGTGGTACATTGTGGACCAGTGTGTACCAGTTTGGACCAGTGTGGACCAGTGTGGACCGGTTTGGACCAGTGTGGACCAGTGTGGACCAGTGTCGACCAGTCTGGTTCATTGTGGACCAGTGTGGTTCAGTGTGGACAAGTGTGCTTCAGTGTGGACCCGTGTGGACCAGTGTGCTTCAGTGTAGACCTGTGTGGACCAGTGTGGTTCAGTGTGGACCAGTGTGGTTCATTGTGGACCAGTGTGGACAAGTGTGGCTCAGTGTGGACCAGTCTGGTTCAGTGTGGACTAGTGTGGTTCAGTGTGGACCAGTGTGCTTCAGTGTGGACCCGTGTGGACAAGTGTGCTTCAGTGTAGACCTGTGTGGACCAGTGTGGTTCAGTGTGGACAAGTGTGGACCAGTGTGGACCAGTGTGGACCAGTGTGCTTCATTGTAGACCTCTGTGGACCAGTGTGGTTCAGTGTGGACCAGTGTGGTTCATTGTGGGCCAGTGTGGACCAGTCTGGTTCAGTGTGGTCCAGTGTGGATCAGTGTGCTTCAGTGTGGACCAGTGTGGACAAGTGTGGCTCAGTGTGGACCGGTCTGGTTCAGTGTGGACCAGTGTAATTCAGTGTGGACCAGTGTTGTTCAGTGTGGACCATTGTTGACCAGTGTGGTTCAGTGTGGACCAGTGTGGTTCAGTGTTGACCTGTGTTGTCCAGTCTGGTTCAGTGTGGACAAGTGTGGAACAGTCTGCTTCAGTGTGGACCAGTGTGGACTAGTGTGATTCAGTGTGGACCAGTGTAATTCAGTGTGGACCAGTGTGGACCAGTCTGGTTCAGTGTGGTCCAGTGTGGACCAGTCTGGTTCAGTGTGGACCAATGTGGTTCAGTGTGGACCAGTGTGGACCAGTCTGGTTCAGTGTGGACCAATGTGGTCCAGTGTGGACCAGTCTGGTTCAGTGTGGACCAATGTGGTCCAGTGTGGACCAGTCTGGTTCAGTGTGTACCAGTGTGGACGAGTTTGAACCAGTGTGGTCCAGTGTGGTTCAGTGTGGACCAGTGTCGACCAGTCTGGTTCAGTGCGGTCCATTGTGGACCAGTCTGGTTCAGTGTGTACCAGTGTGGACCAGTCTGGTTCAGAGTGGTACATTGTGGACCAGTGTGGACCAGTGTGATTCAGTGTGGACCAGTGTGGACCAGTGTGGTTCAGTGTGGACCAGTGTTACTCAGTGTGGACCAGTGTGGACCAGTCTGGGTCAGTGTAGTCCAGTGTACACCATTCTGGTTCAGTGTGTAACAGTGTGGATCAGTGTAGTTCAATGTGGACTAGTGTGGTTCAGTGTGGTCCAGTGGGGTTCAGTGTGGAACAGTCTGGTTCAATGTGGAGCAGTGTGGTTCATTGTGGACCAGTGTGACTCAGTGTGGACCAGTGGGGTTCAGTGAGGACCAGTGTGATTCAGTGTGGACCAGTGAGGACCAGTGTGGTTCAGTGTGGTTCAGTTTGGACCATTGTGGACCAGTGTGGTTCAGTGTCGACCAGTCTGGATCAGAGTGGACCCGTGTGGACCAGTCTGGTTCAGAGTGGACCATTGTGGACCAGTGTGGACGAGTTTGGTTCAGTGTGGACCAGTGTGGACCAGTGTGGACCAGTCTGGTTCAGTGTGGACCAGTGTGGTTCAGTGTGGACCAATGTGGACTAGTGTTGTTCAGTGTACACCACTGTGGTTCAGTGTGGACTAGTGTGGTTCAGTGTGGACCAGTGTGGTTCAGTTTGGACCAGTGTGGACCAGTGTGCTTCAGTCTGGACCAGTGTGGGCCAGTGTGGACCAGTGTGGTTTATTGTGGACCAGTTTGGACCAGTGTGGACCAGTGTGGTACATTGTGGACCAGTGTGTACCAGTTTGGACCAGTGTGGACCAGTGTTGACCGGTTTGGACCAGTGTGGACCAGTCTGGTTCAGTGTGGACCAGTGTGGTTCAGTGTGGACCAATGTGGACTAGTGTTGTTCAGTGTACACCACTGTGGTTCAGTGTGGACTAGTGTGGTTCAGTGTGGACCAGTGTGGTTCAGTTTGGACCAGTGTGGACCAGTGTGCTTCAGTCTGGACCAGTGTGGGCCAGTGTGGACCAGTGTGGTTTATTGTGGACCAGTTTGGACCAGTGTGGACCAGTGTGGTACATTGTGGACCAGTGTGTACCAGTTTGGACCAGTGTGGACCAGTGTTGACCGGTTTGGACCAGTGTGGACCAGTGTGGACCAGTGTCGACCAGTCTGGTTCATTGTGGACCAGTGTGGTTCAGTGTGGACAAGTGTGCTTCAGTGTGGACCCGTGTGGACCAGTGTGCTTCAGTGTAGACCTGTGTGGACCAGTGTGGTTCAGTGTGGACCAGTGTGGTTCATTGTGGACCAGTGTGGACAAGTGTGGCTCAGTGTGGACCAGTCTGGTTCAGTGTGGACCAGTGTGGACCAGTCTGGTTCAGAGTGGACAATTGTGGACCAGTCTGGTTCAGAGTGGACCATTGTGGACCAGTGTGGACGAGTTTGGTTCAGTGTGGACCAGTGTGGACCAGTGTGGACCAGTCTGGTTCAGTGTGGACCAGTGTGGTTCAGTGTGGACCAATGTGGACTAGTGTTGTTCAGTGTACACCACTGTGGTTCAGTGTGGACTAGTGTGGTTCAGTGTGGACCAGTGTGGTTCAGTTTGGACCAGTGTGGACCAGTGTGCTTCAGTCTGGACCAGTGTGGGCCAGTGTGGACCAGTGTGGTTTATTGTGGACCAGTTTGGACCAGTGTGGACCAGTGTGGTACATTGTGGACCAGTGTGTACCAGTTTGGACCAGTGTGGACCAGTGTTGACCGGTTTGGACCAGTGTGGACCAGTGTGGACCAGTGTCGACCAGTCTGGTTCATTGTGGACCAGTGTGGTTCAGTGTGGACAAGTGTGCTTCAGTGTGGACCCGTGTGGACCAGTGTGCTTCAGTGTAGACCTGTGTGGACCAGTGTGGTTCAGTGTGGACCAGTGTGGTTCATTGTGGACCAGTGTGGACAAGTGTGGCTCAGTGTGGACCAGTCTGGTTCAGTGTGGACCAGTGTGGACCAGTCTGGTTCAGAGTGGACAATTGTGGACCAGTGTGGATGAGTGTGGTTCAGTGAGGACCAGTGTGATTCAGTATGGACCAGTGTTGTTCATTGTGGACCAGTGTGTACCAGTGTGGTTCAGTGTTGACCTGTGTTATCCAGTCTGGTTCAGTGTGGACCAGTGTGGAACAGTGTGGTTCATTGTGGACCAGTGTGTACCAGTGTGGTTCAGTGTGGACAAGTGTGACTCAGTGTGGAGCAGTGTGCTTCAGTGTGGACCAGTGTGCTTCAGTGTGGACGAGTGTGGACGAGTGTGGACCATTCTGGTTCAGTGTGGACCAATGTAATTCAGTGTGGACCAGTGTGGACCAGTGTGATTCAGTGTGGACCAGTGTGGACCAGTGTAATTCAGTGTGGTCCAGTGTGGACAAGTCTGGTTCAGAGTGGTCCATTATGGACCAGTGTGGTTCAGTGTGTACCAGTGTGGTTCAGTGTGGACCAGTGTGACTCAGTGTGGACCAGTGTGGACCAGTCTGGGTCAGTGGGGTTCAGTGTGGAACAGTCTGGTTCAATGTGGAGCAGTGTAATTCAATGTGGACCAGTGTGGTTCATTGTGGACCAGTGTGACTCAGTGTGGACGAGTGTGGTTCAGTGAGGACCAGTGTGGTTCATTGTGGACCAGTCTGACTCAGTGTGGACGAGTGTGGTTCAGTGAGGACCAGTGTGATTCAGTGTGGACCAGTGTGGACCAGTGTGGTTCAGTGTGGTTCAGTGTGGACCATTGTGGACCAGTGTGGTTCAGTGTGGACCAGTCTGGTTCAGAGTGGTCCATTGTGGACCAGTGTGGACCAGTCTGGTTCAGTGTGGACCAGTGTGGTTCAGTGTGGGTCAGTGTAATTCAGTGTGGACCAGTGTGGACCAGTCTGGTTGAGAGTGGTCCATTGTGGACCAGTGTGGACAGGTGTGGTTCAGTGTGGACGAGTGTAATTCAGTGTGGACCAATGTGGTCCAGTGTGGACCAGTCTGGTTCAGTCTGTACCAGTGTGGACGAGTTTGAACCAGTGTGGTCCAGTGTGGTTCAGTGTGGACCAGTGTCGACCAGTCTGGTTCAGTGCGGTCCATTGTGGACCAGTCTGGTTCAGTGTGTACCAGTGTGGACCAGTCTGGTTCTGTGTGGACCAGTGTGGAAGAGTGTGAACCAGTGTGGTTCAGTGTGGTTCTCTGTGGACCATTGTGGAACAGTGTGCTTAAGTGTGGATCGGTGTGGACCAGTGTGGACCAGTATGATTCAATGTGGAACAGTGTGGTTCAGCGTGGACCAGTGTGGACTAGTGTGGTTCAGTGTGGACTAGTGTGGTTCAGTGTGGACCAGTGTGGTTCAGTGTGGACCAGTATGGACCAGTTTGATTCATTGTGGACCAGTATGGTTCAGTGCGGACCAGTGTGATTCAGTGAGGACCGGTGTGCTTCAGTTAGGATTGGTGTGGACCAGTGTGGACCAATGTGCTTCAGTGTGGACCAGTGTGGACCAGTGTGGTTCAGTGTGGACAAGTGTGGTTCAGTGTGGTTCATTGTGGACCAGTGTTGTTCATTGTGGACCAGTGTGGACCAGTGTGGGCCAGTGTGGACCAGTGTGGTTCATTGTGGACCAGTGTGGACCGGTTTGGACCAGTGTGGACCAGTGTGGACCAGTGTCGACCAGTCTGGTTCATTGTGGTCCAGTGTGGACCAGTCTTGTTCGGTGTGGACCAGTGTGGTTCAGTGTGGACCAGTGTGGACCTGTGTGGATCAGTGTGCTTCAGTGTGGACCAGTGTGGACAAGTGTGGCTCAGTGTGGACCAGTCTGGTTCAGTGTGGTCCAGTGTGGACCAGTCTGGTTCGGTGTGGACCAGTGTGGTTCAGTGTGGAACAGTCTGGTTCAGTGTGGGTCAGTGTAATTCAGTGTGGACCAGTGTGGACCAGTCTGGTTCAGAGTGGTCCATTGTGGACCAGTGTGGACCAGTGTGGACCAGTCTGGTTCAGTGTGGTCCAGTGTGGACCAGTCTGGTTCAGTGTGGACCAATGTGCTTCAGTGTGGACCAGTGTGGACCAGTGTGGACCAGTCTGGTTCAGTGTGGTCCAGTGTGGACCAGTCTGGTTCAGTGTGGACCAATGTGCTTCAGTGTGGACCAGTGTGGACCAGTGTGCTTCAGTGTGGACCAGTCTGCTTCAGTGTGGACCAGTGTGGACGAGTGTGGACCAGTCTGCTTCAGTGTGGACCAGTGTAGACGAGTGTGGACTAGTGTGATTCAGTGTGGACCAGTGTAATTCAGTGTGGACCAGTGTGGACCCGTCTGGTTCAGTGTGGTCCAGTGTGGACCAGTCTGGTTCAGTGTGGACCAATGTGGTTCAGTGTGGACCAGTGTGGACCAGTCTGGTTCAGTGTGGACCAATGTGGTCCAGTGTGGACCAGTCTGGTTCAGTGTGGACCAATGTGGTCCAGTGTGGACCAGTCTGGTTCAGTCTGTACCAGTGTCGACGAGTTTGAACCAGTGTCGTCCAGTGTGGTTCAGTGCGTACCAGTGTGGACCAGTCTGGTTCTGTGTGGACCAGTGTGGAAGAGTGTGAACCAGTGTGGTTCAGTGTGGTTCTGTGTGGACCATTGTGGACCAGTATGATTCAATGTGGTACAGTGTGGTTCAGCGTGGACCAGTGTGGACTAGTGTGGTTCAGTGTGGACCAGTGTGGTTCAATTTGGACCACTGAGGTTCAGTATGGACTAGTGTGGTTCAGTGTGGACCAGTGTGGAACAGTGTGGTTCATTGTGGACCAGTGTGTACCAGTGTGGTTCAGTGTGGACAAGTGTGACTCAGTGTGGAGCAGTGTGCTTCAGTATGGACCAATGTGGACCAGTGTGGACCAGTGTACTTCAGTGTGAACCAGTTTGCTTCAGTGTGGACGAGTGTGGACCAGTGTGGACCATTCTGGTTCAGTGTGGACCAGTGTAATTCAGTGTGGACCAGTGTGGACCAGTCTGGTTCAGAGTGGTACATTGTGGACCAGTGTGGACCAGTGTGATTCAGTGTGGACCAGTGTGGACCAGTGTGGTTCAGTGTGGACCAGTGTGACTCAGTGTGGACCAGTGTGGACCAGTCTGGGTCAGTGTAGTCCAGTGTACACCATTCTGGTTCAGTGTGTAACAGTGTGGACCAGTGTGGTTCAGTGTGGACCAGTGTGGTTCAATGTGGACTAGTGTGGTTCAGTGTGGTCCAGTGGGGTTCAGTGTGGAACAGTCTGGTTCAATGTGGAGCAGTGTAATTCAATGTGGACCAGTGTGGTTCATTGTGGACCAGTGTGATTCAGTGTGGACCAGTGAGAACCAGTGTGGTTCAGTGTGGTTCAGTGAGGACCAGTGTGGTTCATTGTGGACCAGTCTGACTCAGTGTGGACGAGTGTGGTTCAGTGAGGACCAGTGTGGACCAGTGTGGTTCAGTGTGGTTCAGTGTGGACCATTGTGGACCAGTGTGGTTCAGTGTGGACCAGTCTGGTTCAGAGTGGTCCATTGTGGACCAGTGTGGACCAGTCTGGTTCAGTGTGGACCAGTGTGGTTCAGTGTGGGTCAGTGTAATTCAGTGTGGACCAGTGTGGACCAGTCTGGTTGAGAGTGGTCCATTGTGGACCAGTGTGGACAGGTGTGGTTCAGTGTGGACGAGTGTGGACCAGTGTGATTCAGTGTGGACCAATGTGGTCCAGTGTGTACCAGTCTGGTTCAGTCTGTACCAGTGTGGACGAGTTTGAACCAGTGTGGTCCAGTGTGGTTCAGTGTGGACCAGTGTCGACCAGTCTGGTTCAGTGCGGTCCATTGTGGACCAGTCTGGTTCAGTGTGTACCAGTGTGGACCAGTCTGGTTCTGTGTGGACCAGTGTGGAAGAGTGTGAACCAGTGTGGTTCAGTGTGGTTCTCTGTGGACCATTGTGGAACAGTGTGCTTAAGTGTGGATCGGTGTGGACCAGTGTGGACCAGTATGATTCAATGTGGAACAGTGTGGTTCAGCGTGGACCAGTGTGGTTCAATTTGGACCACTGAGGTTCAGTGTGGACTAGTGTGGTTCAGCGTGGACCAGTGTGGACTAGTGTGGTTCAGTGTGGACCAGTGTGGTTCAATTTGGACCACTGAGGTTCAGTGTGGACTAGTGTGGTTCAGTGTGGACCAGTGTGGTTCAGTGTGGAGCAGTGTGGACCAGTTTGATTCATTGTGGACCAGTATGGTTCAGTGCGGACCAGTGTGATTCAGTGAGGACCGGTGTGCTTCAGTTAGGATTGGTGTGGACCAGTGTGGACCAGTGTGGTTCAGTGTGGACAAGTGTGGTTCAGTGTGGTTCATTGTGGACCAGTGTTGTTCATTGTGGACCAGTGTGGACCAGTGTGGGCCAGTGTGGACCAGTGTGGTTCATTGTGGACCAGTGTGGACCAGTTTGGACCAGTGTGGACCAGTGTGGACCGGTTTGGACCAGTGTGGACCAGTGTGGACCAGTGTCGACCAGTCTGGTTCATTGTGGACCAGTGTGGTTCTGTGTGGACAAGTGTGCTTCAGTGTGGACCCGTGTGGACCAGTGTGCTTCAGTGTAGACCTGTGTGGACCAGTGTGGTTCAGTGTGGACTAGTGTGGTTCATTGTGGGCCAGTGTAGACCAGTGTGGATCAGTGTGCTTCAGTGTGGACCAGTGTGGACAAGTGTGGCTCAGTGTGGACCAGTCTGGTTCAGTGTGGTCCAGTGTGGACCAGTCTTGTTCGGTGTGGACCAGTGTGGTTCAGTGTGGACCAGTGTGGACCAGTGTGGATCAGTGTGCTTCAGTGTGGACCAGTGTGGACAAGTGTGGCTCAGTGTGGACCAGTCTGGTTCAGTGTGGTCCAGTGTGGACCAGTCTGGTTCGGTGTGGACCAGTGTGGTTCAGTGTGGACGAGTGTGGACCAGTGTGGTTCAGTGTGGAACAGTCTGGTTCAGTGTGGGTCAGTGTAATTCAGTGTGGACCAGTGTGGACCAGTCTGGTTCAGAGTGGTCCATTGTGGACCAGTGTGGACCAGTGCGGACCAGTCTGGTTCAGTGTGGTCCAGTGTGGACCAGTCTGGTTCAGTGTGGACCAATGTGCTTCAGTGTGGACCAGTGTGGACCAGTGTGGACCAGTCTGGTTCAGTGTGGTCCAGTGTGGACCAGTCTGGTTCAGTGTGGTCCAGTGTGGACCAGTCTGGTTCAGTGTGGACCAATGTGGTTCAGTGTGGACCAGTGTGGACCAGTCTGGTTCAGTGTGGACCAATGTGGTCCAGTGTGGACCAGTCTGGTTCAGTGTGGACCAATGTGGTCCAGTGTGGACCAGTCTGGTTCAGTCTGTACCAGTGTCGACGAGTTTGAACCAGTGTTGTCCAGTGTGGTTCAGTGTCGACCAGTGTCGACCAGTCTGGTTCAGTGCGGTCCATTGTGGACCAGTCTGGTTCAGTGCGTACCAGTGTGGACCAGTCTGGTTCTGTGTGGACCAGTGTGGAAGAGTGTGAACCAGTGTGGTTCAGTGTGGTTCTGTGTGGACCATTGTGGACCAGTATGATTCAATGTGGTACAGTGTGGTTCAGCGTGGACCAGTGTGGACTAGTGTGGTTCAGTGTGGACCAGTGTGGTTCAATTTGGACCACTGAATTTCAGTGTGGACTAGTGTGGTTCAGTGTGGACCAGTGTGGAACAGTGTGGTTCATTGTGGACCAGTGTGTACCAGTGTGGTTCAGTGTGGACAAGTGTGACTCAGTGTGGAGCAGTGTGCTTCAGTGTGAACCAGTTTGCTTCAGTGTGGACCAGTGTGCTTCAGTGTGGACGGGTGTGGACCAGTGTGGTTCAGAGTGGTACATTGTGGACCAGTGTGGACCAGTGTGATTCAGTGTGGACCAGTGTGGACCAGTCTGGTTCAGAGTGGTACATTGTGGACCAGTGTGGACCAGTGTGGACCAATGTGGTTCAGTGTGGACCAGTGTGACTCAGTGTGGACCAGTGTGGACCAGTCTGGGTCAGTGTAGTCCAGTGTACACCATTCTGGTTCAGTGTGTAACAGTGTGGACCAGTGTGGTTCAGTGTGGACCAGTGTGGTTCAATGTGGACTAGTGTGGTTCAGTGTGGTCCAGTGGGGTTCAGTGTGGAACAGTCTGGTTCAATGTGGAGCAGTGTAATTCAATGTGGACCAGTGTGGTTCATTGTGGACCAGTGTGACTCAGTGTGGACGAGTGTGGTTCAGTGAGGACCAGTGTGGTTCATTGTGGACCAGTGTGACTCAGTGTGGACGAGTGTGGTTCAGTGAGGACCAGTGTGATTCAGTGTGGACCAGTGTGGACCAGTGTGGTTCAGTGTGGTTCAGTGTGCACCATTGTGGACCAGTGTGGTTCAGTGTGGACCAGTCTGGTTCAGAGTGGTCCATTGTGGACCAGTCTGGTTCAGTGTGGTCCAGTGTGGACCAGTCTGGTTCAGTGTGGTCCAGTGTGGACCAGTCTGGTTCAGTGTGGACCAATGTGCTTCAGTCTGGACCAGTGTGGACCAGTGTGCTTCAGTGTGGACCAGTCTGCTTCAGTGTGGACCAGTGTGGACGAGTGTGGACCAGTCTGCTTCAGTGTGGACGAGTGTGGACCAGTGTGGTTCAGTGTGGACCAGTGTGGACCAGTGTGATTCAGTGTGGACCAGTGTAATTCAGTGTGGACCAGTGTGGACCAGTCTGGTTCAGTGTGGTCCAGTGTGGACCAGTCTGGTTCAGTGTGGACCAATGTGGTTCAGTGTGGACCAGTGTTGACCAGTCTGGTTCAGTGTGGACCAATGTGGTCCAGTTTGGACCAGTCTGGTTCAGTGTGGACCAATGTGGTCCAGTGTGGACCAGTCTGGTTCAGTGTGTACCAGTGTGGACGAGTTTGAACCAGTGTGGTCCAGTGTGGTTCAGTGTGGACCAGTGTCGACCAGTCTGGTTCAGTGCGGTCCATTGTGGACCAGTCTGGTTCAGTGTGTACCAGTGTGGACCAGTCTGGTTCTGTGTGGACCAGTGTGGAAGAGTGTGAACCAGTGTGGTTCAGTGTGGTTCTGTGTGGACCATTGTGGACCAGTATGATTCAATGTGGAACAGTGTGGTTCAGCGTGGACCAGTGTGGACTAGTGTGGTTCAGTGTGGACCAGTGTGGTTCAATTTGGACCACTGAGGTTCAGTGTGGACTAGTGTGGTTCAGTGTGGACCAGTGTGGTTCAGTGTGGACCAGTGTGGACCAGTTTGATTCATTGTGGACCAGTATGGTTCAGTGCGGACCAGTGTGATTCAGTGAGGACCGGTTTGCTTCAGTTAGGATTGGTGTGGACCAGTGTGGACCAATGTGCTTCAGTGTGGTTCATTGTGGACCAGTGTGCTTCAGTCTGGACCAGTGTGGGCCAGTGTGGACCAGTGTGGTTCATTGTGGACCAGTGTGGACCAGTTTGGACCAGTGTGGGCCAGTGTGGACCAGTGTGGTTCATTGTGGACCAGTGTGGACCAGTTTGGACCAGTGTGGACCAGTGTGGACCGGTTTGGACCAGTGTGGACCAGTGTGGACCAGTGTTGACCAGTCTGGTTCATTGTGGACCAGTGTGCTTCAGTGTGGACCCGTGTGGACAAGTGTGCTTCAGTGTAGACCTGTGTGGACCAGTGTGGTTCAGTGTGGACAAGTGTGGACCAGTGTGGACCAGTGTGCTTCATTGTAGACCTCTGTGGACCAGTGTGGTTCAGTGTGGACCAGTGTGGTTCATTGTGGGCCAGTGTGGACCAGTCTGGTTCAGTGTGGTCCAGTGTGGATCAGTGTGCTTCAGTGTGGACCAGTGTGGACAAGTGTGGCTCAGTGTGGACCGGTCTGGTTCAGTGTGGACCAGTGTAATTCAGTGTGGACCAGTGTTGTTCAGTGTGGACCATTGTTGACCAGTGTGGTTCAGTGTGGACCAGTGTGGTTCAGTGTTGACCTGTGTTGTCCAGTCTGGTTCAGTGTGGACAAGTGTGGAACAGTGTGGTTCATTGTGGACCAGTGTGGACCAGTGTGATTCAGTGTGGACCAGTGTAATTCAGTGTGGACCAGTGTGGACCAGTCTGGTTCAGTGTGGTCCAGTGTGGACCAGTCTGGTTCAGTGTGGACCAATGTGGTTCAGTGTGGACCAGTGTGGACCAGTCTGGTTCAGTGTGGACCAATGTGGTCCAGTGTGGACCAGTCTGGTTCAGTGTGGACCAATGTGGTCCAGTGTGGACCAGTCTGGTTCAGTGTGTACCAGTGTGGACGAGTTTGAACCAGTGTGGTCCAGTGTGGTTCAGTGTGGACCAGTGTCGACCAGTCTGGTTCAGTGCGGTCCATTGTGGACCAGTCTGGTTCAGTGTGTACCAGTGTGGACCAGTCTGGTACTGTGTGGACCAGTGTGGAAGAGTGTGAACCAGTGTGGTTCAGTGTGGTTCTGTGTGGACCATTGTGGACCAGTATGATTCAATGTGGAACAGTGTGGTTTCAGCGTGGACCAGTGTGGACTAGTGTGGTTCAGTGTGGACCAGTGTGGTTCAATTTGGACCACTGAGGTTCAGTGTGGACTAGTGTGGTTCAGTGTGGACCAGTGTGGTTCAGTGTGGACCAGTGTGGACCAGTTTGATTCATTGTGGACCAGTATGGTTCAGTGCGGACCAGTGTGATTCAGTGAGGACCGGTTTGCTTCAGTTAGGATTGGTGTGGACCAGTGTGGACCAATGTGCTTCAGTGTGGTTCATTGTGGACCAGTGTGCTTCAGTCTGGACCAGTGTGGGCCAGTGTGGACCAGTGTGGTTCATTGTGGACCAGTGTGGACCAGTTTGGACCAGTGTGGGCCAATGTGGACCAGTGTGGTTCATTGTGGACCAGTGTGGACCAGTTTGGACCAGTGTGGACCAGTGTGGACCGGTTTGGACCAGTGTGGACCAGTGTGGACCGGTTTGGACCAGTGTGGACCAGTGTGGACCAGTGTCGACCAGTCTGGTTCATTGTGGACCAGTGTGCTTCAGTGTGGACCCGTGTGGACAAGTGTGCTTCAGTGTAGACCTGTATGGACCAGTGTGGTTCAGTGTGGACCAGTGTGGACCAGTGTGCTTCAGTGTAGACCTCTGTGGACCAGTGTGGTTCAGTGTGGACCAGTGTGGTTCATTGTGGGCCAGTGTGGACCAGTGTGGATCAGTGTGCTTCAGTGTGGACCAGTGTGGACAAGTGTGGCTCAGTGTGGACCGGTCTGGTTCAGTGTGGACCAGTGTAATTCAGTGTGGACCAGTGTTGTTCAGTGTGGACCATTGTTGACCAGTGTGGTTCAGTGTGGACCAGTGTGGAACAGTGTGGTTCATTGTGGACCTGTGTGTACCAGTGTGGTTCAGTGTGGACAAGTGTGACTCAGTGTGGAGCAGTGTGCTTCAGTATGGACCAATGTGGACCAGTGTGGACCAGTGTGCTTCAGTGTGGACCAGTTTGCTTCAGTGTGGACCAGTGTGCTTCAGTGTGGACGAGTGTGGACCAGTGTGGACCATTCTGGTTCAGTGTGGACCAATGTAATTCAGTGTGGACCAGTGTGGACCAGTCTGGTTCAGAGTTGACCATTCTGGACCAGTGTGGACCAGTGTGATTCAGTGTGGACCAGTGTGGACCAATGTAATTCAGTGTGGACCAGTGTGGACAAGTCTGGTTCAGAGTGGTCCATTATGGACCAGTGTGGACCAATATGGACCAGTGTGGTTCAGTGTGTACCAGTGTGGTTCAGTGTGGACCAGTGTGACTCAGTGTGGACCAGTCTGGGTCAGTGTAGTCCAGTGTACACCATTCTGGTTCAGTGTGTAACAGTGTGGACCAGTGTGGTTCATTGTGGACCAGTTTGACTCAGTGTGGACGAGTGTGGTTCAGTGAGGACCAGTGTGATTCAGTGTGGACCAGTGTGGACCAGTGTGGTTCAGTGTGGTTCAGTGTGGACCATTGTGGACCAGTGTGGTTCAGTGTGGACCAGTGTGATTCAGTATGGACCAGTGTTTTTCAGTGTGGACCATTGTGGACCAGTGTGGTTCAGTGTGGACCTGTGTTGTCCAGTCTGGTTCAGAGTGGACCCGTGTGGACCAGTCTGGTTCAGAGTGGACCATTGTGGACCAGTGTGGATGAGTTTGGTTCAGTGTGGACCAGTGTGGACCAGTGTCGACCAGTCTGGTTCAGTGTGGACCAGTGTGGTTCAGTGTGGACCAATGTGGACTAGTGTTGTTCAGTGTACACCACTGTGGTTCAGTGTGGACTAGTGTGGGCCAGTGTGGACCAGTGTGGTTCATTGTGGACCATTGTGGACCAGTTTGGACCAGTGTGGGCCAGTGTGGTTCATTGTGGACCAGTGTGGACCAGTTTGGACCAGTGTGGACCAGTGTGGACCGGTTTGGACCAGTGTGGACCAGTGTGGACCAGTGTCGACCAGTCTGGTTCATTGTGGACCAGTGTGGTTCAGTGTGGACAAGTGTGCTTCAGTGTGGACCCGTGTGGACCAGTGTGCTTCAGTGTAGACCTGTGTGGACCAGTGTGGTTCAGTCTGGACCAGTGTGGTTCATTGTGGGCCAGTGTGGACAAGTGTGGCTCAGTGTTGACCAGTCTGGTTCAGTGTGGACCAGTGTAATTCAGTGTGGACCAGTCTGGTTCAGTGTGGACCAGTGTGGACCAGTCTGGTTCAGAGTGGACAATTGTGGACCAGTGTGGCCGAGTGTGGTTCAGTGAGGACCAGTGTTGTTCAGTGTGGACCATTGTGGACCAGTCTGGTTCACTGTGGACCAGTGTGGAACAGTGTGGACCAGTGTGGACCAGTGTGGACCATTCTGGTTCAGTGTGGACCAATGTAATTCAGTTTGGACCAGTGTGGACCAGTCTGGTTCAGAGTTGACCATTCTGGACCAGTGTGGACCAGTGTGATTCAGTGTGGACCAGTGTAATTCAGTGTGGACCAGTGTGGACAAGTCTGGTTCAGAGTGGTCCATTATGGGCCAGTGTGGACCAATATGGACCAGTGTGGTTCAGTGTGTACCAGTGTGGTTCAGTGTGGACCAGTGTGACTCAGTGTGGACCAGTCTGGGTCAGTGTAGTCCAGTGTACACCATTCTGGTTCAGTGTGTAACAGTGTGGACCAGTGTGACTCAGTGTGGACGAGTGTGGTTCAGTGAGGACCAGTGTGATTCAGTGTGGACCAGTGTGGACCAGTGTGGTTCAGTGTGGTTCAGTGTGGACCATTGTGGACCAGTGTGGTTCAGTGTGGACCAGTGTGATTCAGTATGGACCAGTGTTTTTCAGTGTGGACCATTGTGGACCAGTGTGGTTCAGTGTGGACCTGTGTTGTCCAGTCTGGTTCAGAGTGGACCCGTGTGGACCAGTGTGGATGAGTTTGGTTCAGTGTGGACCAGTGTGGACCAGTGTCGACCAGTCTGGTTCAGTGTGGACCAATGTGGACTAGTGTTGTTCAGTGTACACCACTGTGGTTCAGTGTGGACTAGTGTGGGCCAGTGTGGACCAGTGTGGTTCATTGTGGACCATTGTGGACCAGTTTGGACCAGTGTGGGCCAGTGTGGTTCATTGTGGACCAGTGTGGACCAGTTTGGACCAGTGTGGACCAGTGTGGACCGGTTTGGACCAGTGTGGACCAGTGTGGACCAGTGTCGACCAGTCTGGTTCATTGTGGACCAGTGTGGTTCAGTGTGGACAAGTGTGCTTCAGTGTGGACCCGTGTGGACCAGTGTGCTTCAGTGTAGACCTGTGTGGACCAGTGTGGTTCAGTGTGGACCAGTGTGGTTCATTGTGGGCCAGTGTGGACAAGTGTGGCTCAGTGTTGACCAGTCTGGTTCA
Organism: Telmatherina bonti; assembly: GCF_933228915.1. Lineage (NCBI taxonomy): Eukaryota > Metazoa > Chordata > Actinopteri > Atheriniformes > Telmatherinidae > Telmatherina > Telmatherina bonti. The sequence goes on along the minus strand of NC_136627.1, from coordinate 329,554 downwards.
GTGTGGACCAGTGTAATTCAGTGTGGACCAGTCTGGTTCAGTGTGGACCAGTGTGGACCAGTCTGGTTCAGAGTGGACAATTGTGGACCAGTGTGGCCGAGTGTGGTTCAGTGAGGACCAGTGTTGTTCAGTGTGGACCATTGTGGACCAGTCTGGTTCACTGTGGACCAGTGTGGAACAGTGTGGTTCATTGTGGACCAGTGTGTACCAGTGTGGTTCAGTGTGGACCTGTGTTGTCCAGTCTGGTTCAGTGTGGACCAGTGTGGAACAGTGTGGTTCAGTGTGGACAAGTGTGGACGAGTGTGGACCAGTGTGGACCATTCTGGTTCAGTGTGGACCAATGTAATTCAGTGTGGACCAGTGTGATTCAGTATGGACCAGTGTTGTTCAGTGTGGACCAGTCTGGTTCAGAGTGGACAATTGTGGACCAGTGTGGCCGAGTGTGGTTCAGTGAGGACCAGTGTTGTTCAGTGTGGACCATTGTGGACCAGTCTGGTTCACTGTGGACCAGTGTGGAACAGTGTGGTTCATTGTGGACCAGTGTGTACCAGTGTGGTTCAGTGTGGACCTGTGTTGTCCAGTCTGGTTCAGTGTGGACCAGTGTGGAACAGTGTGGTTCATTGTGGACCAGTGTGTACCAGTGTGGTTCAGTGTGGACAAGTGTGGACGAGTATGGACCAGTGTGGACCATTCTGGTTCAGTGTGGACCAATGTAATTCAGTGTGGACCAGTGTGGACCAGTGTGGTTCAGAGTTGACCATTGTGGACCAGTGTGGACCAGTGTGATTCAGTGTGGACCAGTGTGGACCAGTGTAATTCAGTGTGGACCAGTGTGGACAAGTCTGGTTCAGAGTGGTCCATTATGGACCAGTGTGGACCAGTATGGACCAGTGTGGTTCAGTGTGTACCAGTGTGGTTCAGTGTGGACCAGTGTGGACCAGTCTGGGTCAGTGTAGTCCAGTGTACACCATTCTGGTTCAGTGTGTAACAGTGTGGACCAGTGTGGTTCAGTGTGGACCAGTGTGGTTCAATGTGGACTAGTGGGGTTCAGTGTGGACCAGTGTGACTCAGTGTGGACGAGTGTGGTTCAGTGAGGACCAGTGTGATTCAGTGTGGACCAGTGTGGACCAGTGTGGTTCAGTGTGGACCAGTGTGACTCAGTGTGGACCAGTCTGGTTCAGAGTGGACCCGTGTGGACCAGTCTGGTTCAGAGTGGTTCAGTGTGGACCATTGTGGACCAGTGTGCAGTGTGGTTCATTGTGGACCAGTGTGCTTCAGTCTGGACCAGTGTGCTTCAGTGTGGACCAGTCTGCTTCAGTGTGGACCAGTGTGGTTGAGTGTGGACGAGAATTGCCTCAACATCCGGACGTCTTTCTCCACAGCCATGCAAAGACTCTTTTCACGCCACAGTTTTTGCCATGGGGACAGCCAAAGCTGCTTAGCCTGTCTGTAGTAATAAGCTGCCACCGGAGTCCCACAGGCCAAGAAGGCCAGATAGGACTCCTTCTTCAGCTTGACTGTATCCCTCACTGCTGGTGTTCACCAACGAGTCCTGGGATAAGCGTCCTTGCAGCCTCCACTTTGGGTGGTGGACTCAACAAGACAGACCACATTATGATGAGAAACCCATCATAATGATGATGAGTCCCATCCCGACTCATCACAATGTGAATCTTTAGTTCCACTGCATCACGTTGAGCATTTTCAGTTCCACCTCAGAATCTCCCGTTCCACCTCATCATGATGAGAATCTCCAGTTCCACCACATAATGATGAGAATCTTCAGTTCCACCAAATTATGATGAGAATCTTCAGTTCTTCAAAATCACGATGAGAATCTACCGTTCCACAACATCATGTAGAGAATCTTTAGTTCTTCAAAATCATGATGAGAATCTTCAGTTCCACCACATCATGATCAGAATCTTCCGTTCTTCAAAGTCGTGATGGGAATCTTCTGTTGCACCACATCATGAGGAGAATCTTCAGTTCCACAACATCACAATGAGAATATTCAGTTACACCTTATCTTTCTGAGAATCTCTTGTTCCACCACATCATGATGAGAATCTTCAGTTCATCAAAATCATAATGAGTATCTTCAGTTCTTCAAAATCATGATGCGATTCTTCAGTTCTGCCACATCAGGATGAGAAACTTCGGTTCCACCACAACATGATGAAAATCTTCATTTCTTGAAAATAATAATGAGAATGGTCAGATCCACCATATAATTATGAGAATTTCAGTTCTTCAAAATCATAATGAGAATCTTCAGTTCTTCAAAATCATGATGAGAATCTTCAGTTGTTCAAAATCATGATGAGAATCTTCAGTTCCACCACAACACGATGAGAATCTCCCGTTCCACTAAATCATGATGAGATTATTCAGTTCCACCTCATCTTGATGAGAATCTTTCGTGCCACCACATCATGGTGAGAATCTTCAGTTCTTCAAAATCATAATAGGAATCTTAAGTTCCACCACATCATAATGAGAATCTTGAGTTTCACCTCATCACCATGAGAATCTCCCATTCCACCACATCATGATGAGAATCTTCAGTTCTTCAAACTCATGATGAGAATCTTCAGTTCCACCACATCATGATGAGAATCTTCAGTTCCAATTCATCACCATGAGAATCTCACGTTCCACCACATCATGATGAGAATCTTCAGTTCCACCACATCACGATGAGAATCTCCCGTTCCACCACATCATGATGAGAATCTTCAATTCCACCACATAACGAAGAGAATCTCCTGCTCCACCACATCATGATGAGAATCATCAGTTTTTCAAAATCATGAGAATCTTCAGTTCTTCAAAATCATGATGAGAATCTTCCTTTCCATCACATCACGATGAGAATCTCCAGTTCCACCATATCACGATCAGAATCTCCCGTTCCACTACATCACGATGAGAATTTTCAGTTCTTAAACATCATGATGACAATCTTCAGTTCCACCACATCATGATGACAATCTTGAGTTCTTCAAAATCATGATGAGAATCTTCAGTTCCAATTCATCACCATGAAAATCTCCCGTTCCACCACATCATGATGAGAATATTCAGTCCTTCAAACTCATGATGAGAATCTTCAGTTCCACCACATCATGATGAGAATCTTCAGTTCTTCAAAATCATAATGAGAATCTTCAGTTCCACCACATCATGATGAGAATATTCAGTCCTTCAAACTCATGATGAGAATCTTCAGTTCCACCACATCATGATGAGAATCTTCAGTTCTTCAAACTCATGATGAGAATCTTCAGTTCCACCACATCATGATGAGAATCTTCAGTCCTTCAAACTCATGATGAGAATCTTCAGTTCCACCACATCATGATGAGAATCTTCAGTTCTTCAAAATCATAATGAGAATCTTCAGTTCCACCACATCTTGATGAGAATCTTCAGTTCGATCGGGAGATTCTGATGACGATGTGGTGGAATGAGAGATTATCATCGAGACTTTGAAGAACTGAAGATTCTAATCGTGATGTGGTGGAATGGGAGATTCTCATTGTTATGTGGTGGAACTGAAGATTCTCAACATGATGTGGCTGAATGGGAGATTCTCATCACGATTTTGAAGAATTGAAGATTCTAATCATGATGTGGTGGAACTGAAGATTCTCATTATGATGAGGTGGTACTGAAGATTCTCATTATGATTTTGAAGAACTGAAGATTCTCATTATGATGAGGTGGTACTGAAGATTCTCATTATGATTTTGAAGAACTGAAGATTCTCATCGTGATGTGGTGGTACTGAAGATTCTCATTATGATTTTGGAGAGCTGAAGATTCTCATCATGATGAGGTGGAACGGGAGATTCTCATCGTGATGTGGTGGAACTGAAGATTCTCATCGTTATGTGGTGAAACTGAAGATTCTCATTATGATTTTGAAGAACTGAAGATTCTCATCATGATGTGGTGGAAATTTAGATTCTCATGGTGATGAGGTGGAACTGAAGATTCTCATTAAGATTTTGAAGAACTGAAGATTCTCATCGTGATTCCACCACATCACGATGAGAATCTTCAGTTCTTCAAAATCATAATGAGAATCTTCAGTTCTTCAAAATCATGATGAGAATCTTCCATTCCACCACATAATGATGAGAATCTTCAGTTATTCAAAGTAATGATGAGAATCTTCAGTTCCACCACATCATCATGAGAATCTTCAGTTCCACCTCATCACCATGAGAATCTCCCGTTCCACCACATCATGATGAGAATCTTCAGTTCTTCAAAATCTTAATGAGAATCTTCAGTTCCACCTCATCACCATGAGCATCTAAATTTCCACCACATCATGATGAGAATCTTCAGTTCTTCAAAATCATAATGAGAATCTTCAGTTCCACCACATAACGATTAGAATCTTCAGTTCCACCACATCACGATGAGAATCTCCCGTTCCACCTCATCATGATGAGAATCTTCAGTTCCACCACATCACGATTAGAATTTTCAGTTCCACCACATCATGATGAGAATCTTCAATTCTTCAAAATCATGATGAGAATCTTCCGTTCCACCACATCATGATGAGAATCTTCAATTCCACAACATCATGATTAGAATCACCCATTCCACCTCGTCATGTTGAGACTCTTTAGTTCTTCAAAATCATGATGAGAATCTTCAGTTCCACCACACCATGATAAGAATATTCAGTTCTTCAAAATCACGATGAGAATCTCCCGTTCCACCTCATCATGATGGGAATATCCCTTGCCACCACATCATTATGTGAATCTTCAATTCCACCACATCATGATGAGAATCTTCAATTCTTCATAATCATGATGGGAATTTTCAGTTCCACCACATCATGATGAGAACCTTCAGTTCCACCTCATCATGATGAGAATCTTAAGTTCCACCACATCATGATTAGAATCTTCAATTCTTCAAAATCGTGATGAGAATCTCCCATTCCACCACATCACGATTAGAATCTTCAGTTCTTCAAAGTCTCGATGATAATCTCTCATTCCAACACATCGTCATCAGAATCTCCCGATCGAACTGAAGATTCTCATCAAGATGTGGTGGAACTGAAGATTCTCATTATGATTTTGAAGAACTGAAGATTCTCATCATGATGTGGTGGAACTGAAGATTCTCATCATGAGTTTGAAGGACTGAATATTCTCATCATGATGTGGTGGAACTGAAGATTCTCATCATGAGTTTGAAGGACTGAATATTCTCATCATGATGTGGTGGAACTGAAGATTCTCATCATGAGTTTGAAGGACTGAATATTCTCATCATGATGTGGTGGAACTGAAGATTCTCATTATGATTTTGAAGAACTGAAGATTCTCATCATGATGTGGTGGAACTGAAGATTCTCATCATGAGTTTGAAGGACTGAATATTCTCATCATGATGTGGTGGAACGGGAGATTCTCATGGTGATGAATTGGAACTGAAGATTCTCATCATGATGTGGTGGAACTGAAGATTCTCATCATGATGTGGTGGAACTGAAGATTCTCATCATGAGTTTGAAGAACTGAAGATTCTCATCATGATGTGGTGGAACTGAAGATTCTCATCATGAGTTTGAAGGACTGAATATTCTCATCATGATGTGGTGGAACGGGAGATTTTCATGGTGATGAATTGGAACTGAAGATTCTCATCATGATTTTGAAGAACTCAAGATTGTCATCATGATGTGGTGGAACTGAAGATTGTCATCATGATGTTTAAGAACTGAAAATTCTCATCATGATGTAGTGGAACGGGAGATTCTGATCATGATATGGTGGAACTGGAGATTCTCATCGTGATGTGATGGAAAGGAAGATTCTCATCATGATTTTGAAGAACTGAAGATTCTCATCATGATGTGGTGGAATGGGAGATTCTCATTATGATTTTGACGAACTGAAGATTCTCAGTATCATTTTGAAGAACTGAAGATTCTCATCATGATGAGGTGGAACGGGAGATTCTCATCGGGATGTGGTGGAACGGGAGATTCTCATTGTGATGTGGTGGAACTGAAGATTCTCATCGTGATGTGGTGGAACGGGAGATTCTCATGGTGATGAGGTGGAACTGAAGATTCTCATGAGGAAGTGGTGGAACTCAAGATTCTCATCACTATGTGGTGGAACTGAAGATTCTAATCATGATGTGGTGGAACTGAAGATTCTCATCATGATGTCGCGGAATGGAAGTTTCTCATCATTATTTTGAAGATCTGAAGATTATCAGCGTGATGTGATGGAACAGGAGATTCTCATCATCATGTGGTGGAAAGGAAGATTCTCATCCTGATTTTGAATAACTGAAGATTCTCATCGTGATTTTGAAGAACTGAAGATTATCATTATGATGTGGTGGAACTGAAGATTCTCATCGTTATGTGGTGGAACTGAAGATTCTCATCATGATGTGCTGGAACGGGAGATTCTCATGGTGATGAGGTGGAATGGGAGATTCTCATCATGATGTGGTGGAACGGGAGATTCTTATGGTGATGAGGTTGAACAGGAGATTCTTATGGTGATGAGGTTGAACAGGAGATTCTCATGGTGATTAGGCGGAACGGGAGATTCTCATTATGATGAGGTGTAACAGGAGATTATCATGATAATGTGGTGTAACGGGTGATTCTCATCAAGATGTGGTGGGTTGGGAGATTCTCATCATTATGTGATGGAACGGGAGGTTCATATAATTATGGGGTGGAACGAGAGATTCTCATCATGATGTGGTGGAACAGGAGATTCTCATCATAATGTGGTGGAACAGGAAATTCTCATCATAATGTGGTGGAACGGGAGATCCTCATGGCTTTGTGGTGGAATGAGAGATTATCATCATGATGAGTTGGAATGGGAGTTTCTCATCATGATGGGTTGGAACGGGAGATTCTCATCATGATGTGGTGAAACTGAAGACCCTCATCATGATGAGGTGGAACGGGAAATTTTCATGGTGATATGGTGGAACAGGAGATTCTTATGATGCGGTGGAACGGGAGATCATGGTAATGAGGTGGAACGGAAGACTCTCATCATGATGAGATGGAATGGGAGATTATCATTGGGATGAGGTGGAACGGGAGACTCACGTGATGAAGCAGAAATGAAGATTCTCATCATGATGTGGTGGAACGGGAGATACTCATCATGATGAGGTGGAATGGGAGATTATAATCGTAATGAGGTGGAACGGGAGATTGTCATGGTGGTGTGGTGGAACACGAGATTTTAATCGTGATGTGTAACTGAATATAAGATTCTCATTATGATTTTGAAGAGCTGAAGATTCTCGTCATGATGAGGTGGAACGGGAGATTCTCCTCCTGATGGGATGGAACTGAATGTTCTCGTCATGATGAGGTGGAATGGGAGATTCTCATGATGAGGTGGAATGCGAAATTCTCATCATGATGTGTTGGAAAGGGAGATTCTTATGATGATGAGGTGGAACGGGAGATTCTCATAGTGATGAGGTGGAACGGGAGGTTCTTATGGTGATGAGGTGAAACAGGAGATTTTCATAGTGATGAGGTGAAACGGGAGATTCTCATGGTGATGAGGTGGAACGGGAGATTCTCATAGTGATGTGGTGGAACGGGAGATTCTCATAGTGATGAGGTGGAACGGTAGATTCTCATCATGATGTGGTGGAACGGGAGATTCTTATGGTGATGAGGTGAAACAGGAGATTCTCTTGGTGATGAGGTGGAACGGGAGATTCTCATGGTGATGAGGTGGAACAGGAGATTCTCATAGTGATGAGGTGGAACGGGAGATTCTCATGGTGATGAGGTGGAACGGGAGATTCTCATAGTGATGAGGTGGAACGGGAGGTTCTCATGGTGATGAGGTGGAACGGGAGATTCTCATCATGATGTGGTGGAACGGGAGATTCTTATGGTGATGAGGTGGAACTAAGATTCTCATGGTGATGAGGTGGAACGGGAGATTCTCATGGTGATGAGGTGGAACGGGAGATTCTCATCATGATGTGGTGGAACAGGAGATTCTTATGGCGATGAGGTGGAACGGGAGATTCTTATGGTGATGAGGTGGAACGGGAGATTCTCATCATGATGTGGTGGAACAGGAGATTCTTATGGTGATGAGGTGGAACGGGAGATTCTCATGGTGATGAGGTGGAACGGGAGGTTCTCATGGTGATGAGGTGGAACGGGAGATTCTCATCATGATGAGGTGGAACGGGAGATTCTTATGGTGATGAGGTGGAACTAAGATTCTCATGGTGATGAGGTGGAACGGGAGATTCTCATGGTGATGGGGTGGAACGGGAGATTCTCATCATGATGTGGTGGAACAGGAGATTCTTATGGTGATGAGGTGGAACGGGAGATTCTCATGGTGATGAGGTGGAACGGGAGATTCTCATGCTGATGAGGTGGAACGGGAGATTCTCATAGTGATGAGGTGGAACGGTAGATTCTCATCATGATGTGGTGGAACGGGAGATTCTTATGGTGATGAGGTGGAACAGGAGATTCTCATGGTGATGAGGTGGAAGGGGAGATTCTCATAGTGATGAGGTGGAACGGGAGATTCTCATGGTGATGAGGTGGAACGGGAGATTCTCATAGTGATGAGGTGGAACGGGAGATTCTCATAGTGATGAGGTGGAACGGGAGATTCTCATGGTGATGAGGTGGAACGGGAGATTCTCATGGTGATGAGGTGGAACGGGAGATTCTCATAGTGATGAGGTGGAACGGGAGATTCTCATGGTGATGAGGTGAAACAGGAGATTCTCATAGTGATGAGGTGGAACGGGAGATTCTCATGGTGATGAGGTGGAACGGGAGATTCTCATAGTGATGAGGTGGAACGGGAGATTCTCATGGTGATGAGGTGAAACAGGAGATTCTCATAGTGATGAGGTGGAACTAAGATTCTCATGGTGATGAGGTGGAACGGGAGATTCTTATGGTGATGAGGTGGAACTAAGATTCTCATGGTGATGAGGTGGAACGGGAGATTCTTATTGTGATGTGGTGGAACGGGAGATTCTCATAGTGATGAGGTGGAACGGGAGGTTCTCATGGTGATGAGGTGGAACGGGAGATTCTCATAGTGATGAGGTGGAACGGGAGGTTCTCATGGTGATGAGGTGGAACGGGAGATTCTCATCATGATGTGGTGGAACGGGAGATTCTTATGGTGATGAGGTGGAACAAGAGATTCTCATGGTGATGAGGTGGAACAGGAGATTCTCATGGTGATGAGATGGAACGGGAGATTCTCATCATGATGTGGTGGAACGGGAGATTCTTATGGTGATGAGGTGGAACTAAGATTCTCATGGTGATGAGGTGGAACGGGAGATTCTCATGGTGATGGGGTGGAACGGGAGATTCTCATCATGATGTGGTGGAACAGGAGATTCTTATGGTGATGAGGTGGAACGGGAGATTCTCATGGTGATGAGGTGGAATGGGAGATTCTCATGGTGATGAGGTGGAACGGGAGATTCTCATAGTGATGAGGTGGAACGGTAGATTCTTATGGTGATGAGGTGGAACAAGAGATTCTCATGGTGATGAGGTGGAACAGGAGATTCTCATGGTGATGAGATGGAACGGGAGATTCTTATGGTGATGAGGTGAAACAGGAGATTCTCATAGTGATGAGGTGGAACGGGAGATTCTCATCATGATGTGGTGGAACGGGAGATTCTCATAGTGATGAGGTGGAACGGGAGATTCTTATGGTGATGAGGTGAAACAGGAGATTCTCTTGGTGATGAGGTGGAACGAGAGATTCTCATGGTGATGAGGTGGAACGGGAGATTCTTATGGTGATGAGGTGAAACAGGAGATTCTCTTGGTCATGAGGTGGAACGAGAGATTCTCATGGTGATGAGGTGGAACGGGAGATTCTCATAGTGATGAGGTGGAACGGGAGATTCTTATGGTGATGAGGTGGAACGGGAGATTCTCATCATGATGTGGTGGAACGGGAGATTCTTATGGTGATGAGGTGGAACTAAGATTCTCATGGTGATGAGGTGGAACGGGAGATTCTCATGGTGATGGGGTGGAACGGGAGATTCTCATCATGATGTGGTGGAACGGGAGATTCTTATGGTGATGAGGTGGAACGGGAGATTCTCATGGTGATGAGGTGGAACGGGAGATTCTCATAGTGATGTGGTGGAACGGGAGATTCTCATAGTGATGAGGTGGAACGGTAGATTCTCATCATGATGTGGTGGAACGGGAGATTCTTATGGTGATGAGGTGAAACAGGAGATTCTCTTGGTGATGAGGTGGAACGGGAGATTCTCATGGTGATGAGGTGGAACAGGAGATTCTCATAGTGATGAGGTGGAAAGGGAGATTCTCATGGTGATGAGGTGGAACGGGAGATTCTCATAGTGATGAGGTGGAACGGTAGATTCTCATGGTGATGAGGTGAAACAGGAGATTTTCATAGTGATGAGGTGGAACGGGAGATTCTCATAGTGATGAGGTGGAACGGGAGATTCTCATAGTGATGAGGTGGAACGGGAGATTCTTATGGTGATGAGGTGAAACAGGAGATTCTCATAGTGATGAGGTGGAACGGTAGATTCTCATCATGATGAGGTGGAACGGGAGATTCTCATAGTGATGAGGTTGAACGGGAGATTCTCATCATGATGAGGTGGAACGGGAGATTCTCATGGTGATGAGGTGAAACAGGAGATTCTCATGGTGATGAGGTGGAACGGGAGATTCTCATGGTGATGAGATGAAACAGGAGATTCTCATGGTGATGAGGTGGAACGGGAGATTCTCATCATGATGAGGTGGAACGGGAGATTCTCATCATGATGAGGTGGAACGGGAGATTCTCATGGTGATGTGGTGAAACAGGAGATTCTTATGGTGATGAGGTGAAACAGGAGATTCTCATGGTGATGAGGTGGAACGGGAGATTCTCATCATGATGTGGTGGAACGGGAGATTCTTATGGTGATGAGGTGGAACGGTAGATTCTCATCATGATGTGGTGGAACGGGAGATTCTCATCATGATGAGGTGGAACGGGAGATTCTCATCATGATGTGGTGGAACGGGAGATTCTTATGGTGATGAGGTGGAACGGTAGATTCTCATCATGATGTGGTGGAACGGGAGATTCTTATGGTGATGTGGTGGAACGGGAGATTCTCACGGTGATATGGTGGAACGGGAGATTCTCATCATGATGTTGTGGAACGGGAGATTCTTATGGTGATGAGGTGGAACGGTAGATTCTCATCATGATGTGGTGGAACGGGAGATTCTTATGGTGATGTGGTGGAACGGGAGATTCTCACGGTGATATGGTGGAACGGGAGATTCTCATCATGATGTGGTGGAACGGGAGATTCTTATGGTGATGAGGTGGAACGGGAGATTCTCATGGTGATGAGGTGGAACGGGAGATTCTCATAGTGATGTGGTGGAACGGGAGATTCTCATAGTGATGAGGTGGAACGGTAGATTCTCATCATGATGTGGTGGAACGGGAGATTCTTATGGTGATGAGGTGAAACAGGAGATTCTCTTGGTGATGAGGTGGAACGGGAGATTCTCATGGTGATGAGGTGGAACAGGAGATTCTCATAGTGATGAGGTGGAACGGGAGATTCTCATAGTGATGAGGTGGAACGGTAGATTCTCATCATGATGTGGTGGAACGGGAGATTCTTATGGTGATGAGGTGAAACAGGAGATTCTCATGGTGATGAGGTGGAACGGGAGATTCTCATGGTGATGAGGTGGAACAGGAGATTCTCATAGTGATGAGGTGGAACGGGAGATTCTCATGGTGATGAGGTGGAACGGGAGATTCTCATAGTGATGAGGTGGAACGGTAGATTTTCATGGTGATGAGGTGAAACAGGAGATTTTCATAGTGATGAGGTGGAACGGGAGATTCTCATGGTGATGAGGTGGAACGGGAGATTCTCATAGTGATGTGGTGGAACGGGAGATTCTCATAGTGATGAGGTGGAACGGTAGATTCTCATCATGATGTGGTGGAACGGGAGATTCTTATGGTGATGAGGTGAAACAGGAGATTCTCTTGGTGATGAGGTGGAACGGGAGATTCTCATGGTGATGAGGTGGAACAGGAGATTCTCATAGTGATGAGGTGGAACGGGAGATTCTCATGGTGATGAGGTGGAACGGGAGATTCTCATAGTGATGAGGTGGAACGGTAGATTCTCATGGTGATGAGGTGAAACAGGAGATTTTCATAGTGATGAGGTGGAACGGGAGATTCTCATAGTGATGAGGTGGAACGGGAGATTCTCATAGTGATGAGGTGGAACGGGAGATTCTTATGGTGATGAGGTGAAACAGGAGATTCTCATAGTGATGAGGTTGAACGGGAGATTCTCATCATGATGAGGTGGAACGGGAGATTCTCATGGTGATGAGGTGAAACAGGAGATTCTCATGGTGATGAGGTGGAACGGGAGATTCTCATGGTGATGAGATGAAACAGGAGATTCTCATGGTGATGAGGTGGAACGGGAGATTCTCATCATGATGAGGTGGAACGGGAGATTCTCATCATGATGAGGTGGAACGGGAGATTCTCATGGTGATGTGGTGAAACAGGAGATTCTTATGGTGATGAGGTGAAACAGGAGATTCTCATGGTGATGAGGTGGAACGGGAGATTCTCATCATGATGTGGTGGAACGGGAGATTCTTATGGTGATGAGGTGGAACGGTAGATTCTCATCATGATGTGGTGGAACGGGAGATTCTCATCATGATGAGGTGGAACGGGAGATTCTCATCATGATGTGGTGGAACGGGAGATTCTTATGGTGATGAGGTGGAACGGTAGATTCTCATCATGATGTGGTGGAACGGGAGATTCTTATGGTGATGTGGTGGAACGGGAGATTCTCACGGTGATATGGTGGAACGGGAGATTCTCATCATGATGTTGTGGAACGGGAGATTCTTATGGTGATGTGGTGGAACGGGAGATTCTCACGGTGATATGGTGGAACGGGAGATTCTCATGGTGATGAGGTGGAACGGGAGATTCTCACGGTGATATGGTGGAACGGGAGATTCTCATAGTGATGAGGTGGAACGGGAGATTCTCATCATGATGAGGTGGAACGGGAGATTCTCATCATGATGAGGTGGAACGGGAGATTCTCATGGTGATGAGGTGGAACGGGAGATTCTCATAGTGATGAGGTGGAACGGGAGATTCTCATAGTGATGAGGTGGAACGGGAGATTCTCATGGTGATGAGGTGGAACGGGAGATTCTCACGGTGATGAGGTGGAACGGGAGATTCTCATCATGATGAGGTGGAACGGGAGATTCTCATGGTGATGAGGTGGAACGGGAGATTCTCATGGTGATGAGGTGGAACGGGAGATTCTCATCATGATGAGGTGGAACGGGAGATTCTCATAGTGATGAGGTGGAACGGGAGATTCTCATCATGATGAGGTGGAACGGGAGATTCTCATGGTGATGAGGTGGAACGGGAGATTCTCATCATGATGAGGTGGAACGGGAGATTCTCATGGTGATGAGGTGGAACGGGAGATTCTCATGGTGATATGGTGGAACGGGAGATTCTCATAGTGATGAGGTGGAACGGGAGATTCTCATCATGATGAGGTGGAACGGGAGATTCTCATAGTGATGAGGTGGAACGGGAGATTCTCACGGTGATATGGTGGAACGGGAGATTCTCATAGTGATGAGGTGGAACGGGAGATTCTCATCATGATGAGGTGGAACGGGAGATTCTCATGGTGATGAGGTGGAACGGGAGATTCTCATGGTGATGTGGTGGAACGGGAGATTCTCATGGTGATATGGTGGAACGGGAGATTCTCATGGTGATGAGGTGGAACGGGAGATTCTCATAGTGATGAGGTGGAACGGGAGATTCTCATGGTGATGAGGTGGAACGGGAGATTCTCATCATGATGAGGTGGAACGGGAGATTCTCATGGTGATGAGGTGGAACGGGAGATTCTCATGGTGATGTGGTGGAACGGGAGATTCTCATGGTGATGAGGTGGAACGGGAGATTCTCATGGTGATGAGGTGGAACGGGAGATTCTCATCATGATGAGGTGGAACGGGAGATTCTCATGGTGATGAGGTGGAACGGGAGATTCTCATGGTGATGAGGTGGAACGGGAGATTCTCATAGTGATGAGGTGGAACGGGAGATTCTCACGGTGATATGGTGGAACGGGAGATTCTCATAGTGATGAGGTGGAACGGGAGATTCTCATCATGATGAGGTGGAACGGGAGATTCTCATGGTGATGAGGTGGAACGGGAGATTCTCATGGTGATGTGGTGGAACGGGAGATTCTCATGGTGATATGGTGGAACGGGAGATTCTCATGGTGATGAGGTGGAACGGGAGATTCTCATAGTGATGAGGTGGAACGGGAGATTCTCATGGTGATGAGGTGGAACGGGAGATTCTCATCATGATGAGGTGGAACGGGAGATTCTCATGGTGATGAGGTGGAACGGGAGATTCTCTTGGTGATGTGGTGGAACGGGAGATTCTCATGGTGATGAGGTGGAACGGGAGATTCTCATAGTGATGAGGTGGAACGGGAGATTCTCATGGTGATATGGTGGAACGGGAGATTCTCATGGTGATGAGGTGGAACGGGAGATTCTCATCATGATGAGGTGGAACGGGAGATTCTCATGGTGATGAGGTGGAACGGGAGATTCTCATAGTGATGAGGTGGAACGGGAGATTCTCATCATGATGAGGTGGAACGGGAGATTCTCATGGTGATGAGGTGGAACGGGAGATTCTCATCATGATGAGGTGGAACGGGAGATTCTCATGGTGATATGGTGGAACGGGAGATTCTCATGGTGATGAGGTGGAACGGGAGATTCTCATAGTGATGAGGTGGAACGGGAGATTCTCATGGTGATATGGTGGAACGGGAGATTCTCATGGTGATGAGGTGGAACGGGAGATTCTCATAGTGATGAGGTGGAACGGGAGATTGTCATGGTGAAGAGAAACGCATCACAAAAATAACACAGGCCAACATAAATAGCTCTAACATTGTGTAGAAAATATTTATTTCCTGACATTTACACTGTACAAAGTTACTAAAGCATTTGACATTTGTGATCTCTTTCTTAACAATCATATTTTGTGGAACCTTTTGTCACTTGTCTGACATTACTAAACAATTTCTTAATAGCAAAACAAAAAAAAACAACATTTAAAGAAGAGAACATATTTCGAATGCAAGCACAATTTTAATATTCTTCCTAAACTTTTCACATTCTTTGCGAAAACTAGACATTTATTTTTCATTTAGTTGAGTATGATATATAGAAGCTTACCTTTGCACAACTTATAAGGCAATGATCAAAACAATGTTGTTAATTTACAAATTCAATAACTTTATCAGTCATCAACCCATATGCTGTTGTGTTAGATAACGCTTTTGTGAGCAATATGAACATTTTTTTCAAAAAGGATTGGCTGAGTACCCATAGCAGCCTAAATTTGAAAGGGAATTCTGGGTAAATGTACATAGTACTCAACATTTTCAAGTTATTTTTAATCCTTTGTTTCTGTTGCTCTGTAACCATTTGTTTCTAAGTTTCATAACATGTGTTGTGCTCCTCTCCTATCCTATCCTATCCTAACTTGTTCCTCGGTTGCAACAACATCTTTATACAATACTTTCTGTTTAATGTTCTTAAAATAAAACTACATTCTACGGTTTTCTTACAAAAAACAATTTGATGTGATAAGGTCACAATTTCTTTATTTTATTTGGTGAAAATTCTTTGCTTTCTTAGATAGTCGCTATTTAAAATTATACCAATAAATATAAAAAATATTTTACATCTGTCAGCAGAATTCACTTGAATCAGATGCTGCTTAACTGAAAGTCACTGATGCAGGTTTTAAATTAGGTAAATATAGTCTCTCCAAAACAGGTCTGCATAAGCTGTCGCACCAACAGTTGAACATGGTTACAAGCTTATGGGACAGATAAACCAAGTTGGGAGTTTAGCATAGGAGTCCACATTAAAGGTATAAAGGTATAAAAATGTGAAACTATGAGGACACTACAAATCATGCCATATGTTAATGATGGAACATCTGATACGTATAAACATAAAAAAAAAAAAACAAGACAAACTATGCTAAACAGCTCCTCTGGTTCAGTAAATCAGTGTTCTCCACACTTTTAGATCGTAAAGATTAAACATTTCCTTCATTTTGATTGGTGTTAGTTTGTTGTCACTGGTATCACATAGGTCAAGTTAAATTTTCATATAAGTTTATGAACGTAGAATATTTTTTGTTCATTGTTAAAAGAAAATCACTTGTCTTCATCTTGCTGTGGACATGAGACACTTTTGTTGTCAATCATGGTTGATTTCTCACTATTTCCTTTGAAAAATTCCACCCTGTGCACATTACTGGAAGCTCTGATCAGCAGTAAAATCCTATTTATGTTTGCAGTAGAAGACTAACATGCAGATGGATGGATAGTTTCGTCCATCTCCTACATTGGTTAGGTACGTAATTTGAATTAAAAATGGAGCCATACCATGAGAAATCATGGGGGTAATGTTGAGTGGTAAAGCTGATTTTCAACCAGCAAAGTGAACAAATCAGAGGAGAAGGAGAGGAACAGGAAAAAGACGACGCAGAAACTGACAAATGAAACACACCCAAAGAAGACATAAGAAACTGAGAACCGCAAAACTTTTCATCGCAGTGCATTACCAAAACCAACCTGTGAAGTCTAAATTCAGTGCTGCCCACTCGTTAATGAACTGACTTAACTATGGCAACATAAAAGTCGCATGGAAGTATGGCGGCGACCAGGGCCGGCCCCAAGTATAGGCGACCTAGATGGTTGACGATGGTGCTGACTGCTGGAAGGGGCTTCACAATGCAAATTAAAAAAAGAAATCAAATCTCTTTCTTATATATTAGTTAACAAATCATATTATAGAAACTAAAAGAAGCTCCAATATTCTGTAATGACGACAACCTCCTTCTCTTGCCTGACCTGCTACAGCTGAGCTGGCCGGCGAAATGGTGGCGAAGGGGGCGGCGCATCCAGGTTCGTAATAATAATACTGATGGAATACGTGGACGCTAGCTTGGATGCTATTGTACCATAAACAACAATATTTGTACAACATAGTTAAAGTACCGCATTTAATCTTTACTAATACGCCTCACTGACAGCACAGCAAAATTTCATCTGATAGAATATTTATTTTTATGTGTTTTCAGTGTCAGTGCGTTTTAAGGAGCGGCTTTTAAATTTTGTTGTACTAGTGTATGACGACAATAAATGCTATGGATGACTTAATATCAAAATGAAGAAATGTAAAGATTTATTATGACATAAAAGTTGTCTCATTGTATTTGCGACGCAGTAAAGATTTATTATGACGTAAAAGTTGTCTCATTGTATTTGCGACGCAGTATTCATGCAGCTGTTAGTGTGTTTCATGTCGGCTGCTGCTATTTAATCATACTGTAAAGGTAATGTGTGTTTGTAGCCACAGATGCTAACAGGACTTCCATTAAACACCTACAGTTCATCCAGATGCTGCTGCTGGAGCTGAAACTGGGACTAAGAGGTCTGAACACACCACACTGGTTCTAACATCTTGAAACTGGTTTTTCTAGTTTATACTGGTTTCCACAGTCACAGGATAGATTTTAAAAACCAGAATCCATCTACGTTCAGAGAATATAAACCTGCAGAACTCTTGTTTCCAAAGACTCGGGTTGCCAAGTCCAGATCAGAGTCCAGACCAGTGACCAGACCAGACAAGAGACCAGACCAGAGACCAGACTAGAGACCAGACCAGACAAGAGACCAGACTAGAGACCAGACCAGAGTCCAGACCAGAGACCAGACAAGAGACCAGACCGGAGTCCAGACCAGAGTCCAGACCGGAGTCCAGACCGGAGTCCAGACCAGAGACCAGACTAGAGACCAGACCAGAGACCAGACCAGAGTCCAGACCAGACAAGAGACCAGACCAGAGACCAGACTAGAGACCAGACCGGAGTCCAGACCGGAGTCCAGACCAGAGACCAGACTAGAGACCAGACCAGAGACCAGACTAGAGACCAGACCGGAGACCAGACCAGAGTCCAGACCAGAGACCAGATCAGTGACCAGACCAGACCAGAGTCCAGACCAGAGACCAGAGTTTTTAACTATTTTACTATAACTTGTGATTTTATTGTGATTTTGCTGTTGGTGTCGTATTTCATGCTTTTTACATAATCTTTTACTGTTGATATGAAGCACCTTGACTTGTGCTTGAAAGCTTCTGTACAAATGAACTGGCTTTATTCGAAAGGCTCCGTCTCGCTGTCTTTCCAAGAGGCTAAAAGGGAAGAATGTAAGTTAAAAAAGAACTGCAGTGTTACTAATTTTTATAGTAATATTTGGGTAATGATAATACTATTCAGATGTGCAGCAAGCAGATCTAAAACAAAAAAAAGAACCCTGAATCAGAAATTACATGAAGATGTCTGCATACTGACAGACTGTATTACATTGTTAGAGGCCTTTGCTTGTCCTGAATTTTTGCACTAAACTCGGAAGTGTCATTCATTTTTTCCAGTTTATTTTTTATTATTGTTGTATTTTGCTGTATGCTATTGTAGATATGTAGCTATAAGTTACTGTTGGTATGTAGCTATAGGTTACTGTTGGTATGTAGCTATAGGTTACTGTTGGTATGTAGCCAAAGGTTACTGTTGGTATGGAGCTGTATGTTACTGTAGGTATGTAGCTATAAGTTACTGTTGCTATGTAGCTATAGGTTACTGTTGGTATGTAGCTATAGGTTACTGTTGGTATGTAGCTATAGGTTACTGTTGGTATGTAGCTATAGGTTACTGTTGGTATGTAGCCAAAGGTTACTGTTGGTATGGAGCTGTATGTTACTGTAGGTATGTAGCTATAAGTTACTGTTGCTATGTAGCTATAGGTTACTGTTGGTATGTAGCTATAGGTTACTGTTGGTATGTAGCTATAGGTTACTGTTGGTATGTAGCTATAGGTTACAGTTGGTATTTAGCTATAGGTTACTGTTGGTATGTAGCCAAAGGTTACTGTTGGTATGGAGCTGTATGTTACTGTAGGTATATAGCTATAAGTTACTGTTGCTATGTAGCTATAGGTTACTGTTGTTATTTAGCTTTGTGTTACTGTAGGTATGTAGCTATATGTTACTGTAGATATGTATCTATAAGTTACTGTTGGTATGTAGCTGGATGTTACGGTTGTTATGTAGCTGTATGTTACTGTAGGTGTGTAGCTATAAGTTACTGTAGGTAAGTAGCTGTATGTTACGGTAGGTATGTAGCTATGAGTTACTGTTGGTTTATAGCTATAAGTTACTGTTGGTATGTAGCTGTATGTTACTGTAGGTTTGTAGCTATAAGTTACTGTAGGTATGTAGCTGTATGTTACTGTAGGTGTGTAGTTATAAGTTACTGTTGGTATATGGCTATAAGTTACTGTTGGTATGTAGCTGTATGTTACTGTAGGTGTGTAGTTATAAGTTACTGTTGGTATATGGCTATAAGTTACTGTTGGTATGTAGCTGTATGTTACTGTAGGTGTGTAGTTATAAGTTACTGTTGGTATATGGCTATAAGTTACTGTAGGTATGTAGCTGTATGTTACTGTAGGTGTGTAGTTATAAGTTACTGTTGGTATATGGCTATAAGTTACTGTTGGTATGTAGCTGTATGTTACTGTAGGTGTGTAGTTATAAGTTACTGTTGGTATATGGCTATAAGTTACTGTAGGTATGTAGCTGTATGTTACTGTAGGTGTGTAGTTATAAGTTACTGTTGGTATATGGCTATAAGTTACTGTTGGTATGTAGCTGTATGTTACTGTAGGTATGTAGCTATGAGTTACTGTTGGTATATAGCTATAAGTTACTGTTGGTATGTAGCTGTATGTTACTGTAGGTGTGTAGCTATAAGTTCCTGTAGGTATGTAGTTATAAGTTACTGTTGGTATATAGCTATACATTACTGTTGGTATATAGCTGGATGTTACTGTTGGTATGTAGCTGTATGTTACTGTAGGTATGTAGTTATAAGTTGCTGTAGGCATGTAGCTATAAGTTACTGTTGGTTTGGAGCTATCCTGTAGGTATGTGGCTATAAGTTACTGTAGGTATTTAACCACAAGTTACTGTAGGTTTGTAGCCAAAAGTTACTGTTGGTATATAGACATAAGTTACTGTTGGTATGTAGCTGTATGTTCCTGTTGGTAAGTAGCTATAAGTTACTGTAGGTATGTAGCCATTAGTTACTGTAGGTATGTAGCTATAAGTTACTATAGGTATGTACCCATAAGTTGCTGTTGGTATGTAGACATAAGTTACTGTTGGTATGCAGCTATAGGTTACAGTTGGTATTTAGCTTTGTGTTAGTGTTGGTGTGTAGCTGTAAGTTACTGTTGGTATATAGCCATATGTTATTGTAGGTATGTAGCTATATGTTACTATAGATATGTATCTATAAGTTACTGTTGGTATGTAGCTGGATGTTACGGTTGTTATGTAGCTGTATGTTACTGTAGGTATGTAGCTATAAGTTACTGTAGGTAAGTAGCTGTATGTTACTGTAGGTGTGTAGTTATAAGTTACTGTTGGTATGTAGCTGTATGTTACTGTAGGTATGTAGCAGTATGTTACTGTAGGTATGTAGCAGTATGTTACTGTAGGTATGTAGCTATAAGTTACTATAGGTATGTACCCATAAGTTGCTGTTGGTATGTAGACATAAGTTACTGTTGGCATGTAGCTATAAGTTACTGTATATATGTAGCTGTATGTTACTGTAGGTATGTAGCTATGAGTTACTGTAGGTGTGTAGCTATAAGTTACTGTATATATGTAGCTGTATGTTACTGTAGGTATGTAGCTATGAGTTACTGTAGGTGTGTAGCTATAAGTTACTGTATGTATGTAGCTGTATGTTACTGTAGGTATGTAGCTATGAGTTACTGTTGGTATATAGCTATGAGTTACTGTATGTATGTAGCTGTATGTTACTGTAGATATGTAGCTATAGGTTACAGTTGGTATTTAGCTATAGGTTACTGTTGGTATGTAGCCAAAGGTTACTGTTGGTATGGAGCTGTATGTTAGTGTAGGTATATAGCTATAAGTTACTGTTGGTTTGGAGCTAAAAACTACTGCAGTGCTACTAATTTTGATAGTTACATTTAGGTTATGATAATATTCAGATGTGCAGCAAGCATATCTAAAAAAAAAACAAAAAAAAACCCTGAATCAGAAATTACATGAAGATGTTTGCATACTGACAGACTGTATTACAATGTTAGAAGCCTTTGCTTGTCCTGAATTTTTGCACGAAACTCAGCAGTGTCATTCGTTTTTTCCAGTTTATTTTTTATTATTGTTGTATTTTGCTGTATGTTACTGTAGATAGCTATAAGTTACTGTTGGTATGCAGCTATAGGTTACTGTTAGTATTTAGCTTTGCGTTACTGTTGGTGTGTAGCTGTATGTTATATATATATATATATATATATATATATATATATATATATATATATATATATATAGATAGATATATATATATATATATATATATAGATAGATAGATAGATATGTAGCTTTTTGTTACTGTAGATATGTAGCTATAAGTTACTGTTGGTATGCAGCTATAGGTTACAGTTGGTATTTAGCTTTGTGTTAGTGTTGGTGTGTAGCTGTAAGTTACTGTTGGTATATAGCCGTATGTTACTGTAGGTATGTAGCTATATGTTACTATAGATATGTATCTATAAGTTACTGTTGGTATGTAGCTGGATGTTACGGTTGTTATGTAGCTGTATGTTACTGTAGGTATGTAGCTATAAGTTACTGTTGGTATGTAGCTGTATGTTACTGTAGGTATGTAGCTATAAGTTACTATAGGTATGTACCCATAAGTTGCTGTTGGTATGTAGACATAGGTTACTGTAGGTGTGTACCTATGAGTTACTGTAGGTGTGTAGCTATAAGTTACTGTATGTATGTAGCTGTATGTTACTGTAGGTATGTAGCTATGAGTTACTGTTGGTATATAGCTATGAGTTACTGTATGTATATAGCTGTATGTTACTGTAGATATGTAGCTATAGGTTACAGTTGGTATTTAGCTATAGGTTACTGTTGGTATGTAGCCAAAGGTTACTGTTGGTATGGAGCTGTATGCTACTGTAGGTATATAGCTATAAGTTACTGTTGGTTTGGAGCTAAAAACTACTGCAGTGCTACTAATTTTGATAGTTATATTTAGGTTATGGTAATATTCAGATGTGCAGCAAGCAGATCTAAAAAAAAAAAAAAAAAAAAAAAAAACCCTGAATCAGAAATTACATGAAGATGTTTGCATACTGACAGACTGTATTACAATGTTAGAAGCCTTTGCTTGTCCTGAATTTTTGCACGAAACTCAGAAGTGTCATTCGTTTTTTTTCCAGTTTATTTTTTATTATTGTTGTATTTTGCTGTATGTTACTGTAGATATGTATATATATACATATATATATATATACATGTATATATATATATATATATATATATATATATATATATATATATATATATACATATATATATATATATACATATATATATATATATATATATATATATATATATATATATATATATATATACATATATATATATATATATATATATATATATATATAAATATATATATATATGTATATATATATATATATAGCTACATATAGCTACATATCTACAGTAACAAAAAGCTACATATCTATATCTATATATATATATATATATATATATATATATATATATATATATATATATATGTATATATATATATATATATATATATATATATATATATATATATATATATATATATATATATATATATATATATAGATATAGATATGTAGCTTTTTGTTACTGTAGATATGTAGCTATAGGTTACAGTTGGTATTTAGCTTTTTGTTAGTGTTGGTGTGTAGCTGTAAGTTACTGTTGGTATATAGCCGTATGTTACTGTAGGTATGTAGCTATATGTTACTATAGATATGTATCTATAAGTTACTGTTGGTATGTAGCTGGATGTTACGGTTGTTATGTAGCTGTATGTTACTGTAGGTATGTAGCTATAAGTTACTGTAGGTAAGTAGCTGTATGTTACTGTAGGTATGTAGCTATAAGTTACTGTAGGTATGCAGCTATAGGTTACAGTTGGTATTTAGCTATAGGTTACTGTTGGTATGTAGCCAAAGGTTACTGTTGGTATATAGCTGTATGTTACTGTAGGTATGTAGCTATAAGTTACTGTAGGTATGCAGCTATAGGTTACAGTTGGTATTTAGCTATAGGTTACTGTTGGTATATAGCTATAAGTTACTGTAGGTAAGTAGCTGTATGTTACTGTAGGTATGTAGCTATAAGTTACTGTAGGTATGCAGCTATAGGTTACAGTTTGTATTTAGCTATAGGTTACTGTTGGTATGTAGCCAAAGGTTACTGTTGGTATATGGCTGTATGTTACTGTAGGTATGTAGCTATAAGTTACTGTAGGTATGCAGCTATAGGTTACAGTTGGTATTTAGCTATAGGTTACTGTTGGTATGTAGCCAAAGGTTACTGTTGGTATATAGCTGTATGTTACTGTAGGTATGTAGCTATAAGTTACTGTAGGTATGCAGCTATAGGTTACAGTTGGTATTTAGCTATAGGTTACTGTTGGTATGTAGCCAAAGGTTACTGTTGGTATATAGCTGTATGTTACTGTAGGTATGCAGCTATAGGTTACAGTTGGTATTTAGCTATAGGTTACTGTTGGTATGTAGCCAAAGGTTACTGTTGGTATGGAGCTGTATGTTACTGTAGGTATGTAGCTATAAGTTACTATAGGTATGTACCCATAAGTTGCTGTTGGTATGTAGCTATAAGTTACTGTATATATGTAGCTGTATGTTACTGTAGGTATGTAGCTATAAGTTACTATAGGTATGTACCCATAAGTTGCTGTTGGTATGTAGCTATAAGTTACTGTATATATGTAGCTGTATGTTACTGTTGGCATGTAGCTATAAGTTACTGTATATATGTAGCTGTATGTTACTGTAGGTATGTAGCTATAAGTTACTGTATATATGTAGCTGTATGTTACTGTAGGTATGTAGCTATGAGTTACTGTAGGTGTGTAGCTATAAGTTACTGTATGTATGTAGCTGTATGTTACTGTAGATATGTAGCTATGAGTTACTGTAGGTGTGTAGCTATAAGTTACTGTATATATGTAGCTGTATGTTACTGTAGGTATGTAGCTATGAGTTACTGTAGGTGTGTAGCTATAAGTTACTGTATGTAAGTAGCTGTATGTTACTGTAAGTATGTAGCTATGAGTTACTGTTGGTATATAGCTATGAGTTACTGTAGGTGTGTAGCTATAAGTTACTGTATGTAAGTAGCTGTATGTTACTGTAAGTATGTAGCTATGAGTTACTGTTGGTATATAGCTATAAGTTACTGTAGGTATGTAGTTATAGGTTACTGTTGGTATGTAGGTGTATGTTTTTGTTGGTATGTAGGTGTATGTTTTTGTTGGTATGTAGGTGTATGTTTTTGTTGGTATGTAGGTGTATGTTTTTGTTGGTATGAAGCTATCAGTTACGTTGATTGTTTTGTTAGGTTCGACCAAAGTACAGAAGGAGAACTGAGACGACTGGTTTAGGATACACAAAGCGTAATTTAAACAATGACCAGTCAAATGCTGCAAAATATTCCTTTTTTTCCCCCCAAGTTATTTATCTCATTTTGATAAAGTTGACATTTATATGTCTAATGTAGAACTGGGAACTTCCGGTGATTGAAACTTGTTTTGCACATCAGGTTATGGGTGAGAAATTGGCTGCCACTCAGCCTTTTCATGATCCTGCCTGCTGCTACATGATCAAGGGCTGATGCTAGAACAAATGTTGTTGTTACCAAAATTTATTGACCATGTTCTTTGTCATGTTTGTTGTGTCTTATGGACCTTTCACCCTTTTCTTTAATCCCATGACACCTCATCTTGTCATCAGTGTCTTGGTGGATATAACTAAACACATTCAGTACTGACACTCTTGCTAAAACATCTCTGTGTAGCTTCGGACACATTGATATTTATTAACATTTGTAATCATTTGATTGCAGTATTTTCTTGGCTGCTGTATTGTTTGCTTTTCTGTAATCAATAATCAGTTTGTTAGTATTAATGTATTAGCATGATAAAACACTTCCACAGAGCAACAACAACAAAAAAACACCCATTCATGAACAGAATTTATGCAGACACTTTCTTGCCTCCTGGTGGTCAGATGAGTTCCTCTTGATGCAATAGAAAGATCTGCTACATTTTATTTCATGCCATTTTCTCACCTTTCCACTCACTAATAGTACAATTTCACACACATTTCTCACATCTCCACTTTCACAATGTGCGGATATAATGAGGTTTGCTGTGAAAAATCTTGAGCAGCAATTTTTTTCTGAATCTATGTCATTTTGAAAGTACATAACTTAATACCATGTTGTTTAGCTAAATGTAAAACTAAAACAAAAATAATGTGATCTCAGGCAGATTGTACAAGCCCAACGTTGGTTCATTGAAACACATATAGCAGTTTCACAACAAAAAGCTGTAAAAAAATAGTCCAGTACCTACTTTTTTTTCCACAGTTGACAGACAGACTTAACTGGATGAGAAAATAAAGCCATATATGCTAAACATTAAATATACATGCGTGTATGAACCAAACTTTTCTCTGCACTCATGTCAGATGCATAAAAAAACAGACAAATGACTGGAAAAGTGGGGACAGGTTTGTGTAATATAGCTGATGTGACCAGCAAATAGGAAAAAAACGTCTTTTTGGATATAGCTTTCTCACAACATTATCATGATCTCCCCTTCATTGTTTGCTGTTGGCTGAAAATGACATTTCAAGTTGGAGGTTGACTGAACTGGAGTGGGTGCACGGACTAACTGCCGCATAGGGAGTGTGAGGGCAGTGATGTTTCCAGCAGATGTACCCACTGATGAATGTAAAGTGAACATGAATGAGGTCTGAAGGGGCTGATGTGGTCGAGGGCGTTAAGCCACTGACCTTCAAATGACAGATTATTCATTTTAATCCTGTCTATCACAATGTTTGCTTTTTATTTCTTCCAACATTATTCAGTGTTCTTTTTTAACTTTATATTTATGAATTGTGTAATCATCACCCTCTAAAATAATGGCCTAAGTAATGTTCTGAGAGTTTTCTAAAAATACAAAAACCTCAACCAGATATCTATAAAAAAAGAATCAACCTTTATATGTCTTGGGAAAAGTGTGGAAAAAATACTAAGGCCAATATTTTCAGAGGTTGGCTATACGGTTTGATTTAGATGTAAAGGAATATGTGCTTATGATGGTAAAATACGCATTGTTAGAAACCATTAAGTTTTGCTTGTGTTTCCATCATATGACAGCAAAGTCTGGCAGAAAAAGTTGTCTAAAGTAATAATAATAATTTTGAATGTACATATTGAATAAGCAGACAAAGGTTTATAGTCTTTCATTTCTGGTGAG
Organism: Telmatherina bonti; assembly: GCF_933228915.1. Classification (NCBI taxonomy): domain Eukaryota; kingdom Metazoa; phylum Chordata; class Actinopteri; order Atheriniformes; family Telmatherinidae; genus Telmatherina; species Telmatherina bonti. Next base: position 302,834 of record NC_136627.1, on the reverse strand, counting down.
ACTAAGCATAACTGACTCTCTCACTGTCACTTTCTGTATCTGTAACAAGCCTCACTTACTTGTGTCTGAAGCTGGAAAGACTCTACTCCAAGGAGAGGACGGATGGACAGGTTATGAGCATGACATGAGAGTACAGACAATAATGCAAGCAACTGGAGGGAGAGATTGTTGGAGCCCAGAGCATTTCCAATGCTTGACACAGACTTAGATTTTAAATGTTAGTCATAAATTCACTTTTACTAAATTCAATCAACTATATCCTGACAAAATAATGTGCATTAGAAACTTGCTGCTGTCAGTATGAAGCTTCGTCTTTGCCATTCTTACTCCATTCTGTCACTGCCATCACCATTTATCTGCACCACACAGTCCTTGTTCAAAGATGCCTTTGAGTGGGCTGTGTCAAAGTGCTGAGTGTTCACCATGTACCTTCCCCGAGCATCCATCGCCAGGGCAGGCACGAAAAGGCAGTCAAACTGAATTTCTTGGCGCAGATAGGAGGTCCTCTTCTGGCAGGAGTCCCCAGTTCCCTCCTGCAGGGCCGTTAAGAAGACCACTAGTTCAAAGTGGCTGGATGAGCCTTCACACAAGGTGGGGTAGAGGGGACTTTGGTGGTCCAGTGGGTGATAAAAAGTGAGTGGAAAGATGAAGAAAGGGCATGGCTGCTGGCCCAAATGATCCAAGTGAAAGTCCAACGAGGTCTGATGTAGAGCCTGACCTTCGTGCTCCTCATACAGCACAGCACTCACCTTTACGTCCACCAGAGGCTGCAGTAGCAGATTAGTGGCTCTTACCATGAGGCATGTCTGGCCCTGGTGTTGGCCCACCACTGCCTGGGGACTGAACTGGATAGCTCCGGCTCGCTTCTGGGGACGGGCGATCTTGGCTACAAATGCACCTAGATGTTACGACATCAAAACATTAATACAATCTGAGGCTTAGATGTCTGAATTTTACCTAAATTACAACAAATTTAATAAAATTCCAACAAGAAAAGGGTTTCACAGTGACGTGGTGGTTAGCGCTGTCATGTCTCAGGTCAAACCTCAGATGAGACCTTTTTGTCTGGAGTTTGCATGTTCACCATGTTCTCCTCTGGTTCTTTATGGGTTTCTTGCACCAAATCATTAATGCTAGGCTAATAACGGATTGTAAAATAACCCAGGAACTAAGAATGACTGGTTTGATGGCCTGGCCAGGACATCTCTCACAAGACAGGAGTTCAAATACATCCCTGCCTGCTTTCCACACAACCCTGAAGAGGATTAAGCTTGTAGGCAGAAAGATTTATGGATAAAGGTTGAAAACCAAAAAATGCACCTTATTATTATTTATTACAGATAAATGACATAACGTTACAGGTCTTTTTTAAGTGAAAAAATGATTTGGCGCTGTGATTAAAAATTTATGGTCGCCCTGTGCTTCAGAAAAAAATAGTCCCTTGGAATATTCCCAATGGGCTGATGACAACCCGAGCAGAAAAATGATGTCATTTTGTTCTGGCGGACGCATTTAAAGATAGTTATCGACACATCGGCCGGCAGGACGTTTTTTTCTTGCAGGGCACCGAAAAGTATCTCATGATTGGTCGGACATGCGAAATGGGCGTGGTTAAATGGAGAACCATGAAGGTAAAACGGATAAAACAGCTGAAGGAGGGGTGAGAAAGTAGCAACATTTTAAAAACATACGGACCCTGCCACGTGCACGACCCTTCCTGCCACGTGCACGACCCTTCCTGCCACGTGCACGACCTGCCCTGCCACATGCACGACCTGCCCTGCCACGTGCACGACCCGCCCTGCCATGTGCACATCATGCACGACCCACCCAGCCGCGTGCACGACCCGCCCAGCCGCGTGCACGACCCGTTCTGCCGCGTGCACGACCAATGCACAATTCACATGGTCCTGACAAAAGCCTAAACTAAAAAGTAAAGAAATCCTCTTTCCTAAAAGCCACTAAATTGCCATTTTTGTCTTAACTCAAGCTGATTTCAGGGTTTATTTTAATATTTGTAAATTATTTTTTGACTCTTTGGTGATGTAGGGCAGACACTACTTCAGCTGATGTTATGAAGAAAGGAGCGATCAAGTAATTGCCGTTTTTCTCATATTTCTCATGTCCAGACTAATTTATCCTGTTCAGTGATTGGGGTAGTTGTAAAGTATACCTCCCAAAAATAGTTTCCCTCAGAGTAAAAGTGGAAGACAATCCACTTCTTCTCAGATGATAATTTTAACAGTTAGCGATTGTACTGAAGATGAAGCAGGAAGGAAGGAAGATGGCAGTAAATAGAGTCTAAATGCAAAATCCAGACAGAAAGGCCCCAGCCTAGGTTCAAACCAGGAACTTTGTCACTTAGCAGTGGTGCTAACCAAATATCTGTGCAACATTTTGCTTTACTATTCCTTATTATGGCAACAGTTTTTTTCTGTTTGCTTTGCTTTGGTTTCCTTCATTTACACAAAAGGGACAACACATACTGATAAACAAATGAATCAAAATAATACAGAAATAGCCAAAAGCTACTTTAGATTTGTGGTCACAGGAAGGTCAGATACATACAACAAATAGGAACAAACAAACAAAAAAACTGTTTTTCAGAGTTGTGTATTGTATATTCATAGAATTAAGATTTCACTCTGTGATTCTTTCAAAGCTCAAAATCAGAATTCAAAAGGAGTAATGACATGGTTTGTCACCTAAAAAAAAAAGTCAGAGAAGCGCAGCCAGATAACGTGGATCAGTTTTCAGACTTCTGTGAAAAAGTAAAAAAAAACACATAAACACGTTGGTCCAGTTTAATTTTACCCAACACGACCACAGAGCCGGGTTGGGCAAATATACGCTCAGCTACCCTCACATAGGCCTCGGCTTCCTGTTCCATCTTTTCCCACATGTAAGCACACATTAACACAGCCAACCTCCCGCTTTCAAGCTGCTTTCATTCACATATTCCTCTGTCTCCGGTATCAATGAGCTAAAAACATAAAAGATTACCCATTGACTCCTACTGTAGCGTCCTGATTTCATAACCACAGCATCATCGGGAGAAATGCAAACGTAATTTACAGACCAGCTCTGAATTAATTGATCCCGACTGCACATCTATGAGGATTCTCTACATATATTTATTTGGGAAAGAAAGTTTGAGCATTTTCTTAGAAAATCTGCAAGATCCTATGTTCTGGCCTGAGCCTGCTGGTCTGTGGGCTGGTATGCAAATGAGGATGCTTCCAGCACACTTGGGTAATTGGCCGTCCTCCCGGGTCTCCGCCTCTATCATCATGCCTCCAGATTGGTGGACAAACTTCCTGAAGTCTGTCCCATTGGCTACATCCTCCCACCATTCTGCTATGTAAAGAGCGTCGACACCTTAATTCAGGGCAGCGGTGTCTGATCGTGACACCTCCTGCCTGGGTTTTCTTTACAGATTACAGAATGTTTGTTAGCTTTTCAAGCTTCTTTTGTCAAGTACTGGTTTTTGCTCCTGTGTTAAGTTGTCCCCTATTGTGTTATTTGTATGAATTCCCCAGTAAAATAAAATCCCATTTTTGTTCTGAACTTTCAGCTGCATTTAGAGCTACCACCCTCTTATTGCCCCCAGACACCACGGGGGTCGGAACACCTACCATGAACACTTTGTTTAGTTTATACATCCTTGATTGTTTCATAATTTCTATGTGCTTCATAAACTTTTGTTACCTCCATGCATATACAGCACCATGATTACAGCTTTGAAAGTCATTAATGATCTCATAAAATATATTTTCTCTTTGAGACAGTGATTGTATTTCCACTGCCAACGTGCAGCAATTAAATCTAGCTTTGAGTCTGTTATTGGAGTTATTGAGTTTTTAAAGTGTTTTACCTGTGATAAATGCTTCCAACATCAGTCCCAGCAACATTTGCACAGCCAGTAGTGCTATGGCACTGGGACAGTCTCCACTGGGGAACATGGTGCCATAACCAATGGTCAGCTGTGTCTCCAGAGAAAAGGAAAAGGCAGCAGTAAAGCTTGTAATGTGTTTCACACAAAGAATATGACCTTGTGGGGGGGCATCGTGATCTTGCACAGCAAGATCTCCATTGAGATGGGCAAGTAAGTACCAGAGACAAGCGAACAACAGCCAGTGGGCCAAGAAGGAAGCACAGAAGGCCAGGAGAACCCACCTCCAGCGAAGACTCACCAACAGTCCCCACAAGTCTTGCAGAGCCAGCAGCCAGGCTCTGCTCCAGACCCTAGGCCATGAACCTGAAGGACAGGGAGGGGGACGAAGTGTACAGCGTCCGTCTTTTGTCACGAGGCGTTGACGAGGTGGAGAGGACAAGAGAGGAGAGGAGGAAGCCTTGCCAGCCAACACACTGTTATTGGATTTGGTTGTCATAGTTCCAGACTGATTTGAAGCCAGTTAAATGAGGGTGAGAATAATTCTGAAATGAAAACATAAAAAAAGATGTTAGCGGCACAAACCTTCACCTTATTATGATTCCCAGGTCTGATGTTCTCTGGGTTAACTTCTTACCAATGTGATTTTTCACTGAAATGTCTTCTTCTGGTATCAGATGGAAGGACATTGATATTCATTAACTTTTGGTCATTTCCATGCTAAATTAAAATCCCAAATTTATTGATATCAGCAAGTCAGGATTGTGCACATTTCATCCATTCCGATTGCTCTGGAAATAGAGTTCAGTTTGTTCTCAAACTGTTTTCATAAAAAAAAGTCATAATAATTATGACTTGATCTCTTCTGTCACCGTAAATACAGACTGAGACAAGACAGAGACGTCTGTTGTCACCCGTCTCATAAAATACGGAATTGTTTTTTCGATTGACAGACAAATGTGGCATCCTGGATTGAACCAATACGGGCCGCACTTTGTTCTGTATTTTCATAACAGTCTACACATGTCGGTCACACACGTCAAAACTAACAAAATAAAACACAAAAAATACAACAGCCAGCAATCTGCAGGCCCCACCCCCTGCATAGGCCCTGAAATGAATGAAATGAAAAGAAAAATACTTTAATAATCCCCAAAGGGAAATCTAGTATTGTAGTAGATAATTAACTTGAGGAGATCTTGTTTTTGCGGGAAAGACAATGGAGACTGGGACCAAGATGAACCGGACACTGCCGGTGCAGAGCTCCAAACCACAGTTAAAGCTGTTTACAGCTCATTATGCAAAAACCGACCAATCGCCAACCTGAATTTTTTCAACATCCAATCAAGATTTGGTTTAAAGGACTTCCATCCAATCACAAGGCAAAATTTATTTTTACAAAATGCTAAATATCTCAAAAACAACAAAGATTTGAAACGACAAAGGTCGTAGCACACATCTCCCAAAGTAGCTGCAGCGTTTGAGATGTGAACGACTGAAGTGACGTGAACGGCGCAGGAGGAGTAAAACGGCAAAGTTTGGCGGAATAATTATAAAGATGGATTAACAGGATCGCAACACAGGATCTCCTGTGTTTTACATAAATTCATGATGGAACGCATTTTATTTACGCTGCTTCCATTCACACTGTGTCAAGTTACAGTATTGCTCCCAGCTGTGTTCTTCAACCAGCAGCATGTTTATCACTATCTAAATTAGTTGGTGTCAGCAGAGGTTTTTTTTGTAAATTATTTTTTTTTAAAAAGAAAGGCCATACAGAGACCTGCAAGTGTCTTTGCTTACTTCATTGCCTTCAGCTGTGCTGCATTCAGCAAAGTCTGCAAACTGCATAAGTAAGACAAAGAAATGTGGAGAAAATTTGCAAAAACAAGACAGCTCCTGAGCCACCACCTCATTGTGGCCGTGGGGTTTATGTGTCCTGAAGATCCAACAGCTATGTTTATGCCCCTGCTACGGTCACCCATGGCAAACAGGTGTCTAGGCGAGGGACCCGACTAAATGCAGCTTAAAGACACCTATGATGACAATGACCAGGGGCGGAAATGTTCTCTTGCCTGGACGCAGGTCAACGTGGCCCCCTCTGGAGCCAGTCCTGGGGGTGGGGCACGTGAGCGAGCGTCTGGTGGCCGTGAGGGCCTGTTCGGGCTAGCCCGAAAGGTTACATGGGCCCCACCTCCCGTGAGCTCACCATCTGGAGGAGCCGTAGGGGTCGGGTGCAATGTGAGCTGGGCAGCAGCAAGGGGTGGGGACCCTGGCGGTCCGATCCCCGGCTGCAGAAGCTGGCTCTAGGGACGTGGAACATCACCTCTCTGGTGGGGAAGGAGCCTGAGCTTGTGCGCGAGGCTGAGCGGTTCCGACTAGAGATAGTTGGACTCACCTCGACGCATGGCTTGGGCTCTGGAACCAGAACCCTCGAGAGGGGCTGGACCTTCTTCCACTCTGGAGTTGCTCATGGTGGGAGGCGCCGAGCAGGTGTGGGCATTCTCATCAGCCCCCAGCTTGGTGCCTGCACGTTGGGGTTTACCCCGGTGGATGAAAGGGTAGTTTCCCTCCGCCTCCGGGTGGGGGGACGGGTCCTGACTGTTGTCTGTGCTTATGCACCGAACAGCAGATCAGAGTACCCACCCTTTCTGGAGTCCTTGGAGGGAGTGCTGGAGGGTGCTCCTTCTGGGGACTCCATTGTTCTGCTGGGGGACTTCAATGCTCGTGTGGCCAATGACCGTGAGACCTGGAGAGGAATGATTTGGAGGCATGGTACCCCCCCCCCATGAACCCAAATGGTGTTTTGTTATTGGACTTCTGATCTTGTCATGGATTGTCCATAACGAACACCATGTTCCAACATAAGAGTGTCCATATGTACACCTGGCATCAGGATTCCTTGGGTCACATTGGATGATAGATTTTGCAGTCGTATCATCAGACCTGCGGCCACATGCCTTGGACACTCGGGTGAAGAGGGGGGCAGAGCTGTCAACTCACCACCTGGTGGTGAGTTGGCTCAGATGGTGGGGGAGGAAGCCGGTCAGATCTGGCAGACCAAAACGTGTTGTGAGGATCTGCTGGGAACATCTGGCTGAGTCCCCTGTCAGAGCGAGCTTCAACTCCCACCTTCAGCAGAGCTTCAACCATGTCCCAAGTGTTCTGTGTCTCTATTGTTAAGGCGGCCAGCTGAAGTTGTGGCTGTAAGGTCATTGGTGCCTGTTGTGGCAGTAATCCCAGAACTCGTTGGTGGACAACAGCAGTGAGGGATGCTGTCAAGCTGGAAAAAAGAGTTCTATCAGGCCTTCTTGGCTCTGACTCTGGAGGCAGCTGACAGGCTAAGCAGCATGCGGCTTCAGCTGTTGCCAAGGCAAAAACTCAGGCGTGGGAGAAGTTTAGGGAGGCCATGGAGAAAGACTTCCAGATGGCTTTGAGGCGATTCTGGTCCACCATCCAGCGGCTCAGGAGGGGGAAGCAGTGCTCCGTAAATACTGTGTACAGTGGAGATGGGGAGCTGCTCAATCCTACCAACACATCTTCCGGTGAGGAATCTGAGCTGGAGGACTCTCCTATCATTGGGGCTGAAATCGCCGAGGTGGTTAAAAAGCTCCTTGGCGGCAAGGCCCTGGGGGTAGATGAGATCCACCCGGAGTTCCTTAAGGCTCTGGATGCTGTGGGGCTGTCCTGGCTGACACGCCTCTGCAGCATCCCATGGACATCGGGGACAGTGTCTCAGGACTGGCAGACTGGGGTGGTGGTCCCCCTTTTTAAGAAGGGGGACCGGAGGGTGTGTTCCAATTACAGGGGAATCACACTCCTCAGCCTCCCTGGTAAAGTCTATTCAGGGGTCCTGGAGAGAAGGGTCCGTCGGATAGTCGAATCTCGGATTGAAGAGGAGCAGTGTGGTTTTTGTCCTGGTCGTGGAACAGTGGACCAGCTCCTGGAGGGGGCATGGGAGTTTGCCCAACCAGTCTACATGTGCTTTGTGGACCTGGAGAAAGCGTTCGACTGTGTCCCCAGGGGCCTCCTGTGGGGATTACTCTGGGAGAATGACCCCCTTTTACAAGCTGTCCGGTCCCTGTACGATAGGAATCAGAGCTTGGTTCACATTGCGGTAGTAAGTTGGATTCGTTTCCAGTAAGGGTTGGACTCCACCAAGGCTGCCCTTTACCACCGATTCTGTTCATAACTTATATGGACAGAATTCCTCAGGATTGGGTCTCTGCTTTTTGCAGATGACGTGGTTCTGTTCGTCTCATGACCACATTCTCTGACAGTCACTCTCTTGTGGGATGACTGGTCCAAGAGCAACTTCCGAAGTATAGCATTGCACAAGAATTTGGTCTCTAAATTTGCTGCAATTCTAAATGTGAGGCATTGTGTTGGATAAAAGGGCAGCAGACCTTTGTTGTGAAAAGCTGCTTGTCGATGGCAACGTGTTGTTCTGGCTGGATGAAAGTCTTTCAAACCCACTGTGCATTGGATGTTGCAAAAATTCAGCTCTGCGATTGGTTTCGAGGGTTTTAGAGCTCTGCACCAGTTTGCAGTGTCCAGTTCATCAAGTTTCCATCCCCATTGTCCTTCCTGCAAAATGTTTGTCACGCTACTCCTCCTACACCTTTTGTCTCACTTCAACCATTCAACTATCAAACTCTTCAGCTCATTCAGGAGATATGTGGTATGACTTTTGGTCTTTCTAACATATAAACTATTCAAGTTATTCACATTTTTGCCAAATGTTAAAATCCTCTCCAGTGATTGGACAAAACGGAAGTCAGCTCGGCGATTGGTCCATTTTGTGCACCGGGACACAGGTACACATACAAGGCACTGGTTCAAGTGCAGCATTTAACTGTTCTGCTGTTGTATTTTGGCTGTTCCTTGTGTGATGACATGCAGTTCTGCAGGCTGCTCAATGTGAGCTATTGGTGTCAGCTGCACACTTCAAGGAGCAATGAAATTTATTTGCACATTTCCCAGTTAAATATGAAGGATTTGTTCCAACAATGCTTCCTGCAACATTTCAACACTTTGATAAATCTTAAACACATTAAAAAAAACGTTTTTCACATTGAACAATAAAGCCTGTCACATCTTTACTGGAGTTTAGTTCAACCACGCACATGTTTTTGCAATATCGCTAATTACACCCTGCTGGAAGTGGAAAAAAAGGCAACTTGAAAAAAAGGCAACTTGAAAAAATTTCAATGCGTTTTCCAAGGTCCAGCTAAGTCTACTAGTGGTGTAGTGGGAAAGGAAGTGTGCTTCAATTACAGAAGTTCATGGGTTTGACTCCTGATGTGGGCAATTTGAAAGAATGCCACTTGTGCTTTTTCCCCCCAATTCCTTATACCTATGGAATTACATTTCAATCATTCAGCAGGGTTCAATAAATGGGCATTCACATTTTTCTATTATTTCAATAATAGCTGGTTCTAGTTATTATTATTATTATTATTATTATTATTATTATATATTATTCTGCCAATTTTTGCCGCGCTACTACTACTGCACCATTCAAGTCACTTCAATTATTCATATCTTAAACTGTGCAGCTCCTTCAGGACATGTGTGCTACAATTTTCTTTATTTGAAATCTTTGTAGTTTTTGAGATATTTAGCATTTTGTAAAAATAAATTCAGCCTTGTGATTGGATGAAAGTCCTTCAAACCCAATCCGGATTGGACGTTGAAAAAATTCAGCTCGGAGATTGGTCGGTTTTTGCATAATGTGCTGAAAACAGCTTCAACGAGGGTTCAGAGCTCTGCACCGGTTTGCAGTGTCCGGTTCGTCTTGGTTCTGGTCTCCATTGTCTTTCTTGCAAAATGTTTGAAACGCTACTCCTCCGACACCTTTTGTCTCACTTCAACCATTCAAGTATCAAACTCTTCAGCCCATTCAGGAGATTTGTTCTACGACTTGGTCTTTGTAACATTTAAACTTTTTAAGTTATTCAAGTTTTTGTCAATGTATTGAAATCCATTCTTGTGATTGGACGAGACACGGGTTCAAATCCAGCATTAAATATTGGGCACCATGATGTTATGCTAGTTTTTGCACACAAACTACTGCATGCTGTTCTATCAAAGTGCTTAAATTTAACTGCAAACCGTGCCGTTAGTGTTGATTGTTCACACAAATGTCTTTGCAATGTTTGTCTTGGGAAGTTACACAACTTATACAAAGTGTTAATTCAAGTTTTAAAAAAAAATAAACAGTGGGGAAATGACCATTAAATTTTATTTTTTTGTTAAAATGCTTCAAACAGAACAAAGTTGTCTTTCCTGTAAGATGTTTGAAATGTTACTCCTCCTACACCTTCAGTCTCACTTCAAATATTCAAGCATGGAACTCTTCAGCCAATTCAGGAGATATGTGCTGTGACTTTTCGTCTTTGTAACATTTATACTTTTCAAGTTATTCAAGTTTTTGTCAATTTTTAAAATCCGTTCCTGTGATTGGACAAAACAATAAACGCAGTTCAGCAATTGGTCCATTTTCTGCACCGGTACACAGGTAGGCATTGGTATACATGGGACGGGTTCAAATCCGGTGTTGCACATTGTGCATCATGATGGTATGATAATAGCTACACACAGCATATTGTGTCCCTTTCCAAAAGAGTGTTTAGCTTCAGCTGCAAGGTGTGCAGTTAATATGTGGACTACCTGCACAAAAAGTCAATCTCTGTGCAATATCTAAAGAAAGGTTAATACAGATGTGGAGTGAGGTCATAAGTTGTATTGTGTGGTAATATTTGGTGAGATGTTACTGTTTGGATGCAAATCTACGACATCCAGTGCAAAAGCCAATTCTCATAACAACTAGGCCACTATTTTGCCCAGATATACATGTGTGGAAAAAGGTAAAACATTTCTATTTAAAAGAGGATATTCAAGTTACTGGCAGAACTATTGAAAAGTTTTGCTATTGGCATAAAAATGCCTTTTTAGAACTTCCACCAGCGTGTAATTAGCAGGAAGGAAAAGGTTGCTAAAAGGGAAAAATTAGCTAAAAGGGAAAGGTTGACCTTAACTGCTGTGAAGAAGAAGAACAAGCCATTGATCTTTTGGTCAACTGAAAAGCACCATGGACTGAAAAGCGTGGAGTTTCTTTTAATTCCTGGTCTAACCCTAACCCATTTAGTGGCGATGAGGTAAATGTTCATTTTAGGTGCCATCAATAGGTACTACTAAGAGGTACAGAGCTGATTTGATATAACAGGACTTCCTTTTTCAAAAAATAAATGAAAAAAAAGTCTTAGCTGATACTAACTATGCTGATTTAGTTGATAACAAACAAACATTGCTGGTTGCACTACACACAAAAAAGCCAATCACAAAAAAAGGAAAGGTTGAACTAAATTGCTGTTGGTCAACTGAAAAGCCCCATGGACTGAAAAGCAGAGTTTCTTTTCATTTCTGGTCTTAGCGTGCCACCTAGTGGCCAGTTGTAGGAACACTTTTCATTTGTAGGTGCTATGAATAGGTCCTATTTAGAGGTACTGAGCTGACCTGATATTTTTTTTCAAAGAAAATGGCAGTCAGGACCACAATGTACCAGACACTGAGAACTAGTGAAGACCTTCGAACCAGCTAAAAAGTTTGACTTGACAAACTATAAATTTAAAGTCACAGTAAAAAATTATGTTTGGTTGTTGAAATCATTGCAAAACAACCACTTGAATCTGCTTATGTGGTTTTTTCACTTCAATAATGACATTGCAGTTTGTATTGTACTACTCAAGCATATTGTGCCTCCTCTTAGACCATAACTTGTAATCTATGCAGCACACAGCTGGAGATAATTGAACAATAGCAACAAGCAAAGGCCTCTGCATGAACCTCATAATACTCAAACACTGAACATTGAGAAACTTTGCATTAGATGCTGGTTGAGAACCTGGGCCTTGTACACCACTATACACTTGTGTCGAGGTGCACCCTGATAAAGCAGTCCGCAGCTCATTATGCAAAAAAATAAACCAATTGCTGAGTTTAATTTCTGTTTTCTCCAATCACAATCAATTTTTCTCCAATCAATTTTTGTCCATTGAAAAATGGACAAAAACCTAAATAACTGAAAAAGTTTAAATGTAAAAAAAACAAAACAAACATATCTCCTGAATGAGGTTAATAATTTAATATTTGAATGGATAAATTGGCAAAATGACAGAATAGAAGCACTAGGTTGACTTGTTACTTGTTACAAGGTTACGCCCACCTGGGAAAAAAAAAAAAAAAAAAAAAAAAAAAAACACTGCAAAAACTCTGAGCTGAAACTAACTATGCTAATTTATATAGTAACAAACAGACCCTGCCGGTTGAAGAACACAGCTGGGAGCAATCATGTAACTTGACACATTGTGAATGAAAACAGGTTCAATAAAAGTAAAATTCCACCATGAATTTATGGAAAACTTGTTGGATTTTAAGAAGCATAAGCCAGATTTACATTGAGAAACATCTCTGTGAGTACAGGACTGTTGTAAAACTCAGCCAAACCAGTACAAAAAGTTGTTGAAAGTTGTCAGTATTTAAATGGCTGCCATGTACCGGCCACTGGCAAACCGGTGCAGAGCTCTGAACCCTGTTCAAGCAATTTCCAGCTCTTTATGCAAAAACTGACCTATAGCTGAGCTGCATTTTTTCAGTGTCCAATCCACATTTGGTTTGAAGGGCTTTCAGCCAATCAATAGCCTGGATTTATTTTTACTAAATGCTAAATATCTCAAAATCTACAACAGTTTGCTATGACAAAAGTCATGCTTCATTCTCATGAATGTACCGAAGAGTTTAATTTTTGATAGGCTGAATGGCTCAAACGCGATGAATTGCATTCACACTGATTAAGTTGTTCCTAAAATGCTTCAAATAAAACACTTATCTTTCCTGCAAAATGTTTGAAACACTACTCCTCCTATACCTTTTGCCTCACTTCAACCATTCAAATGTCAAGCTGTTCGGCTCATTCAGGAGATATGTGCTATGACTTTTGGTCTTTGAAACATGTAAAAATTTTCAAGTTGTCAGGTTTTTGTCAAATTTGCAAATCATTTCCTGTGATTGGACACATCAGAAAATGCAGCTCAGCGATTGGTCCATTTTGAGCACCGGTACACAAAGGACAAGGGATGGGGATATGCCAGCTGGTGCACATAGAGTACTGCATATTGTTCTATTAAAGTGCTTAGATTTCACTACAAGTTTGGCAGTTAAAACTTGATTGTCTGCACATGTAACATAACAATGTACAATTCCTGTTTTGAAGAGTTGTACAATTAAAACAATGTGTCAATTAAATTTAAAAAAAAGAAAAAAAAACTCTGGCCAATTACAGTTACATATTAAATCTTTATTGCTAAAATGCTTCAAATGGAACAAAGTTGTAACACCTTTAGTTTCACTTGAACCATTAAATTATCAAACTCTTCAGCCAGTTTAGGAGATGTGTGCTATGACTTTTGGTCTTTGTAACATTTGAACTTTTCCAGGTTATTCAAGTTTTTATCAATTTTTAAAATCTGTTCCTGTAATTGGACAAAACAGAAAATGCAGCTCAGTGATTGGTCTATTTTCTACACCGGTACACAGGTACGCATTGGTAGACATGGGACGGGTTCAAATCCAGTCTTGAACATTGTACACTGTAATGGTATGTCAGTTTTGCACACAGAGTGCTGTGGACTGATCTGATCAAAGAGCTTTGACTGAAAGCTATTCAATTAAAATGTGGGCTGTTTGCACAAATAAGATAGATCTTGTCCAATGTCTGTCCTCAAAAGTTGTGCAATTAATACGAAGGGTTAGTTCAACTGCAGAAATGACAATTAAATATTACAGTTTTTTTTGTTAAAGTGCTTCAAATGAAACAACATTGCTCACGTTGAACAGTAAAGTTTTTAACTGATTACATAAGCAGTTCTAAATGGTTTTCTGCAATGATTGATGCAGTTTAACTACTGACTTTAGAATTTTAGTTGTATTTAGAAATTATTTAAAATAATCTCTGGCGTCTTGACAGCAGTTCAACCTTTCACATCTTTTTGCAATTCTTCTGATTACATATTGGTGGCAAAGGCAATCCCATACCAGTGGCAAAAAAAACATTAGCGCTCCTGCCAGGGTGTGAAGAACAATTGAAGTGGCATAGTGGTAAAAGGAATTGTCTCCCACTCTAGAAGGTTTAAGTTAAAAAAAAAAAAAAGTTCAAATGCTGATCTATGTCTAATAGATCTTGTGTGCTACTTTACACATTTAAATCTTAAGCTCTTTTGTTGATTACACATTGCAGGAATTAAAAAAATAAATAAATAAACAAAAATATTCCCATTCCAATGATAAAAACTTTTGATGATTCTGCCCAGCAAATAGATGTGTTGGTGTAGTGGTTAAAGAGATGGGCTCTTGTTCAGATGTTAGTGGGTTCAAATGCTGATGCATTATTGTGATACATTAAGTTGCATAGTTGTGCTGCTTCTCCAAATGGTTATGCAGTTGCATGTCAATCATTCAGCATTCACATTTGCTCATCTTCAAGAAGAGCACTTTTCTAGTTTTATTTGATTTTAGAGATTGGTAAAATCAGATGGTATTTTTCACTGCTGTCTATCAGCTGATTGCTGGAAGTGACATAATGTGCCAGTCAGGACTGATGACACAGTCACTGACTCAATGTTTAAGATTATATTTATTACATATAAAATTCTTTACATGCACTCAGTGGATCAACAAACAACTGATCTGAAAGTTGGAAACTGGATGAGGTGGTTCTCAGGGCCCTCGTCCTGATGTATTCATGGAGTTTAGATGTTTCATCTTGAAAAGTGGCGCTAATGCTCAATAGTCCCCAGCCTCCCTCTTTGCACTGAAAATGGCTTCATTGTTATTGCTATTTGGCGAGAGGAGAGAGGAGACTCAAGTAAGTGATGTTGCAAAATGGCGAAAACTCATGAGATTGTGACATTTTTAACATGGCGCACCACTGATCAAACATGGGGCACAATTTTTTATCCCATATAAAAAATTGTGCCAGTCTATTAAATCATTTCCTGAATAACAGTTTTCTTCTCAAAAACGTACTGGAGCAAAATGAAGGTTTGGATAGCTGAGAGATTATATTGACGAGTGTTACGAGCATGGAGTCATGGAGAAGTCCAGCGCAGCGGCACCAACTACAAACAAAGCTCCTTTAACAAAGAGATCACGTGAAGAGGACTCACCCGGAGCAATTTCCCCCTCAAAAGGCAACACCATCAATATCCTTCTTTCCATTGATCAGCATTTATCCAGCCTTGATGCACGTCTGGCTCTCGCGGAGATTTTACACAAGGAATTCCAAGTGCCGTGTGAGTTCCTGGACTTCAGCCAACACCACGTCCAGGAGTTAGCCTCAGAGAACGCTGCTCTCAAAGAGTCCAACAGATCTCTCACAGGGGGATGGCCCGACTCCACGGGGGGAAAATAAGAGCACCAAAGAATCCATTCTAGATTTACAGGCGCGTAGCATGAGGGACAATTTAGTCTTTGCAGGCATCCCGGAGCAAGCTGAGGAGGATCCTAGAAGCCACGGTGAAAAACTCTGCTCAAACTCCCGATGAAGCAGTTAATAACATCACGTTTCACCGGGTCCATCATATCGGAGCTAGTAGACCCGCTTCCAGCTGACTCATCGTGTCGCAAAGTTTGAACATCTAAGAACAGGTCAAATGTTGTGGGAAAGAGCTCAAAGGTTCCAATTCTAGCCTTAGTGACCAGTTTCCCTGTGAAATCTTGGAGTGACGCAGGATTCTGTTCCCAATCATGAAAAGATTCATAGGTGACTTTTTGTGAACACGCTATAGGGAACGTTCCATTACACCTTGGCTCTACTAATCCCAGGTGAGCTGAATAAGTAACGTTTCTTTCCTTAATTGTAGTTAAGACTAATTAAGAATATTAACATCACTGCCTGTCTCGGAGGTTCTAAGATGGTTTTCTGTTCTTTTTTGGATAAATGTTGTCTTTCTTTTCTCCTATCTCTTCTATCTATCTTTTGTTTTTTTCTTTTTAACCTTTCACCTCATCACTGCTGGTTGCACCTGGAGTTTATTTGATATTAGTAATGAAAACATCTACAACACCTGTAATGTCCTGCATGAAAGCAATAGATAAGATGCATGCTACACACAACAGCCCTCATACAACTGCTCACATGTATGTAGGGTGGCCAGATGTTACGTTTTGTGCGGGATCGTCCCGCATTTCTATTACTTTTCACATGTCCCACAAAACAGGGTGCTGTCCCGCATTGTTACGACCAGGCTTCAGTTCTGTGAAGGAAAAAAAAACAAACAAAACAAAACGGGCTTTTACTAATTGTGTGTGGCAAAATATTTGACGGCTGTCACATCACACCGCTTGCTGATTTGACTGACACTCATGTCAATTGATGCACATCTAGGATGCACCGGTGCACCAACTAACAAAAATAAATAAATAGAAAAACAACTGATTGATCATGGAGGACAGGGAGACGACCGCAGCAAGGAAGAAAAGAAAGTTTTGTCACAACAAAGACTGGGAAAGCATATATTCCTGGGTTAAACCTTTCCAAGGAGACTGTGATGGTATTTTGTGATGTTTGTCAAAGTAATTTTTAGAGAATATGACGTGAAGCGGCACCAAAAATCCGATGGTCACAAAAAAACCGTGCTACTCAGAGGGAGGCTTCCCAGTCAATGGATATGTTCCGGATAAAGCCTCAACTGCTAATTCTGTTTGATTCTCGATAACGTGAATGGAACAAGGAAATAGTATTCAAGCTTTTATTGTTTCCCTTTGGTGAGAAAACTTGAATTTCAATTTTTAAAAAAAGATAGTAGCAGATTGGTTATGTTTGGATAGTAATTTTATTACCAAATAGCAGAATATGAAGTTTTGTTGTTTGTTTTTTTTAAACTTTGTCATGAAAGAGTGGAATCACACATTGTCCCACATTTTCAGCATCTTTGTCCCACATTTGGTGAGAGAAGATCTGGTCACCCTACATGTATGTATATTCTTCTCATCAGTTCACCACTCATATTCCAGATTAGATTACTTCTTTGTTAACAGCTCCTTGCTGAGCAATATATTGGAAGTTAAAATCCACCCCATCACTATTAGTGATCACGCATCAGTATCTTTAACTTTGATAAATAAGGAAGACACATCACCATCTATAAACATCATTAGTTAAAGATACCGACTGTATTAGTTTATTTAAAAAAGGAGTGGAATATGTATATACAAAAAAATGACCTTCCAGGAACATCAGCATGCATGTTGTGGGAAGCAGGAAAAGCTGTAATGCGAGGATAAATAATCAGTTTTTCATCTTATAAGAAAAAGAACAAGAGTGCAAGAAAATCACAGAACTTGAAATTACAACCCAAGAAGATGACAATGGTATCTCTACAAGTTATGACATCTTAAATAAAATAAGGAAGGCCGAGCTAAACTAAACACTACACAGTTTCTAGCACAAAGACTTCACTTGGAGAACTTTAAATATGCCAACAGGTCTGGCAAATATTTAGCCAATCAGATAAAAATGAATCAGGAAAAAAACACCATAGCCTCTATTAAGACTCAACAGGGAATATCACCCATGACCATTAAAAATAAATCTAGTATTCAGGGACTTTTACCAAAAACTTATACACACCACAAATTGATCCATCAGACAATATTCATCAGTTTCTCAGTAGCATCGACCTTCCTAAACTAATTTTGAACAGGCTACGGCCATGGATTCACCTCTCTCAGTAGAAAAACTCCATAAAGCCATCAAGTGCATGTCTAGCAATAAAGCTCCAGGCCCAGATGGTTTTCCTGCTAAATTTAATAAAGAATCTTTGGACATATCAGCACCTACTTTTCATAAAATGACAACATCAAGGAAAATTATAGATTGCCTCTAAACATGAACTCTGCTAATATTAGCCTCTTACTAAAATCAGATAAAGACCTTATACTACAATCCAGTTATCGACCAATATCATTCATAAATGTTGATCCTAAAATAATTTGCTCTTGCTACCCAGCAAGAAAAGATAATTCCTTCTATTATACATCATGACCAAATAGGTTTCATAAAAGGTAGACAATCCTCTATTAATACATGCAGACTTATCAATATTATAGACTACTCTACCTTTAAGAATTTAGAAACAATACTTATTTCTTTAGATGCAGAAAGCTTTTGACAGAATAAACTGGAATTTTTTTTATTAGTAACTCTACACAAATGTGGACCCTCTTTTATGGACTGGATAAAGATATTATACAACCACCCAAGGCATGTGTGAAGACTAATGACCAAACTTCACCAAGCTTCAGTTTTGCAGAGAGGTACCAGACAAGGCTGTCCACTTTCACTCTCACTGTAGGAGCCGATTTTAACTGTCTTCTAATTGGTGCTGTTAGGGGGCGCTGTATTGTTACCTGGGCAGGTGACGCATATAGGAGGAACACGTCACTAGTTGGGTAGATGTTTGGCCCAGAAGGCAAATGGTTTTTGACCGCAGGGCACGACATGTAACTGGCACAAGAATCTTGGAAATGGAATAAAAGATGGATGAACCAGAAACTAAGGAATCAGAGTGAAATCAATCACAGTAACGCGGCGCGTCAAAACATTCTCTGGCTAAGATGTCTCAGTGGCTTTGATTTAGACTTAGCTCCTTCACTCACTATTTGCTATCTTATTGAACAGCTGCTGCAATCAGGTAAAATAAAGATGTCAAAGGGAAACTAGAAACAGCAATTATTGAAATAACAGCAACTGTGAATGCCCATTTATTGAATTATGCTAAATGATTGAAATGAACTTGCATAAGTATCAGAAATTGGGGGAAAAAAAAAAGCAAAACTATAATTTCTTTCTGCTTGCCCCACATCAAGATTGAACCCATGAACTTGTGTATTCAAGCACACCAACTTACTCACTACACCACTTGTTCTCTTAGGCTACATTCACACTGCAGGGCTTGCTGCTCATATTGGATGTTTTTGTGAAATCTGAATTTTTTGAAAGTCCGTTCACATTTCCGATCAAATGTGACTTGTATGTAATCCCCTGTATGAACCTCATGTGCACCAGAAGCGTCCTGCATACGTAGAAGACACGGCGACGTGCAGTGAGCGTGCGTGTGACATCTTTGTGTTTGCAGAAGTAAATATGGACGACAGAGCATTTGATATTTTAAAAGTTTTGTCCAACTGTAAAAGTTAAAAAAAAGTTAAACGTTTTGTCCAACCGTAGCCACAACATTGTGAATGGGTTTGTTTTAAGAAGATGTTTACGGAAGAGGAAAGTAAACGTTTTGGTCAAGGCTGTTTGTTGAGCTGTGGCAGCAACAACTGTAGAGAGAAACGTTTGGGTACGGAGTCGCACTAGATTTGTGGGAGAGTGATGTGATGCACAGTGGCTTTGAAAGGACTTATATCCAATCACAAGGCTGAACTAGAAACAGCTATTATTGAAATAATAGCAACTGTGAATGCCCTTTTTTTTAACTATACTGAATGATTGAAATTAAATTGCATAAGTATTGAAAGTAAATTGAAGTAATAAAACACAAGGGACATTTTTTTCTAATTGCTCCACATTGGGATTTGCCAACCTGGATTTGCCGCTATGGTGGTGGAAAGGTCCATGCCCTGGTGCTCGGTTGTGGCCCTTGGACCAAGGGAGTTGGGGATGGAGGGCAATGGTGGGGGGGGGGTGTATGAGGTGAGTGTCAGGGACGTGTAGTGGTGCATGAGTGGGGGCGGGGGGGGATATGGGGTGTGTGTATGGAGGAGCGTTGTGGTGCATGTTTGTGGAGGGTAGGGGTGTGTGTATGGGGATGTTTGTGTGGGTTATTAAGGATGTTACCAAGCAAGCAGGTGTCAGAAGATGGGGGTGAGCAAATGTTTGTGTGCTTAGGGGGTGTAGAGGTGTATTAGTGTAGGGAGTAGGGCAGAGGTGAGAGGTGCGGCATTGTGGTGGGGTATTTTAGGGGAGGTAGAGTAGAGAGGGGTGAGGGGCAGGGATCAGGTCTGGGGGGTGGGGGGGTGGGTGTTTTATGAATGTTAGGGGTGTGGGTGGAGGTAAGGGTCTTAAAGATGGTTTTGGATGGTGGGCTAAACGGTTGTGTGTGGGCCTATATGTTTCAAGATGTGGGTGTGTCCGTAGGTGTGTGTGTATGCCAGGAAGATGTGTTGGTTGGGACTGGTTTTGAGACACAGTTGGCCCTTGAAAAGATACAATATCAGACTGTGCAGGCAAAGTTTCCCTTGTGAAAAAATACTGCAACCCTGCAAAAGCTGCAAGGTTGCATCTCTGGATTTAGAATAATGGTTCTTTGCAGAATAGTTTATCGGCGAAAGGGTGGTGTTCTATTGGTCACTGTTCTATTGAGGATTCTGTTACTCAAGATGTGCTTCCAAGTAAATACTGTTAAACTTGGCTCATGATGAGTCTGCGCATTGGGGTGTAAAAAAAAGACACATGCTCAGGACATCAGGGACTGTCCATAACGAACACCAAGTTCAGGCATAAGAATGTTCATTTGTGCACTCAAGGCTGCAGTTCGATGATCAATTTTGTCATATCATTGGACTTGCAGCTGCATGTCTTGGATACATGGGTGAAGATAGGGGTGGAGCTGTGAAATGACCAATGGTAATGTTGGCTCAAACGTTGGGGGGGAGGATGCTTAACAGATCTGGCAGGCCCAAACTTGTGAAGGTCTGCTGGGACTGTTTGGAAGAGTCCCCTGTCAGATAGAGCTTTAATTCCCACATTCAGCAGAGCTTCAACCAAGGCCTGAGTAAGGCGGAGAATGTTGAGTTGACTATGTTCTACACCTCTATTGTTAAGTTGGCAAGCCGGAGCTGCGGCCATAAGGTCATTGGTGCCTGTCTTGGCGCTAATATCCTAACCCATTGGTGAACATCAGCTGTGAGGAATGCCATCAAGCTGAAGCAGTCTTTTTTGGCCTGTGGGACTCTGGAGGAAGCTGATGGGTATCAGCCGGCTAAGCGGAATGCAGCTTCAGTGGTCGCTAAGGCAAAAACTCAGACTTTTAAGAGGCCATGGAAAACGAGAAAAAGGAGAATCTGGTCCACTATATGGTGGCTCAGGAGAGGGAAGCAGTACTCCACTAGCACTTTACAATCACAACAGTGCTGTTTTTTTGTCTTGATCATGAACATTGGACAAGCTGTATATCCTCTTGAGTGTTTTGACAGGTACATGGGAGTTTACCCAACTAGTCTTACATGTGTTTTGTGGAAGAAATTCAACTTTGTCCCCCGGGGACTCCTGTATGGGGTGCTTCGGGAGTATTGAACTTCCTGAAACGGTCTGTCCGGTCTCTGTATGAACAATGTCAGAACTTGATCTGCATTGCTGGCAGGAAGTTTTATTAGTTTCCACTGAAGGTTGGACTCCGCCATGGCTGCCCCTACTTTTATGGACAGAACTCTAGGTGAAGTCGAGGTGTTGATGGAATCTGGTTCTGTGGCCTCAGAATTAGGTTTCTGGTTTTTGCAGATGTGATATAGTTCAGTTGGTTTCATTGTACAGAGATCATCACCTCTTGCTAGAATGAATTGCAGCCAAGTATTAAAGCCGTTGTGATTAAAATCAGCCCCTCCAAATCCAGGGTGATTGCCCTCAGCCAGAGTGTCCTTTCTGGCTCAGAAATGAGGTCCTTCCCCAAGTTTGAAGACTTTATCTTGTTGAAGAAGGAGCTGAGCCAAAAGACGAATCTCTTGATTTACCAATCGACCTACGTCCCTACCTTCACCTATCATCATGAGCTGTGGGTTGTGACAAAGAAAGCAAGATCGTAAATACAAGTGGCTGAAATGAGTGCGGGGTAGAGTCGCTGATCATACACATTGAGAACAGCCAGGTAAGGTGGCATGGGCATCTGGTCAGGACTCCTGCTGGACACCTCCTTAGTGAGGGTTTCTGGGCACATCACTCTGGTAGGAGACCCTGAGGAAGACCCAGGCTGGAGGGTTTATATCTGTTTGCTGGCTTGGTATCTCCTCAGGATCCCTCCTCATGAGCTGAGAAATGTGGCTAGGGAGAGGGATGTTTGGGCTTCCTTGCTTAACCCTAGAACACAAACGTAGCATCAGATGCTCATGAAAATCAATATAACATGGGTGAAAATCAAACAACCTTAGTGTTTTAGGGTTAAGCAGCTGCCCCGGTGCCCTGGCACTGACTTAGCAGTAGCAAATGGATTGATAGATGGATGTTCCTCCAGGTATTACATCTGCCAAGGCCAAGGTCATGTATGACAGCATTGGCTAGTCTGTCAATCTTTTAACAATATAACTGAAAAGGTTATGGACAAATTTTGATTAAATATGTGATAAGAGTTTGGTAGTGATCTGGATCACTGCCTTATTAATCAAGGATTTTTTTTAAGGATCCTCTATATGGATGGATGGATGGAATAATTTTGGGATAGAGCTTTTAATTTAAAAATAAAACAATCACAACACAATCACTGGCAAGAAATAAATACTACGCATAGACCTGCACTCTCTGAGTGCTTCTAGTTTTTAATTTGTGCCAATTACTCTTCCTGCCTTTTGTTGCACGTTTCAATTTTTAACCTCTCTCAGCAGTGAAAACATAACTCAAAAAGTTGTGGAAAGTTTAAAATTGAATATTTAGGAAATGTCAGAAATGGAATAAGGTATCAGTGATTAAATCTTCTGGATAATCCAGATCACTGTCTGGATTAAGGTATTTTTAAAGTATTCTTTGTTTTTTATCTTGTCCAGCATTTAAGAAAGCAGAATGGAGATCTGGATGCTGTGTTCTGCTGAGCAAATTTACTTTGCCAAGGGGAGCATCTGGATTGTTTAATTTTTCTATTTATTTTGCCCAGTTGTTGGTATTATAGTCCGGCAGAGTTTGTACTGCTGGACCGGACTGGAGAGAATAGAAGAGGGGAAGAAAGAATCCAAAAAGAAGAGACACCTCGTAGAGAGCGAGAGAGACAGAGAGAGAGAAAGAGAGAGAGAAAAACCTGGACGTATACATATACATACACATTTACATGCACACACACTCGCCTATATATACACACATATACATACACATTTCCACATTAGATTCACGTTCCTCCTGCAAGAGGACAAAAATATCAACTGTCAGGAGAACCCGAAATTAACGACCTAGCACAAGGACACAGGCCATGGTGCTAGGTTGTGACCTGTCTACTATTGGGAGGCAGGCACCCATTGCTAAAAACAAACAAAAAAAATCCCTATCCTATGGAGTACACATTTCAGTGTTGGCACGGGGTTGACAACCGGGTGGGCCTTTTGGGTTTTTTCATGGATAAGTGACCCAAGGACTTGGCAATGGTCTGCACTCTCTGACTGCTCCTAGTTTCACAGGTGTGTTGTGATATCAAATTAAAAATTGTTTAATATTTTCCATGAAATGGTAAAAAGTCTCATTCTATTTAATTTTTACCGGCACCAAACTGTATTTCATGTATATGTATATATGTGTGTATATATATATATATATATATATATATATATATATATATATATATATATATATATATATATATATATATGTGTGTGTGTGTGTGTGTGTGTGTGTGTATATATATATATATATATATATATATATATATATATATATATATATATATATATATACAGTATATGTATATATATATATATATATATATATATGTGTGTGTGTGTGTGTGTGTGTGTGTGTGTGTGTGTGCAAGACTGTCACCAAGGGTGTGCACCGGAGTGCCAGAAAATTCACAGCTACAAAGAAAGAACTCTGCAGGCCTGAGTAAGCATGTAAAACGTTAATTGATGGATTAGCAGTATTCAAATGCTGTTTATGAAATTCATGTTGTGAGTTTGAAGCAGAGCTTTCATGACAGGTTAGATTTTATGGATATGGCTTGTTTAGAAAAATTATCAGAAAGATAACATCGCAGCACAGTTTACAAAGTTGTATCCGAGCAAACTAAACGTAGCCATAATACACACTGGCTTCATTCTAAAATAAGACCGCAAAAAAAAAAAAAGATTTTTTTTGCCCCCAAAAGTCCTGAGAAGTAAAACCTCAGAGTTAAAGGACTGTAGCAGATGTGTGTGCTTGCAGTCCTCTGACAATCAGACAGTTAGAGAGCTGTGCTCTACGGAGTTTCTATTTCTATGTCAATATTGTTGCCAGGAGATTAGGGCAGCTCTCAGCGGGAAATCGGTCTGAGCAACATAGCGACATGCAGAGTAGGAATGTCTCTTTAGTCTGCAGGGAGCTTGTCCTGCATGGATCATGACTCTCAAATGGTCTTTTCCACCACTTACTATATAACATTGCTTATTATTTAGATAGACAACAATCAGAAATGTGAATTTCCCATGAGATTAAATGGGAAATGCCTCGAGTCTACTGGCTCTATGATAAACACACACACACATACACATACACACACACACACACACACATATATATATATATATATATATATATATATATATATATATATATATATATATATATATATATATATATATATATATATATATGCACATAGTGTCCAAAGTATTCACATCCATTACTCAGTTAGAAGTATAGATACTCAGATTCAAAAAGACTTTTGTAAAAGTAAGATTACCTACTCAAATTTTTTATTTAAGTAAAAGTGTAAAAGTACTGATTTAAAAAAGACTTAAAATAAAAAACAATCTTACTTTACTTTTTTTTTTTTTTAAGTCATAATGACTGATGGTATAGCAGAATGTTAATACTGAAAAACCTGGGAAGCGCTGCACCTTTTCAGCCACATAGATTCTGATGAAACATGAACACATGAGAGTGCAATGCAAATATTTTAAAGGCCCATATAGGAGCATTAAGATGTGTTTCATGGCCTGGATGATATGACTGTGAGCATTGTAATGTTACAAAGAGTCTAACTTGAAAAGGCATGTCACCAGCGATATAAGTAAATATAAGCTTAGGTGCAGGAATCGGTGAGGGCAACAGATTTGTTTGAGACAAAAAAGTGAAGTGATAATTGATAAGAAAAAAAACCAATACAGTATATACACACACACACACAGATATAAACGTATATATAGATGGTATAGGAAAGATGGATCCTCCGGCAGTTAAAAGTGAAGCCTATGCGGACGTGCATAAAACTGCAGTTCCCCCTTCATCCACTAGGGGCTGCAAAACAGAACAAATCCCCATAGACTCCCATGTTAAAAAGACCAACTTCACAGCAGAAATAAACATGTTTACAGCAGAAATAAACATGTTTACAGCAGAAATAAATGAAATGAAAACTACTTCATTAATCCCCAAAGGGAAATATTGTAGTATATAATAATAATAACTAGAGGAGGTCTTGTTCCGGAGGCTGATGGCTGCTGGCAGGAATGATCTTCTGTATCTTTCAGTCTTACATCGGCCCTGAAGAAGCCTCTCACTGAACACACTTTGTTGTTTCATCACCGTGTTGTGGAGAGGGTGTGAAGAATCCTCCATCATCTTCATCAGCTTGTGCAGCATTCTTCTTTGGACAATCAGCTCCAGCGGCTCCAGAGTTACTCCAAGCACAGAAGCAGCTTTCTGGATCAGTTTGTTGATTCTCTTCAAGTCTCTGGTTCTGATGCTACTACCCCAGCAGATGCTGCAAAGCTGACTGCACTCTCCACAACAGACTTATAGAAGATATGCAACATCTTGGTGCAGACGTTAAACCATCTCAGCTTCCTTAAGAAGTACAGTCTGCTCTGACCTTTCTTGTAGATGTAGTCAGTGTTGCATTTCCAGTCCAGTTTGTTGTCCAGCTGAACTCCAAGATACTTGTATTCCTCCACCACCTCCACCTCCTCTCCCAGGATGGAAACAGTGCTTTGTTTATTCTTCTTCCTCCTGAAGTCAACAATCATCTCTTTTGTTTTGCTGCTATTTAATATGAGATGATTGTCACCGCACCATTTAACAAACTGGCTGACCAGTTCTCTGTACTCTGCTTCTTGTCCATCCCTGATACACCCCACAACTGCAGAGTCATCAGAGTATTTCTGCAGATGACAGGACTCAGAGTTGTACTGGAAGTCTGAGGTGTACAGAGTGAAGAGGAATGGCCAGAGTACAGTTCCTTGTGGTGCACCAGTGCTGCTGACCTCCATCTCAGACACACAACCTTTCAGTCTCACAAACTGGGGTCTGTTTGTGAGGTAGTCATAGATCCAGGTGGTTGTGGAGGTATCCACCTGGAATTTATGGAGCTTCTCACATAACAAAGCAGGCTGAATGGTATTAAAAGCACTGAGAAATGAAAGAACATGACCCTCAGAGTGCTGCCTGAATGGTCCAGATGAGAGTGTGCTCTCTGGAGCAGGTATATGACGGCATCTTCAACCCCAAGTCCATTACGATATGCAAACTGTAATGGGTCCTGAAAGGTGTTTACTTGCTTGTTGAGGTGAGCCAGTAAGAGTCTCTCCAGGACTTTCATGATGTGAGATGTCAGGGCAACTGGTCTGTAGTCACTTGGTTCAGCTGGTTGTGTTTTTTTAGGCACTGGAACAAGGCAGGAGGTTTTCCACAGCACTGGGACTCTATTTTGTCTCAGACTGGTGTTGAAAAGGTGCTGGAGAATCGGACATAGTTGTTCTGAGCAGGTCTTGAGAACTCTGGGACTGACACCATCTGGACCTGCAGCCTTGTTCTGGTTCAGTTTCTCAAGTTGCTTCTTAACCTGATTGCAGGAGACAAACAAGGTGGAGGTCTCAGGATGTCCTGATGTGGAGGGAGATGAAGCTGTGTTCTGGTCCATGACTGAGCTGCAGGGTGACAGATTGGAGGCGTGACAGGAAAGCAGTGGGCTTATGGAGGGTGTGTGGTCTGTTGGGCTGGAGGTAGGGGGTGAACTGAACCTGGTGAAGAATATGTTCAGCTCATTAGCTCTGTCCAGACCTCCATCAGGCTGGTCCCCCTTTAACTTGAAGCCGGTGATCTTCTTCATTCCAGACCACACATCCCTCAGGTTATTCTGCTGGAGCTGACTTTCTAACTTCTTCCTGTAGTCCTCCTTGCACTTCTTAGTTTGGGTTTTAAGTTGTTTTTGTGTTGCCCTCAATAACTCCCTGTCTCCATCCCTGAAGGCTTTCTTTTTGATGTTCAGCAGCTTTTTCAGGTCACTGGTGATCCAGGGTTTGTTATTGGGGAAGCACCTCACTGTTCTTGTTGGGACGATGCTGTCCACACAGAAGTTTATGTAATCTGTCACACACTCAGTCATGGCGTTGATGTCGTCTCCATGAGGTTCACAGAGGACGTTCCAGTCTGTAGCCTCAAAGCCTCCTCTAAGAGCATCTTCAGCTTCAGCAGACCAGATTTTGATAGTCTTTGTGATGACTGCTTGCTGCTGAACGATGGGCTTGTAGGTGGAGGTGAGAAGAACCAGATTATGGTCAGATCTTCCTAAAGGAGGCAGGGCAGAACAACTGTATCCATTATTCATATTTGCATAAAATAAGTCCAACATCTTATTTTCTCTGGTGGAGCAGCTGACAAACTGCTGGAATGTTGGTAGAGTTGCAGAGAGGGAGACGTTGTTGAAGTCTCCGGAGATCGCCATGAATGAGTTTGGATGCTGTGTTTGTAGCCGAGCACGTTTACAGTACTGTAAACGTGCTTACAGTAAAAATAAACATGTTTACAGCCTGGTCCAAAAATCAATTTTAGGTTTAATAGGTCAGGTTTACCTTCATGACAACTGTGGGGGGAGTGAATTTTTTTCTAACTCGCCTGGTTAAAAGTAATTTACTCTCAAAGTTCGTCATATTTAGGGGCGTGTCCTTTTGATTGACAGGTACCCGATCTCCTGCTTCAAGTCAGAAGAACATAGAACAATCGCGGTTTTTAGCCGGTTAACAATGTGACTTAGCTTTAGCCCGCTTACCTCCGTTGGCTGGTTAGATCCTGTTATCTCCAGGTTAGCTTGGTTAGCTTTTAGCTACAGAAAGCTTGGATTTTGCTCGATGTCAATCATCCACCATGACACTCACAGCCCCCCTCTCAGCTCCACCTCTTTGCCCATATTTGTATTTTCCGGGTGAGACAACACCCATGACCCGTGGCAGGGTCGGCAGCGAAGACAGCCGAGTAGGGGAGCTGGGTTCCTGCGATTAGGAGGGGAGGCTGGATACCTCCTTTAGGTAGTTAGGGTCCAGGGATTAGTAGTGACTGGCCGGTGCATCTCCGAGCTCCTTCGTCTGTCTCGACAGTGAGTCCACGCAAGACATCAACACACTGAGGGGATCAGCCCTGCCAGTACACCACTGGGTCCGGAAGACTTTAATCCTTCCACCCCACGGGAGGGTCTTGTCGTCAGACCGGGGCAGGATAAGTCACCATTTTCTATAACTTTTTCTATTACTTTTTGTATTTGTTTATCTTATGTCATAACTTTTATTAACCGTTTTTATAACTTTTATAAGTCGGAGGAGCAGTCATTTAAGGCGGTCAGTCAGACGGGTAGCGCTGCACCTTTCTGACGTCATACTTGTTGTTGCAGTGGTCCCCAAAGGAGTGGTGTTGGGTGAATCCCCCTAGTGTGCTGTATGGTGTTGCTGTGCAGTGCTCTTGTGTGCCTTTTTGGGTGTTAATAGCTCCTTTTTTTGTTTGCAGTGTTGGCACGCAGAACGTGGTGTAGTGCCCTGCCTACTGATGCCTCTTTTTCATCTGCAGGTTCCCGACATTTTTAACGGATCAGCATTTTCCGAATAAAGTTTGTTGTGCACATATAAACTGTTGTGGTGGGTGCTCTCTTCCTCTGACACTGGACCAGACCGGATAAACAAAGGTGGTGGCAGAACAACAAATAGAAAAACTTATTACAATATTTATATATATATATATATATATATATATATATATATATATATATATATATATATATATATATATATATATATATATACAGATAGGTAGATAGATAGGTAGATATATGCTGGAAAGATGTAGGAGTAAACTTTGTTGTATTTTTAAATTGTAAGGATTAGAAAGTACAGATAATTACGCAAAGTGTAAGGAGTAGAAGTAGAAAGTTGTCTAAAAAATAAGTACTCCAATGAAGTATAGATACTCCAAATTTCTACTTAAATAAGCTAACGAAGTATTTGTACTTTGTTACTTGACACGTCTGATATATATATACACACACACAGTGTGTGTGTGTGTGTGTGTGTATAACTGAAAATGATTAGTTATTTTGGGCAGGATGTTGACAGTGATATTTAAAAAGCAGCGATGGGCCCAGATGTGGTACAAAACTGAAAAACTGAAGATTAGAAACTTACAAAAGCCAACAATATGTGTCTGATGTTTGCTGAAAATGTAGGCCTCAGTAGGTTATAGGTTCATTGTGGGACTGAATATTGGTAACAATATTTGAAGATTGTTAACTTAACATTTGATCCACAAGCTAAAGACGAGGATTTGATGATGATATCAGCTGTTTATGCCAGAACTGTTAAGATGATTCTATTTGTGGAATCGTTTTATTAAATAGATTCTTCTTTTAAAGTGATCCATTATTAAATATTACATTGATTTGCTATTGACAGGGGGTGTAAGCAGGGTTGCCTTTCTTTGTTTCTGTCACTCCAGTTGTTTGATATAGTATTGAAGTATTGAACAAAATACACAACTTACCGAAGATCCTAGTTCTCTAAAGGAATAACTATAAAATATAAACCTATAAAATGTCAGTATGTTCTGATGATTCACCTTACTTGACAGAATCACAACAATTCTGCAGTTAAGAAGCCTTGTCTTTACATATGGGTATTAGTAAGAATATACTTGAATGAAACAATCACTAAAAAGTATTAGCTGTAGCATTTAGGAGATAGTTTAAGCTTCAGCATGAAAGGCATAATAAAAACATGGCATTTGCTATGTCAGTTTGCAGATATTTCCTTATATAAGGCGTATTATATGAAACAATCTACAAAACTATAATCCATTATGCTCAGAATTTGGAAAGATGGTTGACACTTCCAGTGTCTCTTCTTGACTGTAGTGAAATTATATGACTGAGTACTTTTTCCCAATTTCTACACCCTTTTAAGATGACCTCTACGGACAAACTTAAATAAATATTAGAGAAATTGGACAGACTCACTAAGAAATAAAGACAGAAATGGGATTAAAACCTTAGTTTTGGATTCTAGAAGCCTTTAGAAAGAGATGGTACAATGTCTTTAAGTAGCAAGAAATAGTAAAAATAAAAAGGTGCAGCTGACTTTGTTCAAACAGTGAACAATCGAAATGTCCCTGATCATTGAGCATGAAGTAAATTTCCGATCTGAAAAGTTCTACTCCTCACCACACAAGTGCTTAAGCATGAAAACACAGGCACTGGGATTTACAAAGTTAAACTGATGGAGATTTTTGTAACCTCAGAAAGATTACATGAAGATTCTTCCCTGAAGTCTGCCAATGTTTTATTCTTGACCTTCTGCTGGCATTTTCTTTGTTTCCCATGTTCTATTTTGTCTTTCATCCCCTTTTTATTAAATGCATTAAAATGCTGGAGAGGTCGGCGTTGACGGTGACATGGTCAGCACTGTTTCGCTTCAGTTTGCTGGATATTTCATCCTACATGAGGATACAATCAAATGTTCACCCGGTTTTTTGGCGAGTTGCACTGGTCTTGTTGACCATAATCAAAAGTTAAAAGTGAAGACTTTGGGAGCATGGAAAATAGAGTCCTGCACATGGCTGACCGTAACCACCTTCATGAGTTCATCGTCAGCTTCGGGATCCTCAGGAAAACTTTTCTTGGGAAATTTTTAAAGAAAACCAAACAAAATCAATTTATGTAGAAAAAGTTCTTTTTAAATTCAGTCAAATTCTAATGAAGTACAGTTACAGTAAAACTCTGGCAACTCTAGTCCAACCCAGTCCAAGTAATTACATTTCGGCTAAATGTATGAAACTCAAACCAACATGAAATCCATAAATGTAAAATAAGATGTTGCCAAGTGAGTACAAGTGATTCTTTTCTCCTTTTAACATATTAGTTGCATGATTTGTGTATAACTGTCTAAGCATTTCTACACCTTGCTAAACAGGTTTTTAAAAACTAAGACACTAATTCGTATAATTTTATATAATTATTAGCAAAGTCAGTCAAACAATAATGCATTTATTCCTTTCATCTGAGTTACAGCTTCCATTATTCCAGCTCTTAGGAGATCAGCTTTGCTCCTGTGGCCTTTTTCAACCAGAACATGGCCATTTTCTCATTTTTGAATCTTTGACTACAGTTATTTTCTCTCTTTTATAACTTCTGCATCTTACAGTTTTATTCTTTGTATTTTAGGCTTTGAGATTTTGCAACCAGCATATTACTGCTTTATGGTTTTTATGTTTTGTTTTTTAAGTTTTATGCATACAAATGTAAGTCCTGGCCTTGCATGAGTCCCCAGGTCTGTAACAGTGTTTTGTGTGTTGGATAGCCTCTGCTCTTCACTGCAAACAAGATCTACCTTCCTGTATTAAGAAAGTTGCCTTACCTTTGTGTAGCTTCTCTGCAAAGGCCCCAAAGACAACAGAAATATTTACGGGAACTGTTTCCGACAAGTCAAAACTTTCTGAATCTGCCGTTTGCTTTTGTTTAAGCAGAGAAAGCTTAAAAATGAGAAAAGGAGGCAGCTTCATGGAAAAAGCTGTTTATCTGGGTCTTGGAAGGTTCAGAAAAGTTTACACAACTCTCAACAGCTGTTCACCTTTTCTGCACTTTCTAACACATTTCTGGTCTATAAAACAGAAATTTGTTTCATTTATCACTGTGATAATAATAAGTATAAGAGTCATTCCACAGGATTGATTAGATCACCACAGACAATCAGTTCTTTCCAAGGTATCAGCCGCGGTTAGCATCATACACTGGAGTTTGGACTCACCTAGAGCTGTACTCAGGAGGCAAACAGGGGCCCTCTGACCTGGTCACCTAAAAATGGGCTTTAGGTTTTGTCAAAGTAGAAAAACAAGGCAAGGCTAGTGGAAAGAATGCCGATTTCCTGCAAGGATATGACTTGAAGTCCCAAATAGAGAAAAATGTAAAAAAAAAAAAAAGACAGACAAGTTTTGTGAGTGGAAGCCAGAGAGTGTGACGAGTGTGTCGCTCTGTACCCTGCTGCAATATGCAGCCTCAAGCTCCGTGGCGAGGATGATTCAATTGGTCACATTACTCTGCATGGAGCCTATTAGTGTTCCCGGATAACACAAGATAGAGGACTGTGTGTGTGTATGTGTGTGTGTGGAGAGGGGGGAGTGTGTGTGACGGAGTGGGGGTGTACACCATGTCACAGTTCATTCAAGGAGCAGTTTGCTGTTGGTTGGTGTCCTGCAGTTTCTGCCTTGAGAAATGTGTTTTTGTTGCAGAAAGGTTCATCTCGGAGTGAAAAACTGTACAGTATCTTGTTTTTGGCTTTTCAGTCGCAAGTTCTCATGTTAATACATAAATAATCATACAATAATAACAAAAGCAGTGATAATGGAGGCATTTTGCACCTAATTTAAAGTTTTGTTGCAGTTCTCATATTGTTTGTTTAGGTAAACATTAGCATTTCAAAGTAACCCGTTGGTGTATAATAAGAAAACACAGGGTTGTAATTCTCCTCATCACTGTTTTAACCAAAACACTCAACATTTTAGCAACAATAAAATAATGAATCAGCAAGCTTTCTTTCTAAAAAAAAAAAAAAAGAAAGAAACGAGAAAAAAAACAAACAAACAAGAAAACAGAGGGGCCACATGACTGTTGACCAAGTGTCAACACTGGTCTTTGAACCCTGAAGCAAGATGGTAGATATATCTTGTTAATTCAATACTTTAGCAAAAATAAAATTTACATCATGGCTACTGTAGTTTTTTGGGGGGATTTAAAAAAAAAACAAAAAAAACAGCAGCAATAAAAAC
The DNA here is from genome assembly GCF_933228915.1 of Telmatherina bonti. NCBI lineage: Eukaryota > Metazoa > Chordata > Actinopteri > Atheriniformes > Telmatherinidae > Telmatherina > Telmatherina bonti. Next base: position 269,910 of record NC_136627.1, on the reverse strand, counting down.
AATTGTCATCATTTCTATTAATAACAAAGGTTGTTTTTTTATTTTTTTTATCTGGTCTTCTGATTTAATTGGATCTATACACACTTTGCCAGTGGACTAATGGGGGACTGGAAGGACACACTGCCCCTTAGTGCTCCAAGGACCATAGTGCAGCCCAGACCCTTTCCAAGCCTTCTTCGGTGCTTTCTGGAGCCCTTGGTATTTCTCCTGTGTCTCATCTATTTTTTCCTCATCGTTGGGATGCTTCATTGATCACACAGGCTTTCCTCTGTGCTTATCTATGATCAAAATGTTTGCTTGGCTGCTTCTTCCTATTCCGTCAGTGTGTATCTGAAAGTTGCTGGTGATCTTAGTTCTCTCATTCTCATCCAACTTGTTGGGTGTTTTCCAGCCAATGTTGACTTGGGTCAGCCTGGTTCAAGTCCCTGGAAGATCCAGAAAGTGAACTGCTGTTGACATTTTAATTGTTATACATGCTAATGTCTTTTATTAAACATTAAAAAGCAAAATAAAACAACTTTAGGAAAAAGAAACTCGTTCCCCAGCTGCTGGAATATTAACATGTTTAACATATAGAACATGTTCAGTCTGCTTTCCAGGAGTGTAACATCCTCTGCATGGACTACACTGCCTCTCATAGTTGTTATTTGGCCCCATTTTTGCAGTCTGAATGACTTTCCACTGACCTTGTAGGTCCTGGTAAGGATCATAGCAGCACTAAAAACAGCAGGAAAGATGCAATATTTTTTTTCATCCTGTCTTCAATGAGACTAAAATAATGGTTGCAAAAACACCCAAAGGCCGCTGAGATGCCGTCTGTGTACAAACTGCTGGTAAGAATCAACAAGAAATACTGTCCAAGTACTCCAAATCACATGTATTATAAATATATATCTGATCATATATGTCTCCTCATAATTATGTCTTTGTATTTTTATAGATCTCAGAGGTAACATTTTTTAACTAAATAAAGGAGGAATTTTTAAAAACAATTCTGAAATGAGTTGTCTGATATTACTAACTGCACACACTGACAGGCATTTAATAACAACGGACAAATAAGAAAGGCCACGAAGGCCAAAAAAAGAAAAGAAAATGTTCATATGAAACACCATCACTCACCTAATCTGGATCGTCATGTGCTGACCACAACAGAAGCGTTGCATGCTAACTGTTAGCTAGCGGGAGTATGGAAGCGCTGCCTCTGCGCTGACGTCATAAATGTTCTACCAGGTTTTGCTTCAACAGACCGAATAAATTAAAAACATGCAGCTGCGCAAACATGACACAGAGGTGCACCATGTTGCTGTGCTTTTAGCTGGTTAAACAGGGTCTGAATGCTGGTTCACACTGACAGGACTCGCCGCATGTTGCAGGAAAACGTAACTCTGGAGGCCGCCGTCAAAGTTCGATCCAACCATGTAAACGAGAGGCCAGAACACAAGCAAACGTTTCTGTTTTAGTCTCAGCATTGTGCTGCAAGCAGGAGAGGAGAGGGATTTTTATCTCTGTGCTGGACTTTTACCTCTCACCTGGTTGCTCTCTATGATTCACTTCCCAACATGTCAGAAAACCAAGCAGTGAATGAACAACACTGACCAGACTGGGGCTTTCTTTGCAATCTGATGACTTATCGTTTATGTTTTGGACATATGCAGTGTCTTTGAGTTGTATTGTTTCGTGTACTTTGTGAATTTGTTCAGGAACTACCAAATAAAAAAGTCTGAATGTTCTGTTTTTCACTGCTGTTTATTTTTTCTTTTACATTTGCAGATAACTTGTTTAGAATGGCGTCTGCACCCATTCATGGCTGAAAGTGGGAATATAACACTTGTTTGTACAGAAGAGTGCGTTTCGACAGTGTTTGGAAATTGTATAAAAGCATAGATACGTGTCATAAATCTGGTGAATAGATTGCATATTGTCCTTTCTGCTGCTGGATGTGCAGTTTCAGTGATAAAAGCAAAGTATGTCCCACAGTGTTCTCCTGCAATGTCTCATTTGGGGTTATAAATCCAAACCACTTGGTTCGGGTAAATAAAACAAGTCTTTATGTAAAATGTGACTGTTACCATCATGGATACCATTTTACCTTTTTCTCTTGCAGAGGTTGCAGAACTGTAATCATAGTCCATATCCGTGTACAGTACATGAGTACTTTTGGTCTCCTCTGAAGTCTCAGCTTCTCCTGCTTGCACATTTCAGTTGAACAATGATATTTACACTTGTAAAAATGTAAAAACAATACATTTTCTGACCTATTTTGTAATATTATGCTAGCATGTTAAATAAAAATGGGTAAGGATAAGGTTTAAACTTTATTTATAAATACAGATTCTGAGATATTTTTCATCGTTCTAAGCTACAATTGGATACATTTTAATCTGTCTCTTGTACTTTGGTGGGAACGTTATGCACTAAAACATCTTGACACATACTCTATGCAAATCTATAGAATTTATAATTACAATTATCATTTCATATTGTGTTAAATGAACAAAGACATCCTTTAGATTTTAAAAATGAGAGTTTTCTGTAAAACTTCAATGTTTTACTTCAGCTGTTGAAAATTAAAGGCTATGTTCTGCCATAAGTTTAATCAAAGTGATGTGATCTTTATGGCTCAGAGATGAGGTGATGGTTAGGTGTTTTGGCAGCTGATGGTCCCTGCAGTGTCATGGCTGTTGTGAAAACGGCTGAAAGGCGATTGAAGACATTTTTACACTGTTTTACTGTAATTTTCCCTTCATTGTCTCTCATTAATCTGAAGACTGAAAGAGGGCTCATTCACCTACTGCTGAGAAATATGTCACTCCTCACTTCCACTCTTCCACTCAACACCCCACACCCCCCCACACACTGACCTTTCTTTTGTGTATTTTTGCCACAGGGGCAAATTTACCCTCAAACCCTTGAAATGTTTGGTATCTCTGTCAAAATCCACCTGCTTTATTCTCAACCAACAATCTAAAATGTTGTTAAAACATTTGTCATGATACTGACCAGCAGAAAAACCTGCAAAGTTCCCCACCTTGTAAACTCATAATCCAAATAACAAAGAACTGCTTTTTATTCTAAAGACATTTACACTAATGTATAGAGCTAGAGGAATTTCCATCGCCAGCACTTTCTCATTTACTGGCCAGAAAACGATCCCATGTTGCTTAAATATTGTGAGGTTTATGGTTAGGATTGTACTTGAACTGAAACATGATTCTAATCTGTCTTTTGGGTAATGAAGATCTACAATGGAACCATGGAAAACATTTCCTTTTCAGCAGAAGCTGTACAGCAGTGCATTTAGAAAGGAAGTTACATTGAACACACTGTTTTAGATACTTTTAACACATCGCTATATAAATAAATGTGTCTGAGTTGTGATCAGCAGCACAAAGGAATGTCCTGTATCATAAATGTGAATGCCCTTATTGAGATCCTGTTCTTTCTATTTTATTATTATGAATGCCCATGGGCATTCATATTATTGAGATCCTGTTCGGCCATTTTTATTTCTCCGCCAAACCTTGCTGTGCTACTCCCCCTGCGCCATTCAAGTCACTTCAGCAATTCCCATCTTAAACCCTGCAGCTCCTTCAGGAGAAGTGTGCAATGACTTTTGCCATTTCAAATCGTTGGAGTTTTTGAGATATTGAACATTTCGCAAAAATTAATTCAGCCTTGTGATTGGATGAAAGTCCTTCAAACCCAATCCGGATTGGACGTTGAAAAAAATTCAGCTCGGAGATTGGTCGGTTTTTGCATAATGTGCTGAAAACAGCTTCAACGAGGGTTCAGAGCTCTGCACCGGTTTGCAGTGTCCGGTTCGTCTCGGTTCTGGTCTCCATTGTCTTTCTTGCAAAATATTTGAAGCGCTGCTCCTCCGACACCTTTTGTCTCACTTCAACCATTCAAGTATCAAACATTCATTCATTTGATATGTGCTATAAATTGTGGTCTTTCTAACATTTAAACTTTTCAAGTTATTTAAGTTTTTGTCAATTTTTCAAATCCATTCCTGTGATTGAACAAAACGGGACTTAGCTCAGCGATTGGTCCATTTTGTGCACCGGTACATAGATACGCATTGGTGTACAAGGCGAGGGTTCAAATCCAGCACTAATTTTGTACACCATGATGGTGTGTTAGCTGTAGCACACAAAGTACTGTGTACTATTCCATCAAAGAGCTTTGGCTCTGGGTTGGCCCAGGTGGTCAAAAAATTTTTCACAACTTTGCCAGAATGCAGCTGAGAGCTGTGCTGGTGTAGTGACTAAGAGAACAGGCTCATGTTCATGTGTCCATAGGTTCAAATCACAATGCGGTGTGCAAGAACAACTTGGTAGTTGTGTTTTTCTCTAAATGATTATGCGTATGCATTTTCTTGTTAAAACATGGCAGATAGTTGTGCTTGTTCTCCTAATGGTGAAGCTTATGCTGTGAAAAGCATTGCTTTAAGCTAATAAATCTTTTGTGCTACTTCACTCATTTAAATCTTAAACTCTTCAGATCATTCAGGAGATATGGGCTATAACTTGTGGTCTTTGTAACATTGAAACTTTTCCAGTTATTCAAGTTTTTGTCAATTTTTCAAATCCATTCCCGTGATTGAACAAAACGGGACTTAGCTCAGCGATTGGTCCATTTTGTGCACCTGAACACAGGTACACATCAGTATACTGCTCACATATTCAGAAGGTTGTGGGTTCAAACCCAGATGTTGGATCATGATAAATTTAGTCAGATGGTTGTACTTCTCCTAATGCATATGCTGACAAAAACTAACTACTAAACCTTGTGTGCTACTTCACCCATTTAAATCTTAAGATCTTTTGCCAATTCCACACTGCAGGAAGCTTTAAAAGTAACATTTCATTTCCAAAGGTAAAAGATTTGCTTCTGTAAAATGCTGCTGAGAACGCATGAACGACATCATTGTGACTGGGCTGAAGATCAAACCGAGATCATATGCTCGAGTAGTGTCGGGAGGAGATGGAGAGGAAGAGAGCGAGGAGACCGCCACTTTGGTGGCGCAACAGGTGACAACATTCCTTCAATCCAAGGGGATTGAGGTGAGCAAACACAACACTGAAGCATGTCACCCTCTCCCACAGAGGAACAACACAGGAAAACCGGCCATAATAATTAGATTTACGAACAGGAAACATAAAATGGAACTATTAAAACAAGGAAGAAAACTCAAAGGACTGGATATATATCTGAATGAACATTTGATCAAAAAAATGCAGACATAGCCAGAAAGACTAGACAACTAAGAAAACAAGGAAAAATACAAAATACAAGGACAATGAACTGTAAAGTATTCATTAAACTGCAGGGATGTCCTGAAGAGGCAAAGATCTTGATCATCCGTAACATTGAGGAACTGGACAAATTCTGATGGAGCCAAACACAATGACGAAATGATCCAACTCAGGAACTAAACACAACCCAGTCATGACAGAACTTCTGACAAGGGAACTGGACACGTTTGCTTACACTGAACATAAGATGCAAGATATAGAAAATAACATTGATCTAGATAGTAATCTGCTCAGCAATATAGGCACCAAATGCAGATATTACACAGAAAACAAGTACAATGAAGATATTAAATGTGAACATAAGATATCAATTATTCATTTCAACAGCAGGAGTCTATATGCCAACTTGAACAGGATCTAAGAATATTTCAGATAGTTTATTCCTCCATTTAACACAATAACTGGATCAGAAACTTGGATAAATAACGAGAGATCTACATTTTGAACTATATGCCTATAAATTTAACTATATTAACAGGAGAAACAAAAATGGAGGAGGTGTGGCAATTTACACTGAAAATAGCTTGAAATATAAAATTATTGAAAAAATGACTACAGCTGCGGATGACTTACTTGAGTGCATAACAATAGAGATGTGTTTAGAAAAGATTAACATAATGATTAGTTGTATAGATAGATCTCCAGGATCAAACATTGAAGTGTTTAACAACTGGATGGAAAATTTGTTCGCAAGCAGAATAATACAAAATAATGTGTTTATCTGTGGAGATTTTAATACTGATATATTAAATCCAAAGAAACATAACCTGACAGAGGATTCATAAACTCAGTGTACAGCATGGGTTTTTATCCAACAATCAGCAAACCAAGCAGGATCACATCTCATTCTGCAACTCTAAATAATATATTTACAAATATTATGGACAATAACATGGAAAGCGGGTTATTACTAACAGACATAAGCGACCACTTACCTGTTTTTGCTATATATAGTTGCAATTACAGAAAAAGAAGGGATACTAACAATTGTAAATACAAAAGAGTGGTAACAGAGGAAGCCATGGGGACACTAAAATGACTTAAGGATGCAGAACTGGGAGATCATTTATAAACAAAAAGATACTAATAAAGCATATGAAGAATTTCTCAATGTATTTAATCAGCTTTATGATAAGAATTTTCCTATAAAGCAATAAAAGGATATACATAAATATACAAACTGTCAATGGGTCACTAAGGGGATACAAAAAGCCTGTAATAAGAAAAATAGATTATATAGAAAATTTCTAAAGCAAAGGACAGTAGAGGCAGAAGAAAAATATAAGATGTATAAAAATAAACTGACCAATATTAAAAGGACATGTAAGAAAGAACATTATAGTAAATTATTGGAAAAAAATAGAGATAGCATTAAAGGCTTATGGAATGTTCTAAATGGCTTTATAAGAAAAGAATACAAGAACATAAATTACCCAGAATACTTCATGGAAAATGACAAGACTATTAATAATATGGGAGATGTGGTGAACAGATTTGATCGATTTTTTGTAATTGTGGGACCAGAATTAGCATAAAAAATAAAGGAACCTGAAGCAACAGAATATGAAAGTGTCGAAGATTTGGTGGACAGAAACCAAAATACAATCTTTCTCCGAGCAGTGGATGAAAAAGAAAATGATTGCGATGGTAAGAAGTTGTAAAAACAAAACCTCTGCAGACTGGAACGGTATTAACATGACAACAGTAAAAAACGTTATAGAAGAAATAGGAAAACCATTGACCCACATCTGCAACATGTCTCTTCAGACAGGGACATTGTCCAGACAAAATGAAAATAGCAAAAGTGATACCGTTGTTTAACTCTGGGGATAGACACCAATTCACAAACTACAGGCATGTTTCTTTACTCCCACAATTCTCCAAAATTTTGGAAAAAATATTTGCAGACAGATTAAACAAGTTCATTGACAAACATAACTTAATTACAGAAAGCCAGTACGGATTCAGAGCAGACAGATCAACGTCTATGGCACTTATTGAACTTATTGAAGAAATTACAGATTGTATGGACAGTAAAAAATAGCAGTAGGAGTGTTCTTAGATCTGAAAAAAGCCTTTGGTACCATTGATCGCCATATATTAATAACTAAACTGGAAAGGTAGGGATAAGGGGAGTGGGTTTGAACTGGCTGAAAAGCTATTTAAAGAACAGGAAACAGTTTGTACAAATAGGTGAATATAAATCTGAATACAACGAAATCTAATGTGGAGTGCCACAGGGGTCAGTATTAGGTCCCAAGTTATTTATAATAAATATCAGCGACATGTGCAGAGTAACAAAACTATTGAAAATTGTTTCATTTGCAGATGACCCAAACATTTTCTGTTCTGGAGAGAATTTGCAGCAGGTTTTGGAGAGGATTACAGGAGAAATGGCAAAACTAAAACTAAAATTATCATTAAACTTGAGTAAAACAAAGATTATGTTGAAAGGAATAACAAAGACACACATGTTGAACTGGTAATTGATAATACACAACTCGAAAGAGTAAATGAGATAAAATTTCTTGGCGTGATCCTGGACCGAAAAATCTGCTGGAAACCTCATATCAGAGCAAAACTTGCAAAAGCGTTTCAATTATGTTGTGTCTTCAGTTGCTACTCCACAACGCAAGGTGGCACTGTAGACCAACTAATGATGTTGACAAGTTGTCTATGTTGTAAGAGAAGAAGAATAAAGTGTAAAAAAAAAAAAGAATGAAAAAGGGAGCGTTCTCTTTTTGATGCTTAATACACCCGACGTTTGTACCTGTTACCGCGGATCACAACAAATTGGCGACGAGGATGGCGAGTGTCGTACCCCTCCCAGCATTGTTTCTGTTGGACAACCTACGATTCCGTTCGAGATGTGGATGAAAATGTTCACCAACTGCCTGCTTGCTGTATGCCCGGAGGGGGACGACTGGCCCGATGAGCGGAAACGTGCTCTGCTTTTACACTGCCTGGGCGTCGAAGGACAACGTGTATTCTATACACGTACAGATGTAGGCACAACCTATGCGTCGGCTGTAACGGCATTGCATGCTCACTTCAAACCAGCAATAAACGTTGTCGTAGAGCGGCACAAGTTTAGACAAAGACTGCAGAGACCGCATGAGACTGTTGCTGAGTCCGTGGGCGCGCTGCGTGAGTTGGCGGCAACATGTGACTTTGCTGGATACGCTGATGAAATGATAGATCAACTTATAGAGCATGCTAGCTGTTCAAGAATCCGTGAGAAGCTGTTGGTGCATACAGAGGGAACTCTTACGCTAGACGTGGCCGTAAAAATGGCTTGTCAGGTGGAAGCGGCAATCGGGGACACCCAGACTCTTTCAATGCAGCCCCAGGCCCCCGTTCAAGCTGTTATGGCGAAGCCAAAACGCCCATTCAGATCTAAAGCAAGGAATAAAAACCTGTCCGAGCCCGCAACAGCACCGAAACGGGACCGATGTTGTTTTAGGTGTGGCTCATCAGCTCACCCTGCAGATGCTCCAGACTGCCCTGCACGTAAAGTAATCTGCCGAAACTGTAAAAAAAAAACGGGACACTTTGCCCGTGTATGCAAGTCTATTCTATTCAATTCAACTTTATTTATATAGCGTCAAATCACGGCAATGCCATCTCAAGATGCTTTACAGACAGAGAGGAAAACATAATGAAGGCCAATTCATAACAGCCTATATAAGGAAACCAACAGATTGAGTTGAGTCCAACTGTGCCCAAGCCTTCGACCAAAGTGGGGGAAGTGGTTGTTCTTGAAATGAACACAATACTGATGTTACAAGATGGACAGTTAGATCATAAGATTACTTGTGGAGTGACCATAAGAGCAAAGTCAGCCTCCTGTCCTGTTGAACTAGTGGTGGATACAGGCTCTGCTGTGTCTATAATACCTGAGAACCTCTACAGAGAACACTTCAGTGACGTCCCACTGACTGAGCCATTCACTAGATTAGTGACATACACTAGGCTGCCTATCAGCAACAGTGCAGCATGCAAACACCACAGCACCAGCCATGTTATATGTCGTAAAGACAGGCACATACTGGGGTTGGATTTGTTCAGGGCGCTGAGACTCTCGATTGAAAACAATGCCATACTCCCAGGTGCAGCTTCCTCCACCCCACCTATGGCTCCTGTAGCAGAGATCAAAGCTGGATCAGTGACTGGAGAGAGACTTGGCCTTGCAAAGGTTTCATTCACAAAGTAAAAACCAGGGAGGGCGTTCAGCCTGTTCAACAAAAGTTACGAAGGCTTCCGTTATCTGTCAGACACTCTGTTTCTGCTGAAATCAAGAGACTACTTGAAATGGATGTGATTGAGAGGATCGATGCATCTCCGTGGGTGTCACCGATTGTGGTCTCACAGAAAAAATGGAAAAGTAAGGATGTGTGTGGACTATTGGGAGCCAAATAAAGCCATCATAATGGACAGTCATCCACTTCCGCATATGGATGACATTTTCTCTGACATGCCATGGTTTTTTCCACTATCGACTTAGCAAACGCTTATCATCAGGTGTTACTGGCAGAAGAAAGCCGTGATATAACTGCATTCATAACCCATGAAGGACTGTTCAGGTTCCGTAGCGTTCCGTATGGGCTGTGTTCGGCCCCCAGTGCATTCTCCAAACTCATGTCCATGGTTCTGAAAGACCTCAAAGGGGTCCAAAACTATCTGGATGATGTGATAGTCTATGGCAAGGACCAGAAAGACCACGATCACAACCTGCAGGCAGTGCTAACTGCTCTCAAGAATGCTGGTCTCCAGCTCAGTACTGAAAAGTGCCATTTCAACCAGAAGTGTCTACAGTTCCTCGGACATGTAATTTCAGGTCAAGGTCTGTTGCCAAATGAGGATCATCTTAAAGCCATCACAGAAGCTCCAGAACCAAGTGATGCCACCACTCTGCGCTCATTCCTGCGAGAATGTTTGCGTGATGATACATTCAAATGAACTGCAGCTGCACAGGCAAGCTTTGACACTGTAAAAGCTTGCATCGTTAACAGTCCAGCACTAGCAGTTTTTGACCCAAGCCTCCCCACCATTGTGTCCACTGATGCTTCAGCTTATGGGTTGGGGGCAATACTGACACAGATGCATCCTGATAAGATAGAACGTACAGTTGCGTTTGCTTCATGATCCCTCACACCTGCAGAAAGAAAATACTCCATTGTGGAGAAGGAAGCGCTGGCCGTGTTTGGGCAGTTAAAAAATGGAGGACTTTTCTGTGGGGGACAAGATTTACACTGCGCACAGACCATCAGGCCCTGACTACACTGCTGGCTACAAAAGGGCTTGGACGTGCCGGAATGCGCATTGCACGATGGTCAGCCAGGCTTCTGTGTTTTACATATGATGTGGTGTACCGTGCTGGTGCACAAAATTGCGCTGCAGACTGTCTTTCCAGGCTGCCTCTTCCATCAGTTGAGAATGGAGAGTCAGTGATGGAGCCCGAGCTGGTTGCTCTGCTGGATACGGAACTGAAAGCTCTCTCACTCAAAGACTTCACAGTGGCATGTGAGACGTGTCCTGAGCTTACTGCCCTGAGAGTACAGATGGAAAGGGGATGGCCTAAGACAAACAAGCCTCTTCCTGAAATTCTCAAGTCTTACTTTGCTATCAGAGACGAACTCTCAACCCAAGACATGATAGTGTATAGAGGTCCTCTGCGACGACTGGTTCCTGTGGCCCTTAGAAAGCAGCTTGTTAATCTGGCACATGAAACCCACCAAGGCATAGTCCGCACTAAGCAGAGGCTGCGGGACTTATACTGGTGGCCAAGCATGGACATGTGCATGGACAAGAGAGCATCAGTTCATGTGTAACATGTCAGACGAATGACAAAAGTGCTAAAACTCATGCAGCGCCACTCCAGCCAGTCTGGCTGCCTGATGCCCCATGGCAGAAGGTGGGAATTGATATTGTTGGTCCATTTGAGTCATCGTCTTGGGATTGCCGTTATGCTGTGACGTTGATAGACTATTACACTAAGTGGCCAGAGGTTGCTTTTACTCCTTCCATCACCACTGCTGCAATCACAGATTTCCTGTCCAGTGTTCTCCAGGCTTGGTAACCCTATTGAACTCATTGATAATGGGACGCAATTCACATCACATGACTTTGCAACATTCCTGGAAGTGAGAGATATCAAGCACAGGAAGGTGTCTCTCTATTATCCTCAAGCAAATGGAGCCATAGAACACTGGAACCACGTTCTTAAGGAAACCCTCCTTACAGCTGAGCAGGAGAGAAGACAGTGGAAACCTTTCGTGCAGAACTTCCTGCTCACATACCGTGCAACTCCACAAAGCACCACGGGCGTGTCATCATATGAACTTATGTTCAACAGAAAGATGCGCACAAAAGTGGATATTGGCCCAGCGAGTAAATCCCCACCACTACAGGAGAAACAAGTGCGTGACCATGTCTCCGCCAGACAGAATGCATCAAAAGCCTACACAGATCTTAAGAGAGGTGCACGGGTGCCAAAGTTTGGAGAAGGGAGTCTGGTGAGAGTGAAGAAACCTTTCCATGTAAAAAAGGGAGTGTCAAAGTTTCATCCACCTGCCAGGGTGATCCAGAAGGCGGGTGCAAGTTCCTATGTGCTGGAGGATGGACGTACATGGAATGCTTCTCACCTCTCTCTGGTTCCCCAAAGCGCACAGGACACTGCCACAGGCGCTGCTGTTCTGGTCCCAGCCCCTGAGCCAGAGACTGCACAACCACTGGTTGACAACATGCCCAGACCCGCTAGGGTCAAGAAAAAGCCTGCTTGACTTAATGACTATGAACATTAATTGTTGTCATGGCCTTTGGGAGAGGGATGGGAAATGCTAAAGAGGAAAACATGCTGGAAACTGAATATGTTGTTTGTTATACCTAGCAAAAGTTAATTATGAGTTGGTCTGTCATGGTACCTTTCTGTTGATGTATCTGTTAGAAGTAGCTATAAATGTGATCTCCAGATAACAGATTTATTTATGCACCTTTAAGTTGGAAGTGACGTCCAAGTTAAGTCCCCTGCTCTCAGTAACATTGATTAGTATATAGCATGGCTGTTAGGATTGTACTGTGGTTATTAAAGCAAAGAACAAGTAAATGTGTTCTGTTGAGAAATATATCTAAGATTTAAGTTGCACTGTATTATGGGCACGTTCTCACTGCTTAGATGCTGTCATGATCAGTAAGCTCATTAAACAAGGGGGAAAGTATGTTGTGACGTGCAGCGACTGAATGGAACTAGATGAGTAGAAAGGGGTGGGAATACCAAATAAGTGTACACTTCTTCCCACTCCTTTTTCGAACTCCTTTTATCTCACAAATTTATTTAATCATGAAATTGATGAGGAATTATTATCATTATTGTTACAAATATTAATATCTGATTATTATTATTTTCTTAATTAGTATGTATATGTATGTTTATATGTATGTGTATATACAAATGTATGTATAGGTATGTACATAGATATATTTATTTGTTTTCTTATTTTCTTTCATTTGTTCGAAATAAATAAACTCACAAGCTAACAAACTAACAGTGCTGGTGTAGTGGTTAAAGAATTGGGCTCGGGTTCAGATGTTTATGGGTTCAAATCCTGATGCACTGCCATATAAAATCAACTTGGGCAGTTGTGCTGCTTCTCCAAATGGCTATGCAATGGTGTATCATTAGCAGTGTTAAAATTAAATCAATTTTTTCAATCAGTTTTTGTGAGTGAGACAAACGGTGTGGAACAGCCACAAGTGTTCTATACAGGGCCGCCAACCAGAGGTTGGATGGGAAAAAGCAGGATGAAAAGACAAGATCAGTTTGGGAGAGACTTGGAGATGCGGCCGGAAAGGTCACATGGCCAGGAACTGAAGGGTCCACCTAGCTGAATTAAATAGACCGCCCCCACATGACTCATCAGGACAGGATGAGTGTGAAAAACACAGGAAGCTCCAGAGAAGCAGCGAGGATCTGTCTGCATTGTAAACATCTCTGTGGGGATTCAGCTGAGGTCGCTAGCAGGATAAATGACGGGACACTTCGTCTTCCTTTGACTGTTTATTGACATATAGTCATCATTACAGCTTTTCGTTGCATAGCCGTCTCAGTCTAACTCAGGTATTCGGATCAGCTAACTAGAACTTCTTTCTTGCTCAGCTTAAACATTGCTGCCACCATGTGGCCCGGAGTTGCCACAGCCCTATAACAAATTAACTAACAAGCTGTAGTCTGTTTATCCAAATCAACTAAAAAACAAACAGCTGGTCTGAAACACACAACAATCTCTGCAGCAGAAATAATGTTTTTTGACCAAAGCCTGAAGAGAAAACCAATGATCACCCTAAAAGTAAACGGGAAGAAAATTTCCTTTTTATGTGATACAGGAGCAGATAAATCAGTCTTAAAATCCAGAGTGCCAGGTCTAACTTTATCAGATGAAAAAATGTTCTGTTAGTCAGCAGATGGCCAGCTCAGCTTACAACACATGACAGATCCACTATGGTTCAAGGAACCAAATTCTAAGAAAGCTGTGAAATGTTCTTCCATGTACGTGCCAGAATGCACGATAAATTTGATAGGTAGGGATTTATTACAGAAATTAGAGATTTCAGTCATTCCCACTAGTCATGGTATGGTTACAGTCTGTGGAAGAGAAAGTCAGGATGGATTTTTTTCATCAGAGCCTGAGAGAACCACACTTTTATTGGTCTTTAGATATTTCACAGGACAATTCACATACACCACTTGAGTTAATTCAATTAGCAGAAGAACGCCAACAGACAGCTCATGACACTCATAAACCAACAGAGCTACACGTCACTCTTAGATTTAAAGAGGTATCAGGACCTGACCCCACTTATGAGATGCAAGTTCAAGATTTAGGTCCCCAGAAAATCACAGTGCAAACACTTAGGAAATTCAGGATGTAGTGTGATAATCTCACCCGAAGCTCAGAGTTTGTTCAGAGGGAAAAACTTTCCACATCTCTCACTCACCAAGCAGCCAGGTTCCACTTGGCAGGAAGTTGGTCACGTAGTGTCAGAAGGAGACAAGCAGGAGCACTGGGAGCCAGGAAATAGGGGTTGGGATGTGAACAGAGAAAGACAGATGTATCAGAAACGCTTGGGGTGGGTCAATCAGACAGTACCCCTTAAAACCAGATGAAATTGAAGGAATCAGACCGGTCATAGAGGATATGAAAAAGACAGGAATTATTGAGGAAAATGCAGATGTGTGTTGCAGTTCTCCAATCTTCCCAGATATCTCCCCAGTCGTGCTCCGAACGTCCCTGATCCACACACGGTTCTTAACAATTTGAAACCTTCACAGAAATTTTTCACAGTGATCGATTTAAGTAACGCATTTCTATCAATTCCGGTATCAGAGGAGTCCAGAGGTTGGTTCAGGTTTACATTTGAAGGAAAACAGTACACATTTACTAGATTATCACAGGGTTTTTGTGATTCTCCAACTGTTTTTTCAGCAGCCATCCAAAACTGTTTGGCTGGATTTAAAGTCCCCGCCCATTCACAGGTAGTTTCCTACATCGATGATATCATCATAGCGGCAAACTGCGAAGAAAACTGTAGAGAAACGTCACTCAAACTTCTCAGATTCTAAGCTGATACCGGAAATAAAGTCTCACTTAAACAACTTCAGTGGGTAAAAGAGGAAGGGAAGTTCTTAGGCCATTTAGACTGCGTGACGACATTTAGACTGCGTGACGACATTTAGACTGCGTGATGACATTTAGACTGCGTGACGACATTTAGACTGCGTGATGACATTTAGACTGCGTGACGACATTTAGACTGCGTGATGACATTTAGACTGCGTGACGACATTTACACTGCGTGATGACATTTAGACTGTGTGACGACATTTAGACTGCGTGACGACATTTAGACTGCGTGATGCGTGACGACATTTAGACTGCGTGACGACATTTAGACTGCGTGATGACATTTAGACTGCGTGACGACATTTAGACTGCGTGACGACATTTAGACTGCGTGACGACATTTAGACTGCGTGACGACATTTAGACTGCGTGACGACATTTAGACTGCGTGATGCGTGACGACATTTAGACTGCGTGACGACATTTAGACTGCGTGATGACATTTAGACTGCGTGACGACATTTAGACTGCGTGACGACATTTAGACTGCGTGACGACATTTAGACTGCGTGACGACATTTAGACTGCGTGATGCGTGACGACATTTAGACTGCGTGATGACATTTAGATTGCGTGATGACATTTAGACTGCGTGACGACATTTAGACTGCGTGATGACATTTAGACTGCGTGACGACATTTAGACTGCGTGATGACATTTAGACTGCGTGATGCGTGACGACATTTAGACTGCGTGACGACATTTAGACTGCGTGACGACATTTAGACTGCGTGGCGACATTTAGACTGCGTGACGACATTTAGACTGCGTGACGACATTTAGACTGCGTGGCGACATTTAGACTGCGTGACGACATTTAGACTGCGTGACGACATTTAGACTGCGTGATGACATTTAGACTGCGTGACGACATTTAGACTGCGTTACGACATTTAGACTGCGTGATGCGTGACGACATTTAGACTGCGTGATGACATTTAGACTGCGTGACGACATTTAGACTGCGTGACGACATTTAGACTGCGTGATGCGTGACGACATTTAGACTGCGTGACGACATTTAGACTGCGTGACGACATTTAGACTGGGTGACGACATTTAGACTGCGTGACGACATTTAGACTGCGTGATGCGTGACGACATTTAGACTGCGTGATGACATTTAGACTGCGTGATGACATTTAGACTGCGTGACGACATTTAGACTGCGTGACGACATTTAGACTGCGTGATGACATTTAGACTGCGTGATGACATTTAGACTGCGTGATGACATTTAGACTGCGTGACGACATTTAGACTGCGTGACGACATTTAGACTGCGTGATGCGTGATGACATTTAGACTGCGTGACGACATTTAGACTGCGTGATGCGTGACGACATTTAGACTGCGTGACGACATTTAGACTGCGTGACGACATTTAGACTGGGTGACGACATTTAGACTGCGTGACGACATTTAGACTGCGTGATGCGTGACGACATTTAGACTGCGTGATGACATTTAGACTGCGTGACGACATTTAGACTGCGTGACGACATTTAGACTGCGTGGCGACATTTAGACTGCGTGGCGACATTTAGACTGCGTGACGACATTTAGACTGCGTGATGACATTTAGACTGCGTGACGACATTTAGACTGCGTGACGACATTTAGACTGCGTGATGCGTGACGACATTTAGACTGCGTGATGACATTTAGACTGCGTGACGACATTTAGACTGCGTGACGACATTTAGACTGCGTGATGACATTTAGACCGCGTGACGACATTTAGACTGCGTGACGACATTTAGACTGCGTGATGCGTGACGACATTTAGACTGCGTGATGACATTTAGACTGCGTGACGACATTTAGACTGCGTGACGACATTTAGACTGGGTGACGACATTTGGACTGCGTGACGACATTTAGACTGCGTGATGCGTGACGACATTTAGACTGCGTGACGACATTTAGACTGCGTGATGCGTGACGACATTTAGACTGCGTGACGACATTTAGACTGCGTGATGCGTGACGACATTTAGACTGCGTGACGACATTTAGACTGCGTGACGACATTTAGACTGGGTGACGACATTTAGACTGCGTGACGACATTTAGACTGCGTGATGCGTGACGACATTTAGACTGCGTGATGACATTTAGACTGCGTGATGACATTTAGACTGCGTGATGCGTGACGACATTTAGACTGCGTGAAGACATTTAGACTGCGTGACGACATTTAGACTGCGTGACGACATTTAGACTGCGTGATGCGTGACGACATTTAGACTGCGTGAAGACATTTAGACTGCGTGACGACATTTAGACTGCGTGATGACATTTAGACTGCGTGACGACATTTAGACTGCGTGACGACATTTAGACTGCGTGACGACATTTAGACTGCGTGATGACATTTAGACTGCGTGACGACATTTAGACTGCGTGACGACATTTAGACTGCGTGACGACATTTAGACTGCGTGACGACATTTAGACTGCGTGACGACATTTAGACTGCGTGATGCGTGACGACATTTAGACTGCGTGATGACATTTAGACTGCGTGACGACATTTAGACTGCGTGACGACATTTAGACTGCGTGACGACATTTAGACTGCGTGATGACATTTAGACTGCATGATGACATTTAGACTGCGTGACGACATTTAGACTGCGTGACGACATTTAGACTGCGTGACGACATTTAGACTGCGTGATGACATTTAGACTGCGTGACGACATTTAGACTGCGTGACGACATTTAGACTGCGTGACGACATTTAGACTGCGTGATGCGTGACGACATTTAGACTGCGTGATGACATTTAGACTGCGTGACGACATTTAGACTGCGTGACGACATTTAGACTGCGTGATGACATTTAGACTGCGTGACGACATTTAGACTGCGTGATGACATTTAGACTGCGTGACGACATTTAGACTGCGTGATGACATTTAGACTGCGTGACGACATTTAGACTGCGTGATGCGTGACGACATTTAGACTGCGTGATGACATTTAGACTGCGTGACGACATTTAGACTGCGTGATGACATTTAGACTGCGTGACGACATTTAGACTGCGTGATGCGTGACGACATTTAGACTGCGTGATGCGTGACGACATTTAGACTGCGTGATGACATTTAGACTGCGTGAAGACATTTAGACTGCGTGACGACATTTAGACTGCGTGATGCGTGACGACATTTAGACTGCGTGATGACATTTAGACTGCGTGAAGACATTTAGACTGCGTGACGACATTTAGACTGCGTGATGACATTTAGACTGCGTGATGCGTGACGACATTTAGACTGCGTGATGACATTTAGACTGCGTGAAGACATTTAGACTGCGTGACGACATTTAGACTGCGTGATGCGTGACGACATTTAGACTGCGTGATGACATTTAGACTGCGTGACGACATTTAGACTGCGTGACGACATTTAGACTGCGTGACGACATTTAGACTGTGTGACGACATTTAGACTGCGTGATGACATTTAGACTGCGTGACGACATTTAGACTGCGTGACGACATTTAGACTGCGTGATGACATTTAGACTGCGTGACGACATTTAGACTGCGTGATGCGTGACGACATTTAGACTGCGTGATGACATTTAGACTGCGTGACGACATTTAGACTGCGTGACGACATTTAGACTGCGTGATGACATTTAGACTGCGTGACGACATTTAGACTGCGTGATGACATTTAGACTGCGTGACGACATTTAGACTGCGTGATGACATTTAGACTGCGTGACGACATTTAGACTGCGTGATGACATTTAGACTGCGTGACGACATTTAGACTGCGTGACGACATTTAGACTGCGTGATGACATTTAGACTGCGTGACGACAGAAAGGAAGAAATATAAAACACACTACGAGCAGTGACCAAGAAACAAATGATGCAGTTTCTTGGTCTGTGTAATTTTTGTCGAGCTTGGATTCCTAACTATGCAGAAATTACTCAACCCTTATTGGATATAACATACGAGCAGCCAAAGTCCATGTCAGATGTGCTGACCTGGACACCAGAGTCCTTACAGGCTTTACAAGATCTGAAGGAAGCCACGACAAGTTCTACAGTTCTAAGTTTGCCAGATTAATCAAAGGTTCCGATCTTGATTCTGATCCTGGTTCTGTTCCTGGTTCTGATCCTGGTTCTGATCATGGTTCTGATTCTGATCCTGATGCTGGATTGGATCCTGTTCTTATGCTGGTTCTGATCCTGGTTGTGGTTCTCAGCCTGGTTCTTGTTCCGATCCTGATTCTGATCCTGGTTCTGATCCTGATTCTGATTCTGATTCCTGATTTTGGTTCTGTTCCTGGTCCTGATTCTGATTCTGATTCTGATTCTGATTCTGATTCTGGTTCTGATCCTGATTCTGGTTCTGATCCTGGTCCTGATTCTGGTTCTGATCTTGGTTCTGGTTCTGATCCTGGTTTGGAGCCTGATTTTGATATTAGTTTTGATCCTGATTCTGATTCTGGTTCTGATCCTGGTTCTGATACCGATTCTGACCTTGGTTCTGGTTCTGATTCTCATTCTGATCCTAGTTCTGATACCGATTCTGACCTTGGTTCTGGTTCTGATCCTGATTCTGATCCTGGTTCTGATCCTGACTCTGGTTGTGATCTTGGTTCTGGTTCTGATCCTGATTCTGGTTCTGATCCTGCTCCTATGCTTGTTCTGATGCTGTTTCTGATATTGGTACTGATTCTGATCCTGGTTATGAGCTTGATTCTGATATTAGTTTTGATCTTTGTTCTGATCCTGATTCTGGTTCTGATCTTGGTTCTGGTTCTGATCCTGGTTCGGATCCTGATTCTAATATTATTTTTTATCCTGGTTCTGATGTCGGTTCTGGTGCTCAGCCTGGATCTGATCATGGTTCTGGTTCTGATCCTGATTCTGGTTTGGATACTGTTCTTATGCTGGTTCGGATACTGGTTCGGATCCTGGTTCTGATCCTGATCCTGATCCTGGTTGTGGTTCTCAGCCTGGTTCTGGTTCTGATCCTAATTCTGGTTCTTATCCCGATTCTGATCCTGATTTTGGTTCTGATCCTGGTCCTGATTCTGATCCTGGTTCTGATCCTGGTTCAGATCCTGATTCTGATCCTGATTTTGGTTCTGTTCCTGGTCCTGATTCCGATTCTGTTTCTGATCCTGATTCTGATCCTAATTCTGGTTCTGATCCTGATTCTGATCCTGGTTCTGATCCCGATTCTGATCCTGATTCTGATCCTGGTTCTGATCCTTATTCTGATCCTGGTTCGGATCCTGATTTTGGTTCTGTTCCTGGTCCTGATCCTAATTCTGGTTCTGATCCTGGTTCTGGTTCTGATCCTGATACTGGTTCTGATCTTAGTTCTGATCCTGGTTCTGATCCTGATTCTGGTTCTGGTTCTGATCCTGGTTTGGATCCTGATCCTGATATTATTTCTTATCCTGGTTCTGATGCCAGTTCTGGTGCTCAGCCTGGTTCTGATCATGGTTCTGGTTCTGATCCTGATTCTGGTTTGGATCCTGTTCTTATGCTGGTTCGGATCCTGGTTCTGATCCTGGTTCTGATGCTGGTTCTGATCCTGGTTGTGGTTCTCAGCCTGGTTCTGGTTCTGATCCTAATTCTGGTTCTTATCCCAATTCTGATACTGATTTTGGTTCTGATCCTGGTTCTGATCCTGATTCTGATCTTGGTTCTGGTTCTGATCCTGGTTCTGATCCTGATCCTGGTTCTGATGTTGGTTCTGGTTCTGATCCTGGTTCTGATCCTGATTCTGGTTCTGGTTCTGATCCTGATTTTGATCCTGGTTCTGGCCCTGATCCTGATCCTGGTTCTGATCTTGGTTCTGCTTCTGATCCTAGTTCTGATCCTGATTCTGGTTCTGGTTCTGATCCTTATTTGGATCCTGATTCTGATATTAGTTTTGATCCTTATTCTGATCCTGATTCTGATCCTGGTTCTGATACCGATTCTGACCTTGGTTCTGGTTCTGATCCTGATTCTGATCCTGGTTCTGATCCTGATTCTGGTTGTGATCTTGGTTCTGGTTCTGATCCTGATTCTGGTTCTGATTCTGCTCCCATGCTTGTTCTGATGCTGTTTCTGATATTGGTACTGATTCTGATCCTGGTTCTGAGCTTGATTCTGATATTAGTTTTGATCTTTGTTCTGATCCTGATTCTGGTTCTGATCTTGGTTCTGGTTCTGATCCTGGATCTGATCCTGATTCTGATCCTGGTTCAGGTCCTGATTCTGATCCTGATTTTGGTTCTGTTCCTGGTCCTGATTCTGATTTTGGTTCTGATCCTGTTTCTGAACCCAATTCTGGTTCTGATCCTGGTTCTGATCCTGATTCTGATACCGATTCTGACCTTGGTTCTGGTTCTGATCCTGATTCTGATCCTGGTTCTGATCCTGATTCTGGTTGTGATCTTGGTTCTGGTTCTGATCCTGATTCTGGTTCTGATTCTGATCCTGATTCTGGTTCTGATTCTGCTCCTATGCTGGTTCTGATCCTAATTCTGGGTCTGGTTCTGATCCTGATTCTGATATTAGTTTTGATCCTGATTCTGATCCTGATTCTTTTTTAGATCCTGTTCTTATGCTGGTTCGGATCCTGGCACTGATGCTGGTTCTGATCCTGGTTGTGGTTCTCAGCCTGGTTCTGGTTCTGATCCTAATTCTGGTTCTTATCCCGATTTTGATCCTGATTTTGGTTCTGATCCTGGTCCTGATTCTGATCCTGGTTCTCATCCTGGTTCAGATCCTGATTCTGATTCTGATTCTGTTTCTGATCCTGATTCTGATCCTAATTCTGGTTCTGATCCTGATTCTGATCCTGGTTCTGATCCTAATTCTGGTTCTGATCCTGATTCTGATCCTGGTTCTGATCCTAATTCTGGTTCTGATCCCGATTCTGATCCTGATTCTGATCCTGATTTTGTTTTTTATCCTGTTCCTGGTCCTGATCCTAATTCTGGTTCTGATTCTGATCCTGGTTCTGATCCTTATTCTGATCCTGATTTTGGTTTTTATCCTGGTCCTGATTCTGATCCTGGTTCTGATCCTTATTGTGATCCTGGTTCGGATCCTGATTCTGATCCGGATTTTTGTTCTGGTTCTGATCCTGGTTCTGGGTCTGATCCTGGTTCTGATCTTGGTTCTGGTTCTGATCTTGGTTCTGATCCTGATTCTGGTTCTGTTCCTGGTTTGGATCCTGATTCTGATATTATTTTTTATCCTGGTTCTGATGCCGGTTCTGGTGCTCAGCCTGGATCTGATCATGGTTCTGGTTCTGATCCTGATTCTGGTTTGGATACTGTTCTTATGCTGGTTCGGATACTGGTTCGGATCCTGGTTCTGATCCTGATCCTGGTTTTGGTTCTCAGCCTGGTTCTGGTTCTGATCCTAATTCTGGTTCTTATCCCGATTCTGATCCTGATTTTGGTTCTGATCCTGGTCCTGATTCTGATCCTGGTTCTGATCCTGGTTCAGATCCTGATTCTGATCCTGATTTTGGTTCTGTTCCTGGTCCTGATTCCGATTCTGTTTCTGATCCTGATTCTGATCCTAATTCTGGTTCTGATCCTGATTCTGATCCTGGTTCTGATCCCGATTCTGATCCTGATTCTGATCCTGGTTCTGATCCTTATTCTGATCCTGGTTCGGATCCTGATTTTGGTTCTGTTCCTGGTCCTGATTCTGATTTTGGTTCTGATCCTGATTCTGAACCCAATTCTGGTTCTGATCCTGGTTCTGATCCTGATTCTGATACCGATTCTGACCTTGGTTCTGGTTCTGATCCTGATTCTGATCCTGGTTCTGATCCTGATTCTGGTTGTGATCTTGGTTCTGGTTCTGATCCTGATTCTGATCCTGGTCCTGATTCTGATTCTGGTTCTGATTCTGATCCTGTTCCTATGCTTGTTCTGATGCTGTTTCTGATATTGGTACTGATTCTGATCCTGGTTCTGAACTTGATTCTGATATTAATGTTGATCTTTGTTCTAATTCTGGTTCTGATCTTGGTTCTGGTTCTGATCCTGGTTCGGATCCTGATTTTGGTTCTGATCCTGGTCCTGATTCTGATCCTGGTTCAGATCCTAAATCTGATCCTGATTTTGGTTCTGTTCCTGGTCCTGATTCTGATCCTGGTTCTGGTTCTGATCCTGGTTCTGATCCTGGTCCTGATTCTGGTTCTGATCCTTATTCTGATCCTGATTTTGGTTCTGTTCCTGGTCCTGATTCTGGTTCAGATCCTGATTTTGGTTCTGTTCCTGGTCCTGATCCTAATTCTGGTTCTGATTCTGATCCTGGTTCTGATCCTTATTCTGATCCTGATTTTGGTTCTTATCCTGGTCCTGATTCTGATCCTGGTTCTGATCCTGGTTCAGATCCTGATTCTGATCCCGATTCTGATCCTGATTCTGATCCTGGTTCTGATCCTTATTCTGATCCTGGTTCGGATCCTGATTTTGGTTCTGTTCCTGGTCCTGATTCTGATTTTGGTTCTGATCCTGATTCTGAACCCAATTCTGGTTCTGATCCTGGTTCTGATCCTGATTCTGATACCGATTCTGACCTTGGTTCTGGTTCTGATCCTGATTCTGATCCTGGTTCTGATCCTGATTCTGGTTGTGATCTTGGTTCTGGTTCTGGTTCTGATCCTGATTCTGGTTCTGATTCTGATCCTGATTCTGGTTCTGATTCTGCTCCTATGCTGGTTCTGATCCTAATTCTGGGTCTGGTTCTGATCCTGATTCTGATATTAGTTTTGATCCTGATTCTGATCCTGATTCTTTTTTAGATCCTGTTCTTATGCTGGTTCGGATCCTGGCACTGATGCTGGTTCTGATCCTGGTTGTGGTTCTCAGCCTGGTTCTGGTTCTGATCCTAATTCTGGTTCTTATCCCGATTTTGATCCTGATTTTGGTTCTGATCCTGGTCCTGATTCTGATCCTGGTTCTCATCCTGGTTCAGATCCTGATTCTGATCCTGATTTTGGTTCATTTCCTGGTCCTGATTCTGATTCTGATTCTGATTCTGTTTCTGATCCTGATTCTGATCCTAATTCTGGTTCTGATCCTGATTCTGATCCTGGTTCTGATCCTAATTCTGGTTCTGATCCTGATTCTGATCCTGGTTCTGATCCTAATTCTGGTTCTGATCCCGATTCTGATCCTGATTCTGATCCTGATTTTGTTTTTTATCCTGTTCCTGGTCCTGATCCTAATTCTGGTTCTGATTCTGATCCTGGTTCTGATCCTTATTCTGATCCTGATTTTGGTTTTTATCCTGGTCCTGATTCTGATCCTGGTTCTGATCCTTATTGTGATCCTGGTTCGGATCCTGATTCTGATCCGGATTTTTGTTCTGGTTCTGATCCTGGTTCTGGGTCTGATCCTGGTTCTGATCTTGGTTCTGGTTCTGATCTTGGTTCTGATCCTGATTCTGGTTCTGTTCCTGGTTTGGATCCTGATTCTGATATTATTTTTTATCCTGGTTCTGATGCCGGTTCTGGTGCTCAGCCTGGATCTGATCATGGTTCTGGTTCTGATCCTGATTCTGGTTTGGATACTGTTCTTATGCTGGTTCGGATACTGGTTCGGATCCTGGTTCTGATCCTGATCCTGGTTTTGGTTCTCAGCCTGGTTCTGGTTCTGATCCTAATTCTGGTTCTTATCCCGATTCTGATCCTGATTTTGGTTCTGATCCTGGTCCTGATTCTGATCCTGGTTCTGATCCTGGTTCAGATCCTGATTCTGATCCTGATTTTGGTTCTGTTCCTGGTCCTGATTCCGATTCTGTTTCTGATCCTGATTCTGATCCTAATTCTGGTTCTGATCCTGATTCTGATCCTGGTTCTGATCCCGATTCTGATCCTGATTCTGATCCTGGTTCTGATCCTTATTCTGATCCTGGTTCGGATCCTGATTTTGGTTCTGTTCCTGGTCCTGATTCTGATTCTGATTCTGATTCTGATTCTGATTCTGATTCTGGTTCTGATCCTGATTCTGGTTCTGATCCTGGTCCTGATTCTGGTTCTGATCTTGGTTCTGGTTCTGATCCTGGTTTGGAGCCTGATTTTGATATTAGTTTTGATCCTGATTTTGATTCTGGTTCTGATCCTGGTTCTGATACCGATTCTGACCTTGGTTCTGGTTCTGATTCTCATTCTGATCCTAGTTCTGATACCGATTCTGACCTTGGTTCTGGTTCTGATCCTGATTCTGATCCTGGTTCTGATCCTGACTCTGGTTGTGATCTTGGTTCTGGTTCTGATCCTGATTCTGGTTCTGATCCTGCTCCTATGCTTGTTCTGATGCTGTTTCTGATATTGGTACTGATTCTGATCCTGGTTATGAGCTTGATTCTGATATTAGTTTTGATCTTTGTTCTGATCCTGATTCTGGTTCTGATCTTGGTTCTGGTTCTGATCCTGGTTCGGATCCTGATTCTAATATTATTTTTTATCCTGGTTCTGATGTCGGTTCTGGTGCTCAGCCTGGATCTGATCATGGTTCTGGTTCTGATCCTGATTCTGGTTTGGATACTGTTCTTATGCTGGTTCGGATACTGGTTCGGATCCTGGTTCTGATCCTGATCCTGATCCTGGTTGTGGTTCTCAGCCTGGTTCTGGTTCTGATCCTAATTCTGGTTCTTATCCCGATTCTGATCCTGATTTTGGTTCTGATCCTGGTCCTGATTCTGATCCTGGTTCTGATCCTGGTTCAGATCCTGATTCTGATCCTGATTTTGGTTCTGTTCCTGGTCCTGATTCCGATTCTGTTTCTGATCCTGATTCTGATCCTAATTCTGGTTCTGATCCTGATTCTGATCCTGGTTCTGATCCCGATTCTGATCCTGATTCTGATCCTGGTTCTGATCCTTATTCTGATCCTGGTTCGGATCCTGATTTTGGTTCTGTTCCTGGTCCTGATCCTAATTCTGGTTCTGATCCTGGTTCTGGTTCTGATCCTGATACTGGTTCTGATCTTAGTTCTGATCCTGGTTCTGATCCTGATTCTGGTTCTGGTTCTGATCCTGGTTTGGATCCTGATCCTGATATTATTTCTTATCCTGGTTCTGATGCCAGTTCTGGTGCTCAGCCTGGTTCTGATCATGGTTCTGGTTCTGATCCTGATTCTGGTTTGGATCCTGTTCTTATGCTGGTTCGGATCCTGGTTCTGATCCTGGTTCTGATGCTGGTTCTGATCCTGGTTGTGGTTCTCAGCCTGGTTCTGGTTCTGATCCTAATTCTGGTTCTTATCCCAATTCTGATACTGATTTTGGTTCTGATCCTGGTTCTGATCCTGATTCTGATCTTGGTTCTGGTTCTGATCCTGGTTCTGATCCTGATCCTGGTTCTGATGTTGGTTCTGGTTCTGATCCTGGTTCTGATCCTGATTCTGGTTCTGGTTCTGATCCTGATTTTGATCCTGGTTCTGGCCCTGATCCTGATCCTGGTTCTGATCTTGGTTCTGCTTCTGATCCTAGTTCTGATCCTGATTCTGGTTCTGGTTCTGATCCTTATTTGGATCCTGATTCTGATATTAGTTTTGATCCTTATTCTGATCCTGATTCTGATCCTGGTTCTGATACCGATTCTGACCTTGGTTCTGGTTCTGATCCTGATTCTGATCCTGGTTCTGATCCTGATTCTGGTTGTGATCTTGGTTCTGGTTCTGATCCTGATTCTGGTTCTGATTCTGCTCCCATGCTTGTTCTGATGCTGTTTCTGATATTGGTACTGATTCTGATCCTGGTTCTGAGCTTGATTCTGATATTAGTTTTGATCTTTGTTCTGATCCTGATTCTGGTTCTGATCTTGGTTCTGGTTCTGATCCTGGATCTGATCCTGATTCTGATCCTGGTTCAGGTCCTGATTCTGATCCTGATTTTGGTTCTGTTCCTGGTCCTGATTCTGATTTTGGTTCTGATCCTGTTTCTGAACCCAATTCTGGTTCTGATCCTGGTTCTGATCCTGATTCTGATACCGATTCTGACCTTGGTTCTGGTTCTGATCCTGATTCTGATCCTGGTTCTGATCCTGATTCTGGTTGTGATCTTGGTTCTGGTTCTGATCCTGATTCTGGTTCTGATTCTGATCCTGATTCTGGTTCTGATTCTGCTCCTATGCTGGTTCTGATCCTAATTCTGGGTCTGGTTCTGATCCTGATTCTGATATTAGTTTTGATCCTGATTCTGATCCTGATTCTTTTTTAGATCCTGTTCTTATGCTGGTTCGGATCCTGGCACTGATGCTGGTTCTGATCCTGGTTGTGGTTCTCAGCCTGGTTCTGGTTCTGATCCTAATTCTGGTTCTTATCCCGATTTTGATCCTGATTTTGGTTCTGATCCTGGTCCTGATTCTGATCCTGGTTCTCATCCTGGTTCAGATCCTGATTCTGATTCTGATTCTGTTTCTGATCCTGATTCTGATCCTAATTCTGGTTCTGATCCTGATTCTGATCCTGGTTCTGATCCTAATTCTGGTTCTGATCCTGATTCTGATCCTGGTTCTGATCCTAATTCTGGTTCTGATCCCGATTCTGATCCTGATTCTGATCCTGATTTTGTTTTTTATCCTGTTCCTGGTCCTGATCCTAATTCTGGTTCTGATTCTGATCCTGGTTCTGATCCTTATTCTGATCCTGATTTTGGTTTTTATCCTGGTCCTGATTCTGATCCTGGTTCTGATCCTTATTGTGATCCTGGTTCGGATCCTGATTCTGATCCGGATTTTTGTTCTGGTTCTGATCCTGGTTCTGGGTCTGATCCTGGTTCTGATCTTGGTTCTGGTTCTGATCTTGGTTCTGATCCTGATTCTGGTTCTGTTCCTGGTTTGGATCCTGATTCTGATATTATTTTTTATCCTGGTTCTGATGCCGGTTCTGGTGCTCAGCCTGGATCTGATCATGGTTCTGGTTCTGATCCTGATTCTGGTTTGGATACTGTTCTTATGCTGGTTCGGATACTGGTTCGGATCCTGGTTCTGATCCTGATCCTGGTTTTGGTTCTCAGCCTGGTTCTGGTTCTGATCCTAATTCTGGTTCTTATCCCGATTCTGATCCTGATTTTGGTTCTGATCCTGGTCCTGATTCTGATCCTGGTTCTGATCCTGGTTCAGATCCTGATTCTGATCCTGATTTTGGTTCTGTTCCTGGTCCTGATTCCGATTCTGTTTCTGATCCTGATTCTGATCCTAATTCTGGTTCTGATCCTGATTCTGATCCTGGTTCTGATCCCGATTCTGATCCTGATTCTGATCCTGGTTCTGATCCTTATTCTGATCCTGGTTCGGATCCTGATTTTGGTTCTGTTCCTGGTCCTGATTCTGATTTTGGTTCTGATCCTGATTTTGTTTTTTATCCTGTTCCTGGTCCTGATCCTAATTCTGGTTCTGATTCTGATCCTGGTTCTGATCCTTATTCTGATCCTGATTTTGGTTTTTATCCTGGTCCTGATTCTGATCCTGGTTCTGATCCTTATTGTGATCCTGGTTCGGATCCTGATTCTGATCCGGATTTTTGTTCTGGTTCTGATCCTGGTTCTGGGTCTGATCCTGGTTCTGATCTTGGTTCTGGTTCTGATCTTGGTTCTGATCCTGATTCTGGTTCTGTTCCTGGTTTGGATCCTGATTCTGATATTATTTTTTATCCTGGTTCTGATGCCGGTTCTGGTGCTCAGCCTGGATCTGATCATGGTTCTGGTTCTGATCCTGATTCTGGTTTGGATACTGTTCTTATGCTGGTTCGGATACTGGTTCGGATCCTGGTTCTGATCCTGATCCTGGTTTTGGTTCTCAGCCTGGTTCTGGTTCTGATCCTAATTCTGGTTCTTATCCCGATTCTGATCCTGATTTTGGTTCTGATCCTGGTCCTGATTCTGATCCTGGTTCTGATCCTGGTTCAGATCCTGATTCTGATCCTGATTTTGGTTCTGTTCCTGGTCCTGATTCCGATTCTGTTTCTGATCCTGATTCTGATCCTAATTCTGGTTCTGATCCTGATTCTGATCCTGGTTCTGATCCCGATTCTGATCCTGATTCTGATCCTGGTTCTGATCCTTATTCTGATCCTGGTTCGGATCCTGATTTTGGTTCTGTTCCTGGTCCTGATTCTGATTTTGGTTCTGATCCTGATTCTGAACCCAATTCTGGTTCTGATCCTGGTTCTGATCCTGATTCTGATACCGATTCTGACCTTGGTTCTGGTTCTGATCCTGATTCTGATCCTGGTTCTGATCCTGATTCTGGTTGTGATCTTGGTTCTGGTTCTGATCCTGATTCTGATCCTGGTCCTGA
The DNA here is from genome assembly GCF_933228915.1 of Telmatherina bonti. Taxonomy (NCBI): domain Eukaryota; kingdom Metazoa; phylum Chordata; class Actinopteri; order Atheriniformes; family Telmatherinidae; genus Telmatherina; species Telmatherina bonti. The sequence goes on along the minus strand of NC_136627.1, from coordinate 240,605 downwards.
TTCTGATTCTGGTTCTGATTCTGATCCTGTTCCTATGCTTGTTCTGATGCTGTTTCTGATATTGGTACTGATTCTGATCCTGGTTCTGAACTTGATTCTGATATTAATGTTGATCTTTGTTCTAATTCTGGTTCTGATCTTGGTTCTGGTTCTGATCCTGGTTCGGATCCTGATTTTGGTTCTGATCCTGGTCCTGATTCTGATCCTGGTTCAGATCCTAAATCTGATCCTGATTTTGGTTCTGTTCCTGGTCCTGATTCTGATCCTGGTTCTGGTTCTGATCCTGGTTCTGATCCTGGTCCTGATTCTGGTTCTGATCCTTATTCTGATCCTGATTTTGGTTCTGTTCCTGGTCCTGATTCTGGTTCAGATCCTGATTTTGGTTCTGTTCCTGGTCCTGATCCTAATTCTGGTTCTGATTCTGATCCTGGTTCTGATCCTTATTCTGATCCTGATTTTGGTTCTTATCCTGGTCCTGATTCTGATCCTGGTTCTGATCCTTATTGTGATCCTGGTTCGGATCCTGATTCTGATCCGGATTTTTGTTCTGGTTCTGATCCTGGTTCTGGGTCTGATCCTGGTTCTGATCTTGGTTCTGGTTCTGATCTTGGTTCTGATCCTGATTCTGGTTCTGTTCCTGGTTTGGATCCTGATTCTGATATTATTTTTTATCCTGGTTCTGATGCCGGTTCTGGTGCTCAGCCTGGATCTGATCATGGTTCTGGTTCTGATCCTGATTCTGGTTTGGATACTGTTCTTATGCTGGTTCGGATACTGGTTCGGATCCTGGTTCTGATCCTGATCCTGGTTTTGGTTCTCAGCCTGGTTCTGGTTCTGATCCTAATTCTGGTTCTTATCCCGATTCTGATCCTGATTTTGGTTCTGATCCTGGTCCTGATTCTGATCCTGGTTCTGATCCTGGTTCAGATCCTGATTCTGATCCTGATTTTGGTTCTGTTCCTGGTCCTGATTCCGATTCTGTTTCTGATCCTGATTCTGATCCTAATTCTGGTTCTGATCCTGATTCTGATCCTGGTTCTGATCCCGATTCTGATCCTGATTCTGATCCTGGTTCTGATCCTTATTCTGATCCTGGTTCGGATCCTGATTTTGGTTCTGTTCCTGGTCCTGATTCTGATTTTGGTTCTGATCCTGATTCTGAACCCAATTCTGGTTCTGATCCTGGTTCTGATCCTGATTCTGATACCGATTCTGACCTTGGTTCTGGTTCTGATCCTGATTCTGATCCTGGTTCTGATCCTGATTCTGGTTGTGATCTTGGTTCTGGTTCTGATCCTGATTCTGGTTCTGATTCTGATCCTGATTCTGGTTCTGATTCTGCTCCTATGCTGGTTCTGATCCTAATTCTGGGTCTGGTTCTGATCCTGATTCTGATATTAGTTTTGATCCTGATTCTGATCCTGATTCTTTTTTAGATCCTGTTCTTATGCTGGTTCGGATCCTGGCACTGATGCTGGTTCTGATCCTGGTTGTGGTTCTCAGCCTGGTTCTGGTTCTGATCCTAATTCTGGTTCTTATCCCGATTTTGATCCTGATTTTGGTTCTGATCCTGGTCCTGATTCTGATCCTGGTTCTCATCCTGGTTCAGATCCTGATTCTGATCCTGATTTTGGTTCATTTCCTGGTCCTGATTCTGATTCTGATTCTGATTCTGTTTCTGATCCTGATTCTGATCCTAATTCTGGTTCTGATCCTGATTCTGATCCTGGTTCTGATCCTAATTCTGGTTCTGATCCTGATTCTGATCCTGGTTCTGATCCTAATTCTGGTTCTGATCCCGATTCTGATCCTGATTCTGATCCTGATTTTGTTTTTTATCCTGTTCCTGGTCCTGATCCTAATTCTGGTTCTGATTCTGATCCTGGTTCTGATCCTTATTCTGATCCTGATTTTGGTTTTTATCCTGGTCCTGATTCTGATCCTGGTTCTGATCCTTATTGTGATCCTGGTTCGGATCCTGATTCTGATCCGGATTTTTGTTCTGGTTCTGATCCTGGTTCTGGGTCTGATCCTGGTTCTGATCTTGGTTCTGGTTCTGATCTTGGTTCTGATCCTGATTCTGGTTCTGTTCCTGGTTTGGATCCTGATTCTGATATTATTTTTTATCCTGGTTCTGATGCCGGTTCTGGTGCTCAGCCTGGATCTGATCATGGTTCTGGTTCTGATCCTGATTCTGGTTTGGATACTGTTCTTATGCTGGTTCGGATACTGGTTCGGATCCTGGTTCTGATCCTGATCCTGGTTTTGGTTCTCAGCCTGGTTCTGGTTCTGATCCTAATTCTGGTTCTTATCCCGATTCTGATCCTGATTTTGGTTCTGATCCTGGTCCTGATTCTGATCCTGGTTCTGATCCTGGTTCAGATCCTGATTCTGATCCTGATTTTGGTTCTGTTCCTGGTCCTGATTCCGATTCTGTTTCTGATCCTGATTCTGATCCTAATTCTGGTTCTGATCCTGATTCTGATCCTGGTTCTGATCCCGATTCTGATCCTGATTCTGATCCTGGTTCTGATCCTTATTCTGATCCTGGTTCGGATCCTGATTTTGGTTCTGTTCCTGGTCCTGATTCTGATTTTGGTTCTGATCCTGATTCTGAACCCAATTCTGGTTCTGATCCTGGTTCTGATCCTGATTCTGATACCGATTCTGACCTTGGTTCTGGTTCTGATCCTGATTCTGATCCTGGTTCTGATCCTGATTCTGGTTGTGATCTTTGTTCTGGTTCTGATCCTGATTCTGGTTCTGATTCTGATCCTGATTCTGGTTCTGATTCTGCTCCTATGCTGGTTCTGATCCTAATTCTGGGTCTGGTTCTGATCCTGATTCTGATATTAGTTTTGATCCTGATTCTGATCCTGATTCTTTTTTAGATCCTGTTCTTATGCTGGTTCGGATCCTGGCACTGATGCTGGTTCTGATCCTGGTTGTGGTTCTCAGCCTGGTTCTGGTTCTGATCCTAATTCTGGTTCTTATCCCGATTTTGATCCTGATTTTGGTTCTGATCCTGGTCCTGATTCTGATCCTGGTTCTCATCCTGGTTCAGATCCTGATTCTGATCCTGATTTTGGTTCATTTCCTGGTCCTGATTCTGATTCTGATTCTGTTTCTGATCCTGATTCTGATCCTAATTCTGGTTCTGATCCTGATTCTGATCCTGGTTCTGATCCTAATTCTGGTTCTGATCCCGATTCTGATCCTGATTCTGATCCTGATTTTGTTTTTTATCCTGGTCCTGATGCCGGTTCTGGTGCTCAGCCTGGATCTGATCCTGATTCTGGTTCTGATCCTGATTCTGGTTTGGATACTGTTCTTATGCTGGTTCGGATACTGGTTCGGATCCTGGTTCTGATCCTGATCCTGATCCTGGTTGTGGTTCTCAGCCTGGTTCTGGTTCTGATCCTAATTCTGGTTCTTATCCCGATTCTGATCCTGATTTTGGTTCTGATCCTGGTCCTGATTCTCATCCTGGTTCTGATCCTGGTTCAGATCCTGATTCTGATCCTGATTTTGGTTCTGTTCCTGGTCCTGATTCCGATTCTGTTTCTGATCCTGATTCTGATCCTAATTCTGGTTCTGATCCTGATTCTGATCCTGGTTCTGATCCCGATTCTGATCCTGATTCTGATCCTGGTTCTGATCCTTATTCTGATCCTGGTTCGGATCCTGATTTTGGTTCTGTTCCTGGTCCTGATCCTAATTCTGGTTCTGATCCTGGTTCTGGTTCTGATCCTGATACTGGTTCTGATCTTGGTTCTGATCCTGGTTCTGATCCTGATTCTGGTTCTGGTTCTGATCCTGGTTTGGATCCTGATCCTGATATTATTTCTTATCCTGGTTCTGATGCCAGTTCTGGTGCTCAGCCTGGTTCTGATCATGGTTCTGGTTCTGATCCTGATTCTGGTTTGGATCCTGTTCTTATGCTGGTTCGGATCCTGGTTCTGATCCTGGTTCTGATGCCGGTTCTGATCCTGGTTGTGGTTCTCAGCCTGGTTCTGGTTCTGATCCTAATTCTGGTTCTTATCCCAATTCTGATCCTGATTTTGGTTCTGATCCTGGTTCTGATCCTGATTCTGATCTTGGTTCTGGTTCTGATCCTGGTTCTGATCCTGATCCTGGTTCTGATGTTGGTTCTGGTTCTGATCCTGGTTCTGATCCTGATTCTGGTTCTGGTTCTGATCCTGATTTTGATCCTGGTTCTGGCCCTGATCCTGATCCTGGTTCTGATCTTGGTTCTGCTTCTGATCCTAGTTCTGATCCTGATTCTGGTTCTGGTTCTGATCCTTATTTGGATCCTGATTCTGATATTAGTTTTGATCCTTATTCTGATCCTGATTCTGATCCTGGTTCTGATACCGATTCTGACCTTGGTTCTGGTTCTGATCCTGATTCTGATCCTGGTTCTGATCCTGATTCTGGTTGTGATCTTGGTTCTGGTTCTGATCCTGATTCTGGTTCTGATTCTGCTCCCATGCTTGTTCTGATGCTGTTTCTGATATTGGTACTGATTCTGATCCTGGTTCTGAGCTTGATTCTGATATTAGTTTTGATCTTTGTTCTGATCCTGATTCTGGTTCTGATCTTGGTTCTGGTTCTGATCCTGGATCTGATCCTGATTCTGATCCTGGTTCAGGTCCTGATTCTGATCCTGATTTTGGTTCTGTTCCTGGTCCTGATTCTGATTTTGGTTCTGATCCTGATTCTGAACCCAATTCTGGTTCTGATCCTGGTTCTGATCCTGATTCTGATACCGATTCTGACCTTGGTTCTGGTTCTGATCCTGATTCTGATCCTGGTTCTGATCCTGATTCTGGTTGTGATCTTGGTTCTGGTTCTGATCCTGATTCTGGTTCTGATTCTGATCCTGATTCTGGTTCTGATTCTGCTCCTATGCTGGTTCTGATCCTAATTCTGGGTCTGGTTCTGATCCTGATTCTGATATTAGTTTTGATCCTGATTCTGATCCTGATTCTTTTTTAGATCCTGTTCTTATGCTGGTTCGGATCCTGGCACTGATGCTGGTTCTGATCCTGGTTGTGGTTCTCAGCCTGGTTCTGGTTCTGATCCTAATTCTGGTTCTTATCCCGATTTTGATCCTGATTTTGGTTCTGATCCTGGTCCTGATTCTGATCCTGGTTCTCATCCTGGTTCAGATCCTGATTCTGATCCTGATTTTGGTTCATTTCCTGGTCCTGATTCTGATTCTGATTCTGATTCTGTTTCTGATCCTGATTCTGATCCTAATTCTGGTTCTGATCCTGATTCTGATCCTGGTTCTGATCCTAATTCTGGTTCTGATCCTGATTCTGATCCTGGTTCTGATCCTAATTCTGGTTCTGATCCCGATTCTGATCCTGATTCTGATCCTGATTTTGTTTTTTATCCTGTTCCTGGTCCTGATCCTAATTCTGGTTCTGATTCTGATCCTGGTTCTGATCCTTATTCTGATCCTGATTTTGGTTTTTATCCTGGTCCTGATTCTGATCCTGGTTCTGATCCTTATTGTGATCCTGGTTCGGATCCTGATTCTGATCCGGATTTTTGTTCTGGTTCTGATCCTGGTTCTGGGTCTGATCCTGGTTCTGATCTTGGTTCTGGTTCTGATCTTGGTTCTGATCCTGATTCTGGTTCTGTTCCTGGTTTGGATCCTGATTCTGATATTATTTTTTATCCTGGTTCTGATGCCGGTTCTGGTGCTCAGCCTGGATCTGATCATGGTTCTGGTTCTGATCCTGATTCTGGTTTGGATACTGTTCTTATGCTGGTTCGGATACTGGTTCGGATCCTGGTTCTGATCCTGATCCTGGTTTTGGTTCTCAGCCTGGTTCTGGTTCTGATCCTAATTCTGGTTCTTATCCCGATTCTGATCCTGATTTTGGTTCTGATCCTGGTCCTGATTCTGATCCTGGTTCTGATCCTGGTTCAGATCCTGATTCTGATCCTGATTTTGGTTCTGTTCCTGGTCCTGATTCCGATTCTGTTTCTGATCCTGATTCTGATCCTAATTCTGGTTCTGATCCTGATTCTGATCCTGGTTCTGATCCCGATTCTGATCCTGATTCTGATCCTGGTTCTGATCCTTATTCTGATCCTGGTTCGGATCCTGATTTTGGTTCTGTTCCTGGTCCTGATTCTGATTTTGGTTCTGATCCTGATTCTGAACCCAATTCTGGTTCTGATCCTGGTTCTGATCCTGATTCTGATACCGATTCTGACCTTGGTTCTGGTTCTGATCCTGATTCTGATCCTGGTTCTGATCCTGATTCTGGTTGTGATCTTTGTTCTGGTTCTGATCCTGATTCTGGTTCTGATTCTGATCCTGATTCTGGTTCTGATTCTGCTCCTATGCTGGTTCTGATCCTAATTCTGGGTCTGGTTCTGATCCTGATTCTGATATTAGTTTTGATCCTGATTCTGATCCTGATTCTTTTTTAGATCCTGTTCTTATGCTGGTTCGGATCCTGGCACTGATGCTGGTTCTGATCCTGGTTGTGGTTCTCAGCCTGGTTCTGGTTCTGATCCTAATTCTGGTTCTTATCCCGATTTTGATCCTGATTTTGGTTCTGATCCTGGTCCTGATTCTGATCCTGGTTCTCATCCTGGTTCAGATCCTGATTCTGATCCTGATTTTGGTTCATTTCCTGGTCCTGATTCTGATTCTGATTCTGTTTCTGATCCTGATTCTGATCCTAATTCTGGTTCTGATCCTGATTCTGATCCTGGTTCTGATCCTAATTCTGGTTCTGATCCCGATTCTGATCCTGATTCTGATCCTGATTTTGTTTTTTATCCTGGTCCTGATGCCGGTTCTGGTGCTCAGCCTGGATCTGATCCTGATTCTGGTTCTGATCCTGATTCTGGTTTGGATACTGTTCTTATGCTGGTTCGGATACTGGTTCGGATCCTGGTTCTGATCCTGATCCTGATCCTGGTTGTGGTTCTCAGCCTGGTTCTGGTTCTGATCCTAATTCTGGTTCTTATCCCGATTCTGATCCTGATTTTGGTTCTGATCCTGGTCCTGATTCTCATCCTGGTTCTGATCCTGGTTCAGATCCTGATTCTGATCCTGATTTTGGTTCTGTTCCTGGTCCTGATTCCGATTCTGTTTCTGATCCTGATTCTGATCCTAATTCTGGTTCTGATCCTGATTCTGATCCTGGTTCTGATCCCGATTCTGATCCTGATTCTGATCCTGGTTCTGATCCTTATTCTGATCCTGGTTCGGATCCTGATTTTGGTTCTGTTCCTGGTCCTGATCCTAATTCTGGTTCTGATCCTGGTTCTGGTTCTGATCCTGATACTGGTTCTGATCTTGGTTCTGATCCTGGTTCTGATCCTGATTCTGGTTCTGGTTCTGATCCTGGTTTGGATCCTGATCCTGATATTATTTCTTATCCTGGTTCTGATGCCAGTTCTGGTGCTCAGCCTGGTTCTGATCATGGTTCTGGTTCTGATCCTGATTCTGGTTTGGATCCTGTTCTTATGCTGGTTCGGATCCTGGTTCTGATCCTGGTTCTGATGCCGGTTCTGATCCTGGTTGTGGTTCTCAGCCTGGTTCTGGTTCTGATCCTAATTCTGGTTCTTATCCCAATTCTGATCCTGATTTTGGTTCTGATCCTGGTTCTGATCCTGATTCTGATCTTGGTTCTGGTTCTGATCCTGGTTCTGATCCTGATCCTGGTTCTGATGTTGGTTCTGGTTCTGATCCTGGTTCTGATCCTGATTCTGGTTCTGGTTCTGATCCTGATTTTGATCCTGGTTCTGGCCCTGATCCTGATCCTGGTTCTGATCTTGGTTCTGCTTCTGATCCTAGTTCTGATCCTGATTCTGGTTCTGGTTCTGATCCTTATTTGGATCCTGATTCTGATATTAGTTTTGATCCTTATTCTGATCCTGATTCTGATCCTGGTTCTGATACCGATTCTGACCTTGGTTCTGGTTCTGATCCTGATTCTGATCCTGGTTCTGATCCTGATTCTGGTTGTGATCTTGGTTCTGGTTCTGATCCTGATTCTGGTTCTGATTCTGCTCCCATGCTTGTTCTGATGCTGTTTCTGATATTGGTACTGATTCTGATCCTGGTTCTGAGCTTGATTCTGATATTAGTTTTGATCTTTGTTCTGATCCTGATTCTGGTTCTGATCTTGGTTCTGGTTCTGATCCTGGATCTGATCCTGATTCTGATCCTGGTTCAGGTCCTGATTCTGATCCTGATTTTGGTTCTGTTCCTGGTCCTGATTCTGATTTTGGTTCTGATCCTGATTCTGAACCCAATTCTGGTTCTGATCCTGGTTCTGATCCTGATTCTGATACCGATTCTGACCTTGGTTCTGGTTCTGATCCTGATTCTGATCCTGGTTCTGATCCTGATTCTGGTTGTGATCTTGGTTCTGGTTCTGATCCTGATTCTGGTTCTGATTCTGATCCTGATTCTGGTTCTGATTCTGCTCCTATGCTGGTTCTGATCCTAATTCTGGGTCTGGTTCTGATCCTGATTCTGATATTAGTTTTGATCCTGATTCTGATCCTGATTCTTTTTTAGATCCTGTTCTTATGCTGGTTCGGATCCTGGCACTGATGCTGGTTCTGATCCTGGTTGTGGTTCTCAGCCTGGTTCTGGTTCTGATCCTAATTCTGGTTCTTATCCCGATTTTGATCCTGATTTTGGTTCTGATCCTGGTCCTGATTCTGATCCTGGTTCTCATCCTGGTTCAGATCCTGATTCTGATCCTGATTTTGGTTCATTTCCTGGTCCTGATTCTGATTCTGATTCTGATTCTGTTTCTGATCCTGATTCTGATCCTAATTCTGGTTCTGATCCTGATTCTGATCCTGGTTCTGATCCTAATTCTGGTTCTGATCCCGATTCTGATCCTGATTCTGATCCTGATTTTGTTTTTTATCCTGGTCCTGATTCTGATCCTGGTTCTGATCCTTATTCTGATCCTGGTTCTGATCCTGATTCTGGTTGTGATCTTGGTTCTGCTTCTGGTCCTGATTCTGATCGTGGTTCGGATCCTGGTTCTGGTTCTGATTCTGATCCTGGTTCTGATCCTAATTCTGGTTCTGATCCTAATTCTGGTTCTGATCCTGGTCCTGATTCTGATCCTGGCCCTGATTCTGATTCTGGTTCTGATTCTGATCCTGTTCCTATGCTTGTTCTGATGCTGTTTCTGATATTGGTACTGATTCTGATCCTGGTTCTGAACTTGATTCTGATATTAATGTTGATCTTTGTTCTGATTCTGGTTCTGATCTTGGTTCTGGTTCTGATCCTGGTTCGGATCCTGATTTTGGTTCTGATCCTGGTCCTGATTCTGATCCTGGTTCAGATCCTAAATCTGATCCTGATTTTGGTTCTGTTCCTGGTCCTGATTCTGATCCTGGTTCTGGTTCTGATCCTGGTTCTGATCCTGGTCCTGATTCTGGTTCTGATCCTTATTCTGATCCTGATTTTGGTTCTGTTCCTGGTCCTGATTCTGGTTCAGATCCTGATTTTGGTTCTGTTCCTGGTCCTGATCCTAATTCTGGTTCTGATTCTGATCCTGGTTCTGATCCTTATTCTGATCCTGATTTTGGTTCTTATCCTGGTCCTGATTCTGATCCTGGTTCTGATCCTTATTGTGATCCTGGTTCGGATCCTGATTCTGATCCGGATTTTTGTTCTGGTTCTGATCCTGGTTCTGGGTCTGATCCTGGTTCTGATCTTGGTTCTGGTTCTGATCTTGGTTCTGATCCTGATTCTGGTTCTGTTCCTGGTTTGGATCCTGATTCTGATATTATTTTTTATCCTGGTTCTGATGCCGGTTCTGGTGCTCAGCCTGGATCTGATCATGGTTCTGGTTCTGATCCTGATTCTGGTTTGGATACTGTTCTTATGCTGGTTCGGATACTGGTTCGGATCCTGGTTCTGATCCTGATCCTGGTTTTGGTTCTCAGCCTGGTTCTGGTTCTGATCCTAATTCTGGTTCTTATCCCGATTCTGATCCTGATTTTGGTTCTGATCCTGGTCCTGATTCTGATCCTGGTTCTGATCCTGGTTCAGATCCTGATTCTGATCCTGATTTTGGTTCTGTTCCTGGTCCTGATTCCGATTCTGTTTCTGATCCTGATTCTGATCCTAATTCTGGTTCTGATCCTGATTCTGATCCTGGTTCTGATCCCGATTCTGATCCTGATTCTGATCCTGGTTCTGATCCTTATTCTGATCCTGGTTCGGATCCTGATTTTGGTTCTGTTCCTGGTCCTGATTCTGATTTTGGTTCTGATCCTGATTCTGAACCCAATTCTGGTTCTGATCCTGGTTCTGATCCTGATTCTGATACCGATTCTGACCTTGGTTCTGGTTCTGATCCTGATTCTGATCCTGGTTCTGATCCTGATTCTGGTTGTGATCTTGGTTCTGGTTCTGATCCTGATTCTGGTTCTGATTCTGATCCTGATTCTGGTTCTGATTCTGCTCCTATGCTGGTTCTGATCCTAATTCTGGGTCTGGTTCTGATCCTGATTCTGATATTAGTTTTGATCCTGATTCTGATCCTGATTCTTTTTTAGATCCTGTTCTTATGCTGGTTCGGATCCTGGCACTGATGCTGGTTCTGATCCTGGTTGTGGTTCTCAGCCTGGTTCTGGTTCTGATCCTAATTCTGGTTCTTATCCCGATTTTGATCCTGATTTTGGTTCTGATCCTGGTCCTGATTCTGATCCTGGTTCTCATCCTGGTTCAGATCCTGATTCTGATCCTGATTTTGGTTCATTTTCTGATCCCGATTCTGATCCTGATTCTGATCCTGATTTTGTTTTTTATCCTGGTCCTGATGCCGGTTCTGGTGCTCAGCCTGGATCTGATCCTGATTCTGGTTCTGATCCTGATTCTGGTTTGGATACTGTTCTTATGCTGGTTCGGATACTGGTTCGGATCCTGGTTCTGATCCTGATCCTGATCCTGGTTGTGGTTCTCAGCCTGGTTCTGGTTCTGATCCTAATTCTGGTTCTTATCCCGATTCTGATCCTGATTTTGGTTCTGATCCTGGTCCTGATTCTCATCCTGGTTCTGATCCTGGTTCAGATCCTGATTCTGATCCTGATTTTGGTTCTGTTCCTGGTCCTGATTCCGATTCTGTTTCTGATCCTGATTCTGATCCTAATTCTGGTTCTGATCCTGATTCTGATCCTGGTTCTGATCCCGATTCTGATCCTGATTCTGATCCTGGTTCTGATCCTTATTCTGATCCTGGTTCGGATCCTGATTTTGGTTCTGTTCCTGGTCCTGATCCTAATTCTGGTTCTGATCCTGGTTCTGGTTCTGATCCTGATACTGGTTCTGATCTTGGTTCTGATCCTGGTTCTGATCCTGATTCTGGTTCTGGTTCTGATCCTGGTTTGGATCCTGATCCTGATATTATTTCTTATCCTGGTTCTGATGCCAGTTCTGGTGCTCAGCCTGGTTCTGATCATGGTTCTGGTTCTGATCCTGATTCTGGTTTGGATCCTGTTCTTATGCTGGTTCGGATCCTGGTTCTGATCCTGGTTCTGATGCTGGTTCTGATCCTGGTTGTGGTTCTCAGCCTGGTTCTGGTTCTGATCCTAATTCTGGTTCTTATCCCAATTCTGATACTGATTTTGGTTCTGATCCTGGTTCTGATCCTGATTCTGATCTTGGTTCTGGTTCTGATCCTGGTTCTGATCCTGATCCTGGTTCTGATGTTGGTTCTGGTTCTGATCCTGGTTCTGATCCTGATTCTGGTTCTGGTTCTGATCCTGATTTTGATCCTGGTTCTGGCCCTGATCCTGATCCTGGTTCTGATCTTGGTTCTTCTTCTGATCCTAGTTCTGATCCTGATTCTGGTTCTGGTTCTGATCCTTATTTGGATCCTGATTCTGATATTAGTTTTGATCCTTATTCTGATCCTGATTCTGATCCTGGTTCTGATACCGATTCTGACCTTGGTTCTGGTTCTGATCCTGATTCTGATCCTGGTTCTGATCCTGATTCTGGTTGTGATCTTGGTTCTGGTTCTGATCCTGATTCTGGTTCTGATTCTGCTCCCATGCTTGTTCTGATGCTGTTTCTGATATTGGTACTGATTCTGATCCTGGTTCTGAGCTTGATTCTGATATTAGTTTTGATCTTTGTTCTGATCCTGATTCTGGTTCTGATCTTGGTTCTGGTTCTGATCCTGGATCTGATCCTGATTCTGATCCTGGTTCAGGTCCTGATTCTGATCCTGATTTTGGTTCTGTTCCTGGTCCTGATTCTGATTTTGGTTCTGATCCTGATTCTGAACCCAATTCTGGTTCTGATCCTGGTTCTGATCCTGATTCTGATACCGATTCTGACCTTGGTTCTGGTTCTGATCCTGATTCTGATCCTGGTTCTGATCCTGATTCTGGTTGTGATCTTGGTTCTGGTTCTGATCCTGATTCTGGTTCTGATTCTGATCCTGATTCTGGTTCTGATTCTGCTCCTATGCTGGTTCTGATCCTAATTCTGGGTCTGGTTCTGATCCTGATTCTGATATTAGTTTTGATCCTGATTCTGATCCTGATTCTTTTTTAGATCCTGTTCTTATGCTGGTTCGGATCCTGGCACTGATGCTGGTTCTGATCCTGGTTGTGGTTCTCAGCCTGGTTCTGGTTCTGATCCTAATTCTGGTTCTTATCCCGATTTTGATCCTGATTTTGGTTCTGATCCTGGTCCTGATTCTGATCCTGGTTCTCATCCTGGTTCAGATCCTGATTCTGATCCTGATTTTGGTTCATTTCCTGGTCCTGATTCTGATTCTGATTCTGATTCTGTTTCTGATCCTGATTCTGATCCTAATTCTGGTTCTGATCCTGATTCTGATCCTGGTTCTGATCCTAATTCTGGTTCTGATCCCGATTCTGATCCTGATTCTGATCCTGATTTTGTTTTTTATCCTGGTCCTGATTCTGATCCTGGTTCTGATCCTTATTCTGATCCTGGTTCTGATCCTGATTCTGGTTGTGATCTTGGTTCTGCTTCTGGTCCTGATTCTGATCGTGGTTCGGATCCTGGTTCTGGTTCTGATTCTGATCCTGGTTCTGATCCTAATTCTGGTTCTGATCCTAATTCTGGTTCTGATCCTGGTCCTGATTCTGATCCTGGTCCTGATTCTGATTCTGGTTCTGATTCTGATCCTGTTCCTATGCTTGTTCTGATGCTGTTTCTGATATTGGTACTGATTCTGATCCTGGTTCTGAACTTGATTCTGATATTAATGTTGATCTTTGTTCTGATTCTGGTTCTGATCTTGGTTCTGGTTCTGATCCTGGTTCGGATCCTGATTTTGGTTCTGATCCTGGTCCTGATTCTGATCCTGGTTCAGATCCTAAATCTGATCCTGATTTTGGTTCTGTTCCTGGTCCTGATTCTGATCCTGGTTCTGGTTCTGATCCTGGTTCTGATCCTGGTCCTGATTCTGGTTCTGATCCTTATTCTGATCCTGATTTTGGTTCTGTTCCTGGTCCTGATTCTGGTTCAGATCCTGATTTTGGTTCTGTTCCTGGTCCTGATCCTAATTCTGGTTCTGATTCTGATCCTGGTTCTGATCCTTATTCTGATCCTGATTTTGGTTCTTATCCTGGTCCTGATTCTGATCCTGGTTCTGATCCTTATTGTGATCCTGGTTCGGATCCTGATTCTGATCCGGATTTTGGTTCTGGTTCTGATCCTGGTTCTGGGTCTGATCCTGGTTCTGATCTTGGTTCTGGTTCTGATCTTGGTTCTGATCCTGATTCTGGTTCTGTTCCTGGTTTGGATCCTGATTCTGATATTATTTTTTATCCTGGTTCTGATGCCGGTTCTGGTGCTCAGCCTGGATCTGATCATGGTTCTGGTTCTGATCCTGATTCTGGTTTGGATACTGTTCTTATGCTGGTTCGGATACTGGTTCGGATCCTGGTTCTGATCCTGATCCTGGTTTTGGTTCTCAGCCTGGTTCTGGTTCTGATCCTAATTCTGGTTCTTATCCCGATTCTGATCCTGATTTTGGTTCTGATCCTGGTCCTGATTCTGATCCTGGTTCTGATCCTGGTTCAGATCCTGATTCTGATCCTGATTTTGGTTCTGTTCCTGGTCCTGATTCCGATTCTGTTTCTGATCCTGATTCTGATCCTAATTCTGGTTCTGATCCTGATTCTGATCCTGGTTCTGATCCCGATTCTGATCCTGATTCTGATCCTGGTTCTGATCCTTATTCTGATCCTGGTTCGGATCCTGATTTTGGTTCTGTTCCTGGTCCTGATTCTGATTTTGGTTCTGATCCTGATTCTGAACCCAATTCTGGTTCTGATCCTGGTTCTGATCCTGATTCTGATACCGATTCTGACCTTGGTTCTGGTTCTGATCCTGATTCTGATCCTGGTTCTGATCCTGATTCTGGTTGTGATCTTGGTTCTGGTTCTGATCCTGATTCTGGTTCTGATTCTGATCCTGATTCTGGTTCTGATTCTGCTCCTATGCTGGTTCTGATCCTAATTCTGGGTCTGGTTCTGATCCTGATTCTGATATTAGTTTTGATCCTGATTCTGATCCTGATTCTTTTTTAGATCCTGTTCTTATGCTGGTTCGGATCCTGGCACTGATGCTGGTTCTGATCCTGGTTGTGGTTCTCAGCCTGGTTCTGGTTCTGATCCTAATTCTGGTTCTTATCCCGATTTTGATCCTGATTTTGGTTCTGATCCTGGTCCTGATTCTGATCCTGGTTCTCATCCTGGTTCAGATCCTGATTCTGATCCTGATTTTGGTTCATTTCCTGGTCCTGATTCTGATTCTGATTCTGTTTCTGATCCTGATTCTGATCCTAATTCTGGTTCTGATCCTGATTCTGATCCTGGTTCTGATCCTAATTCTGGTTCTGATCCCGATTCTGATCCTGATTCTGATCCTGATTTTGTTTTTTATCCTGGTTCTGATGCCGGTTCTGGTGCTCAGCCTGGATCTGATCCTGATTCTGGTTCTGATCCTGATTCTGGTTTGGATACTGTTCTTATGCTGGTTCGGATACTGGTTCGGATCCTGGTTCTGATCCTGATCCTGGTTGTGGTTCTCAGCCTGGTTCTGGTTCTGATCCTAATTCTGGTTCTTATCCCGATTCTGATCCTGATTTTGGTTCTGATCCTGGTCCTGATTCTCATCCTGGTTCTGATCCTGGTTCAGATCCTGATTCTGATCCTGATTTTGGTTCTGTTCCTGGTCCTGATTCCGATTCTGTTTCTGATCCTGATTCTGATCCTAATTCTGTTTCTGATCCTGATTCTGATCCTAATTCTGGTTCTGATCCTGATTCTGATCCTGGTTCTGATCCTAATTCTGGTTCTGATCCCGATTCTGATCCTGATTCTGATCCTGATTTTGTTTTTTATCCTGGTCCTGATTCTGATCCTAGTTCTGATCCTTATTCTGATCCTTGTTCTGATCCTGATTCTGGTTGTGATCTTGGTTCTGCTTCTGGTCCTGATTCTGATCGTGGTTCGGATCCTGGTTCTGGTTCTGATTCTGATCCTGGTTCTGATCCTAATTCTTGTTCTGATCCTAATTCTGGTTCTGATCCTGGTCCTGATTCTGATCCTGGTCCTGATTCTGATTCTGGTTCTGATCCTGATTCTGGTTCTGATTCTGATCCTGATTCTGGTTCTGATTCTGCTCCTATGCTGGTTCTGATCCTAATTCTGGGTCTGGTTCTGATCCTGATTCTGATATTAGTTTTGATCCTGATTCTGATCCTGATTCTTTTTTAGATCCTGTTCTTATGCTGGTTCGGATCCTGGCACTGATGCTGGTTCTGATCCTGGTTGTGGTTCTCAGCCTGGTTCTGGTTCTGATCCTAATTCTGGTTCTTATCCCGATTTTGATCCTGATTTTGGTTCTGATCCTGGTCCTGATTCTGATCCTGGTTCTCATCCTGGTTCAGATCCTGATTCTGATCCTGATTTTGGTTCATTTCCTGGTCCTGATTCTGATTCTGATTCTGTTTCTGATCCTGATTCTGATCCTAATTCTGGTTCTGATCCTGATTCTGATCCTGGTTCTGATCCTAATTCTGGTTCTGATCCCGATTCTGATCCTGATTCTGATCCTGATTTTGTTTTTTATCCTGGTCCTGATTCTGATCCTGGTTCTGATCCTTATTCTGATCCTGGTTCTGATCCTGATTCTGGTTGTGATCTTGGTTCTGCTTCTGGTCCTGATTCTGATCGTGGTTCGGATCCTGGTTCTGATTCTGATCCTGGTTCTGATCCTAATTCTGGTTCTGATCCTAATTCTGGTTCTGATCCTGGTCCTGATTCTGATCCTGGTCCTGATTCTGATTCTGGTTCTGATTCTGATCCTGTTCCTATGCTTGTTCTGATGCTGTTTCTGGTATTGGTACTGATTCTGATCCTGGTTCTGAACTTGATTCTGATATTAATGTTGATCTTTGTTCTGATTCTGGTTCTGATCTTGGTTCTGGTTCTGATCCTGGTTCGGATCCTGATTTTGGTTCTGATCCTGGTCCTGATTCTGATCCTGGTTCAGATCCTAAATCTGATCCTGATTTTGGTTCTGTTCCTGGTCCTGATTCTGATCCTGGTTCTGGTTCTGATCCTGGTTCTGATTCTGGTTCTGATCCTTATTCTGATCCTGATTTTGGTTCTGTTCCTGGTCCTGATTCTGGTTCAGATCCTGATTTTGGTTCTGTTCCTGGTCCTGATCCTAATTCTGGTTCTGATTCTGATCCTGGTTCTGATCCTTATTCTGATCCTGATTTTGGTTCTTATCCTGGTCCTGATTCTGATCCTGGTTCTGATCCTTATTGTGATCCTGGTTCGGATCCTGATTCTGATCCGGATTTTGGTTCTGGTTCTGATCCTGGTTCTGGGTCTGATCCTGGTTCTGATCTTGGTTCTGGTTCTGATCTTGGTTCTGATCCTGATTCTGGTTCTGTTCCTGGTTTGGATCCTGATTCTGATATTATTTTTTATCCTGGTTCTGATGCCGGTTCTGGTGCTCAGCCTGGATCTGATCATGGTTCTGGTTCTGATCCTGATTCTGGTTTGGATACTGTTCTTATGCTGGTTCGGATACTGGTTCGGATCCTGGTTCTGATCCTGATCCTGATCCTGGTTGTGGTTCTCAGCCTGGTTCTGGTTCTGATCCTAATTCTGGTTCTTATCCCGATTCTGATCCTGATTTTGGTTCTGATCCTGGTCCTGATTCTGATCCTGGTTCAGATCCTGATTCTGATCCTGATTTTGGTTCTGTTCCTGGTCCTGATTCCGATTCTGTTTCTGATCCTGATTCTGATCCTAATTCTGGTTCTGATCCTGATTCTGATCCTGGTTCTGATCCTTATTCTGATCCTGGTTCGGATCCTGATTTTGGTTCTGTTCCTGGTCCTGATTCTGATTTTGGTTCTGATCCTGATTCTGAACCCAATTCTGGTTCTGATCCTGGTTCTGATCCTGATTCTGATACCGATTCTGACCTTGGTTCTGGTTCTGATCCTGATTCTGATCCTGGTTATGATCCTGATTCTGGTTGTGATCTTGGTTCTGGTTCTGATCCTGGTCCTGATTCTGATTCTGGTTCTGATTCTGATCCTGTTCCTATGCTTGTTCTGATGCTTTTTCTGATATTGGTACTGATTCTGATCCTGGTTCTGAACTTGATTCTGATATTAATGTTGATCTTTGTTCTGATTCTGGTTCTGATCTTGGTTCTGGTTCTGATCCTGGTTCGGATCCTGATTTTGGTTCTGATCCTGGTCCTGATTCTGATCCTGGTTCAGATCCTAAATCTGATCCTGATTTTGGTTCTGTTCCTGGTCCTGATTCTGATCCTGGTTCTGGTTCTGATCCTGGTTCTGATCCTGGTCCTGATTCTGGTTCTGATCCTGATTTTGGTTCTGTTCCTGGTCCTGATTCTGGTTCAGATCCTGATTTTGGTTCTGTTCCTGGTCCTGATCCTAATTCTGGTTCTGATTCTGATCCTGGTTCTGATCCTTATTCTGATCCTGATTTTGGTTCTTATCCTGGTCCTGATTCTGATCCTGGTTCTGATCCTTATTGTGATCCTGGTTCGGATCCTGATTCTGATCCGGATTTTGGTTCTGGTTCTGATCCTGGTTCTGGGTCTGATCCTGGTTCTGATCTTGGTTCTGGTTCTGATCTTGGTTCTGATCCTGATTCTGGTTCTGTTCCTGGTTTGGATCCTGATTCTGATATTATTTTTTATCCTGGTTCTGATGCCGGTTCTGGTGCTCAGCCTGGATCTGATCATGGTTCTGGTTCTGATCCTGATTCTGGTTTGGATACTGTTCTTATGCTGGTTCGGATACTGGTTCGGATCCTGGTTCTGATCCTGATCCTGATCCTGGTTGTGGTTCTCAGCCTGGTTTTGGTTCTGATCCTAATTCTGGTTCTTATCCCGATTTTGATCCTGATTTTGGTTCTGATCCTGGTCCTGATTCTGATCCTGGTTCTCATCCTGGTTCAGATCCTGATTCTGATCCTGATTTTGGTTCATTTCCTGGTCCTGATTCTGATTCTGATTCTGTTTCTGATCCTGATTCTGATCCTAATTCTGGTTCTGATCCTGATTCTGATCCTGGTCCTGATTCTGATCCTGGTTCTGATCCTTATTCTGATCCTGGTTCTGATCCTGATTCTGGTTGTGATCTTGGTTCTGCTTCTGGTCCTGATTCTGATCGTGGTTCGGATCCTGGTTCTGGTTCTGATTCTGATCCTGGTTCTGATCCTAATTCTGGTTCTGATCCTAATTCTGGTTCTGATCCTGGTCCTGATTCTGATCCTGGTCCTGATTCTGATTCTGGTTCTGATTCTGATCCTGTTCCTATGCTTGTTCTGATGCTGTTTCTGATATTGGTACTGATTCTGATCCTGGTTCTGAACTTGATTCTGATATTAATGTTGATCTTTGTTCTGATTCTGGTTCTGATCTTGGTTCTGGTTCTGATCCTGATTTTGGTTCTGATCCTGGTCCTGATTCTGATCCTGGTTCAGATCCTAAATCTGATCCTGATTTTGGTTCTGTTCCTGGTCCTGATTCTGATCCTGGTTCTGGTTCTGATCCTGGTTCTGATCCTGGTCCTGATTCTGGTTCTGATCCTTATTCTGATCCTGATTTTGGTTCTGTTCCTGGTCCTGATTCTGGTTCAGATCCTGATTTTGGTTCTGTTCCTGGTCCTGATCCTAATTCTGGTTCTGATTCTGATCCTGGTTCTGATCCTTATTCTGATCCTGATTTTGGTTCTTATCCTGGTCCTGATTCTGATCCTGGTTCTGATCCTTATTGTGATCCTGGTTCGGATCCTGATTCTGATCCGGATTTTGGTTCTGGTTCTGATCCTGGTTCTGGGTCTGATCCTGGTTCTGATCTTGGTTCTGGTTCTGATCTTGGTTCTGATCCTGATTCTGGTTCTGTTCCTGGTTTGGATCCTGATTCTGATATTATTTTTTATCCTGGTTCTGATGCCGGTTCTGGTGCTCAGCCTGGATCTGATCATGGTTCTGGTTCTGATCCTGATTCTGGTTTGGATACTGTTCTTATGCTGGTTCGGATACTGGTTCGGATCCTGGTTCTGATCCTGATCCTGATCCTGGTTGTGGTTCTCAGCCTGGTTCTGGTTCTGATCCTAATTCTGGTTCTTATCCCGATTCTGATCCTGATTTTGGTTCTGATCCTGGTCCTGATTCTGATCCTGGTTCTGATCCTGGTTCAGATCCTGATTCTGATCCTGATTTTGGTTCTGTTCCTGGTCCTGATTCCGATTCTGTTTCTGATCCTGATTCTGATCGTAATTCTGGTTCTGATCCTGATTCTGATCCTGGTTCTGATCCCGATTCTGATCCTGATTCTGATCCTGGTTCTGATCCTTATTCTGATCCTGGTTCGGATCCTGATTTTGGTTCTGTTCCTGGTCCTGATCCTAATTCTGGTTCTGATTCTGGTTCTGATTCTGATCCTGTTCCTATGCTTGTTCTGATGCTGTTTCTGATATTGGTACTGATTCTGATCCTGGTTCTGAACTTGATTCTGATATTAATGTTGATCTTTGTTCTGATTCTGGTTCTGATCTTGGTTCTGGTTCTGATCCTGGTTCGGATCCTGATTTTGGTTCTGATCCTGGTCCTGATTCTGATCCTGGTTCAGATCCTAAATCTGATCCTGATTTTGGTTCTGTTCCTGGTCCTGATTCTGATCCTGGTTCTGGTTCTGATCCTGGTTCTGATCCTGGTCCTGATTCTGGTTCTGATCCTTATTCTGATCCTGATTTTGGTTCTGTTCCTGGTCCTGATTCTGGTTCAGATCCTGATTTTGGTTCTGTTCCTGGTCCTGATCCTAATTCTGGTTCTGATTCTGATCCTGGTTCTGATCCTTATTCTGATCCTGATTTTGGTTCTTATCCTGGTCCTGATTCTGATCCTGGTTCTGATCCTTATTGTGATCCTGGTTCGGATCCTGATTCTGATCCGGATTTTGGTTCTGGTTCTGATCCTGGTTCTGGGTCTGATCCTGGTTCTGATCTTGGTTCTGGTTCTGATCTTGGTTCTGATCCTGATTCTGGTTCTGTTCCTGGTTTGGATCCTTATTCTGATATTTTTTATCCTGGTTCTGATGCCGGTTCTGGTGCTCAGCCTGGATCTGATCATGGTTCTGGTTCTGATCCTGATTCTGGTTTGGATACTTTTCTTATGCTGGTTCGGATACTGGTTCGGATCCTGGTTCTGATCCTGATCCTGATCCTGGTTGTGGTTCTCAGCCTGGTTCTGGTTCTGATCCTAATTCTGGTTCTTATCCCGATTCTGATCCTGATTTTGGTTCTGATCCTGGTCCTGATTCTGATCCTGGTTCTGATCCTGGTTCAGATCCTGATTGTGATCCTGATT
Organism: Telmatherina bonti; assembly: GCF_933228915.1. NCBI lineage: Eukaryota > Metazoa > Chordata > Actinopteri > Atheriniformes > Telmatherinidae > Telmatherina > Telmatherina bonti. Next base: position 219,674 of record NC_136627.1, on the reverse strand, counting down.
TTGGTTCTGTTCCTGGTCCTGATTCCGATTCTGTTTCTGATCCTGATTCTGATCCTAATTCTGGTTCTGATCCTGATTCTGATCCTGGTTCTGATCCCGATTCTGATCCTGATTCTGATCCTGGTTCTGATCCTTATTCTGATCCTGGTTCGGATCCTGATTTTGGTTCTGTTCCTGGTCCTGATCCTAATTCTGGTTCTGATCCTGGTTCTGGTTCTGATCCTGATACTGGTTCTGATCTTGGTTCTGATCCTGGTTCTGATCCTGATTCTGGTTCTGGTTCTGATCCTGGTTTGGATCCTGATCCTGATATTATTTCTTATCCTGGTTCTGATGCCAGTTCTGGTGCTCAGCCTGGTTCTGATCATGGTTCTGGTTCTGATCCTGATTCTGGTTTGGATCCTGTTCTTATGCTGGTTCGGATCCTGGTTCTGATCCTGGTTCTGATGCTGGTTCTGATCCTGGTTGTGGTTCTCAGCCTGGTTCTGGTTCTGATCCTAATTCTGGTTCTTATCCCAATTCTGATCCTGATTTTGGTTCTGATCCTGGTTCTGATCCTGATTCTGATCTTGGTTCTGGTTCTGATCCTGGTTCTGATCCTGATCCTGGTTCTGATGTTGGTTCTGGTTCTGATCCTGGTTCTGATCCTGATTCTGGTTCTGGTTCTGATCCTTATTTGGATCCTTATTCTGATCCTGATTCTGATCCTGGTTCTCATACCGATTCTGACCTTGGTTCTGCTTCTGATCCTGATTCTGATCCTGGTTCTGATCCTGATTCTGGTTGTGATCTTGGTTCTGGTTCTGATCCTGATTCTGGTTCTGATTCTGCTCCCATGCTTGTTCTGATGCTGTTTCTGATATTGGTACTGATTCTGATCCTGGTTCTGAGCTTGATTCTGATATTAGTTTTGATCTTTGTTCTGATCCTGATTCTGGTTCTGATCTTGGTTCTGGTTCTGATCCTGGATCTGATCCTGATTCTGATCCTGGTTCAGGTCCTGATTCTGATCCTGATTTTGGTTCTGTTCCTGGTCCTGATTCTGATTTTGGTTCTGATCCTGATTCTGAACCCAATTCTGGTTCTGATCCTGGTTCTGATCCTGATTCTGATACCGATTCTGACCTTGGTTCTGGTTCTGATCCTGATTCTGATCCTGGTTCTGATCCTGATTCTGGTTGTGATCTTGGTTCTGGTTCTGATCCTGATTCTGGTTCTGATTCTGATCCTGATTCTGGTTCTGATTCTGCTCCTATTCTGGTTCTGATCCTAATTCTGGGTCTGGTTCTGATCCTGATTCTGATATTAGTTTTGATCCTGATTCTGATCCTGATTCTTTTTTAGATCCTGTTCTTATGCTGGTTCGGATCCTGGCACTGATGCTGGTTCTGATCCTGGTTGTGGTTCTCAGCCTGGTTCTGGTTCTGATCCTAATTCTGGTTCTTATCCCGATTTTGATCCTGATTTTGGTTCTGATCCTGGTCCTGATTCTGATCCTGGTTCTCATCCTGGTTCAGATCCTGATTCTGATCCTAATTCTGGTTCTGATCCTGATTCTGATCCTGGTTCTGATCCTAATTCTGGTTCTGATCCCGATTCTGATCCTGATTCTGATCCTGATTTTGTTTTTTATCCTGGTCCTGATTCTGATCCTGGTTCTGATCCTTATTCTGATCCTGGTTCTGATCCTGATTCTGGTTGTGATCTTGGTTCTGCTTCTGGTCCTGATTCTGATCGTGGTTCGGATCCTGGTTCTGGTTCTGATTCTGATCCTGGTTCTGATCCTAATTCTGGTTCTGATCCTAATTCTGGTTCTGATCCTGGTCCTGATTCGGATCCTGGTCCTGATTCTGATTCTGGTTCTGATTCTGATCCTGTTCCTATGCTTGTTCTGATGCTGTTTCTGATATTGGTACTGATTCTGATCCTGGTTCTGAACTTGATTCTGATATTAATGTTGATCTTTGTTCTGATTCTGGTTCTGATCTTGGTTCTGGTTCTGATCCTGGTTCGGATCCTGATTTTGGTTCTGATCCTGGTCCTGATTCTGATCCTGGTTCAGATCCTAAATCTGATCCTGATTTTGGTTCTGTTCCTGGTCCTGATTCTGATCCTGGTTCTGGTTCTGATCCTGGTTCTGATTCTGGTTCTGATCCTTATTCTGATCCTGATTTTGGTTCTGTTCCTGGTCCTGATTCTGGTTCAGATCCTGATTTTGGTTCTGTTCCTGGTCCTGATCCTAATTCTGGTTCTGATTCTGATCCTTATTCTGATCCTGATTTTGGTTCTTATCCTGGTCCTGATTCTGATCCTGGTTCTGATCCTTATTGTGATCCTGGTTCGGATCCTGATTCTGATCCGGATTTTGGTTCTGGTTCTGATCCTGGTTCTGGGTCTGATCCTGGTTCTGATCTTGGTTCTGGTTCTGATCTTGGTTCTGATCCTGATTCTGGTTCTGTTCCTGGTTTGGATCCTGATTCTGATATTATTTTTTATCCTGGTTCTGATGCCGGTTCTGGTGCTCAGCCTGGATCTGATCATGGTTCTGGTTCTGATCCTGATTCTGGTTTGGATACTGTTCTTATGCTGGTTCGGATACTGGTTCGGATCCTGGTTCTGATCCTGATCCTGATCCTGGTTGTGGTTCTCAGCCTGGTTCTGGTTCTGATCCTAATTCTGGTTCTTATCCCGATTCTGATCCTGATTTTGGTTCTGATCCTGGTCCTGATTCTGATCCTGGTTCTGATCCTGGTTCAGATCCTGATTCTGATCCTGATTTTGGTTCTGTTCCTGGTCCTGATTCCGATTCTGTTTCTGATCCTGATTCTGATCCTAATTCTGGTTCTGATCCTTATTCTGATCCTGGTTCGGATCCTGATTTTGGTTCTGTTCCTGGTCCTGATTCTGATTCTGATTCTGATTCTGATTCTGATTCTGATTCTGGTTCTGATCCTGATTCTGGTTCTGATCCTGGTCCTGATTCTGGTTCTGATCTTGGTTCTGGTTCTGATCCTGGTTTGGAGCCTGATTTTGATATTAGTTTTGATCCTGATTCTGATTCTGGTTCTGATCCTGGTTCTGATACCGATTCTGACCTTGGTTCTGGTTCTGATTCTCATTCTGATCCTAGTTCTGATACCGATTCTGACCTTGGTTCTGGTTCTGATCCTGATTCTGATCCTGGTTCTGATCCTGACTCTGGTTGTGATCTTGGTTCTGGTTCTGATCCTGATTCTGGTTCTGATCCTGCTCCTATGCTTGTTCTGATGCTGTTTCTGATATTGGTACTGATTCTGATCCTGGTTATGAGCTTGATTCTGATATTAGTTTTGATCTTTGTTCTGATCCTGATTCTGGTTCTGATCTTGGTTCTGGTTCTGATCCTGGTTCGGATCCTGATTCTAATATTATTTTTTATCCTGGTTCTGATGTCGGTTCTGGTGCTCAGCCTGGATCTGATCATGGTTCTGGTTCTGATCCTGGTTCTGATCTTGGTTCTGGTTCTGATCTTGGTTCTGATCCTGATTCTGGTTCTGTTCCTGGTTTGGATCCTGATTCTTATATTATTTTTTATCCTGGTTCTGATGTCGGTTCTGGTGCTCAGCCTGGATCTGATCATGGTTCTGGTTCTGATCCTGGTTCTGATCTTGGTTCTGGTTCTGATCCTGGTTCGGATCCTGATTCTAATATTATTTTTTATCCTGGTTCTGATGTCGGTTCTGGTGCTCAGCCTGGATCTGATCATGGTTCTGGTTCTGATCCTGGTTCTGATCTTGGTTCTGGTTCTGATCCTGATTCTGATCCTGGTTCTGATCCTGACTCTGGTTGTGATCTTGGTTCTGGTTCTGATCCTGATTCTGGTTCTGATCCTGCTCCTATGCTTGTTCTGATGCTGTTTCTGATATTGGTACTGATTCTGATCCTGGTTATGAGCTTGATTCTGATATTAGTTTTGATCTTTGTTCTGATCCTGATTCTGGTTCTGATCTTGGTTCTGGTTCTGATCCTGGTTCGGATCCTGATTCTAATATTATTTTTTATCCTGGTTCTGATGTCGGTTCTGGTGCTCAGCCTGGATCTGATCATGGTTCTGGTTCTGATCCTGGTTCTGATCTTGGTTCTGGTTCTGATCTTGGTTCTGATCCTGATTCTGGTTCTGTTCCTGGTTTGGATCCTGATTCTTATATTATTTTTTATCCTGGTTCTGATGCCGGTTCTGGTGCTCAGCCTGGATCTGATCATGGTTCTGGTTCTGATCCTGATTCTGGTTTGGATACTGTTCTTATGCTGGTTCGGATACTGGTTCGGATCCTGGTTCTGATCCTGATCCTGATCCTGGTTGTGGTTCTCAGCCTGGTTCTGGTTCTGATCCTAATTCTGGTTCTTATCCCGATTTTGATCCTGATTTTGGTTCTGATCCTGGTCCTGATTCTGATCCTGGTTCTGATCCTGGTTCAGATCCTGATTCTGATCCTGATTTTGGTTCATTTCCTGGTCCTGATTCTGATTCTGATTCTGTTTCTGATCCTGATTCTGATCCTAATTCTGGTTCTGATCCTGATTCTGATCCTGGTTCTGATCCTAATTCTGGTTCTGATCCCGATTCTGATCCTGATTCTGTTCCTGATTTTGTTTTTTATCCTGGTCCTGATTCTGATCCTGGTTCTGATCCTTATTCTGATCCTGGTTCTGATCCTGATTCTGGTTGTGATCTTGGTTCTGCTTCTGGTCCTGATTCTGATCGTGGTTCGGATCCTGGTTCTGGTTCTGATTCTGATCCTGGTTCTGATCCTAATTCTGGTTCTGATCCTAATTCTGGTTCTGATCCTGGTCCTGATTCTGATCCTGGTCCTGATTCTGATTCTGGTTCTGATTCTGATCCTGTTCCTATGCTTGTTCTGATGCTGTTTCTGATATTGGTACTGATTCTGATCCTGGTTCTGAACTTGATTCTGATATTAATGTTGATCTTTGTTCTGATTCTGGTTCTGATCTTGGTTCTGGTTCTGATCCTGGTTCGGATCCTGATTTTGGTTCTGATCCTGGTCCTGATTCTGATCCTGGTTCAGATCCTAAATCTGATCCTGATTTTGGTTCTGTTCCTGGTCCTGATTCTGATCCTGGTTCTGGTTCTGATCCTGGTTCTGATCCTGGTCCTGATTCTGGTTCTGATCCTTATTCTGATCCTGATTTTGGTTCTGTTCCTGGTCCTGATTCTGGTTCAGATCCTGATTTTGATTCTGTTCCTGGTCCTGATCCTAATTCTGGTTCTGATTCTGATCCTGGTTCTGATCCTTATTCTGATCCTGATTTTGGTTCTTATCCTGGTCCTGATTCTGATCCTGGTTCTGATCCTTATTGTGATCCTGGTTCGGATCCTGATTCTGATCCGGATTTTGGTTCTGGTTCTGATCCTGGTTCTGGGTCTGATCCTGGTTCTGATCTTGGTTCTGGTTCTGATCTTGGTTCTGATCCTGATTCTGGTTCTGTTCCTGGTTTGGATCCTGATTCTGATATTATTTTTTATCCTGGTTCTGATGCCGGTTCTGGTGCTCAGCCTGGATCTGATCATGGTTCTGGTTCTGATCCTGATTCTGGTTTGGATACTGTTCTTATGCTGGTTCGGATACTGGTTCGGATCCTGGTTCTGATCCTGATCCTGATCCTGGTTGTGGTTCTCAGCCTGGTTCTGGTTCTGATCCTAATTCTGGTTCTTATCCCGATTCTGATCCTGATTTTGGTTCTGATCCTGGTCCTGATTCTGATCCTGGTTCTGATCCTGGTTCAGATCCTGATTGTGATCCTGATTTTGGTTCTGTTCCTGGTCCTGATTCCGATTCTGTTTCTGATCCTGATTCTGATCCTAATTCTGGTTCTGATCCTGATTCTGATCCTGGTTCTGATCCCGATTCTGATCCTGATTCTGATCCTGGTTCTGATCCTTATTCTGATCCTGGTTCGGATCCTGATTTTGGTTCTGTTCCTGGTCCTGATTCTGATTCTGATTCTGATTCTGATTCTGATTCTGATTCTGATTCTGGTTCTGATCCTGATTCTGGTTCTGATCCTGGTCCTGATTCTGGTTCTGATCTTGGTTCTGGTTCTGATCCTGGTTTGGAGCCTGATTTTGATATTAGTTTTGATCCTGATTCTGATTCTGGTTCTGATCCTGGTTCTGATACCGATTCTGACCTTGGTTCTGGTTCTGATTCTCATTCTGATCCTAGTTCTGATACCGATTCTGACCTTGGTTCTGGTTCTGATCCTGATTCTGATCCTGGTTCTGATCCTGACTCTGGTTGTGATCTTGGTTCTGGTTCTGATCCTGATTCTGGTTCTGATCCTGCTCCTATGCTTGTTCTGATGCTGTTTCTGATATTGGTACTGATTCTGATCCTGGTTATGAGCTTGATTCTGATATTAGTTTTGATCTTTGTTCTGATCCTGATTCTGGTTCTGATCTTGGTTCTGGTTCTGATCCTGGTTCGGATCCTGATTCTAATATTATTTTTTATCCTGGTTCTGATGTCGGTTCTGGTGCTCAGCCTGGATCTGATCATGGTTCTGGTTCTGATCCTGGTTCTGATCTTGGTTCTGGTTCTGATCTTGGTTCTGATCCTGATTCTGGTTCTGTTCCTGGTTTGGATCCTGATTCTTATATTATTTTTTATCCTGGTTCTGATGCCGGTTCTGGTGCTCAGCCTGGATCTGATCATGGTTCTGGTTCTGATCCTGATTCTGGTTTGGATACTGTTCTTATGCTGGTTCGGATACTGGTTCGGATCCTGGTTCTGATCCTGATCCTGATCCTGGTTGTGGTTCTCAGCCTGGTTCTGGTTCTGATCCTAATTCTGGTTCTTATCCCGATTTTGATCCTGATTTTGGTTCTGATCCTGGTCCTGATTCTGATCCTGGTTCTGATCCTGGTTCAGATCCTGATTCTGATCCTGATTTTGGTTCATTTCCTGGTCCTGATTCTGATTCTGATTCTGTTTCTGATCCTGATTCTGATCCTAATTCTGGTTCTGATCCTGATTCTGATCCTGGTTCTGATCCTAATTCTGGTTCTGATCCCGATTCTGATCCTGATTCTGTTCCTGATTTTGTTTTTTATCCTGGTCCTGATTCTGATCCTGGTTCTGATCCTTATTCTGATCCTGGTTCTGATCCTGATTCTGGTTGTGATCTTGGTTCTGCTTCTGGTCCTGATTCTGATCGTGGTTCGGATCCTGGTTCTGGTTCTGATTCTGATCCTGGTTCTGATCCTAATTCTGGTTCTGATCCTAATTCTGGTTCTGATCCTGGTCCTGATTCTGATCCTGGTCCTGATTCTGATTCTGGTTCTGATTCTGATCCTGTTCCTATGCTTGTTCTGATGCTGTTTCTGATATTGGTACTGATTCTGATCCTGGTTCTGAACTTGATTCTGATATTAATGTTGATCTTTGTTCTGATTCTGGTTCTGATCTTGGTTCTGGTTCTGATCCTGGTTCGGATCCTGATTTTGGTTCTGATCCTGGTCCTGATTCTGATCCTGGTTCAGATCCTAAATCTGATCCTGATTTTGGTTCTGTTCCTGGTCCTGATTCTGATCCTGGTTCTGGTTCTGATCCTGGTTCTGATCCTGGTCCTGATTCTGGTTCTGATCCTTATTCTGATCCTGATTTTGGTTCTGTTCCTGGTCCTGATTCTGGTTCAGATCCTGATTTTGATTCTGTTCCTGGTCCTGATCCTAATTCTGGTTCTGATTCTGATCCTGGTTCTGATCCTTATTCTGATCCTGATTTTGGTTCTTATCCTGGTCCTGATTCTGATCCTGGTTCTGATCCTTATTGTGATCCTGGTTCGGATCCTGATTCTGATCCGGATTTTGGTTCTGGTTCTGATCCTGGTTCTGGGTCTGATCCTGGTTCTGATCTTGGTTCTGGTTCTGATCTTGGTTCTGATCCTGATTCTGGTTCTGTTCCTGGTTTGGATCCTGGTTCTGATCCTGATCCTGATCCTGGTTGTGGTTCTCAGCCTGGTTCTGGTTCTGATCCTAATTCTGGTTCTTATCCCGATTTTGATCCTGATTTTGGTTCTGATCCTGGTCCTGATTCTGATCCTGGTTCTGATCCTGGTTCAGATCCTGATTCTGATCCTGATTTTGGTTCTGTTTCTGGTCCTGATTCCGATTCTGTTTCTGATCCTGATTCTGATCCTAATTCTGGTTCTGATCCTGATTCTGATCCTGGTTCTGATCCCGATTCTGATCCTGATTCTGATCCTGGTTCTGATCCTTATTCTGATCCTGGTTCGGATCCTGATTTTGGTTCTGTTCCTGGTCCTGATTCTGATTCTGATTCTGATTCTGATTCTGGTTCTGATCCTGATTCTGGTTCTGATCCTGGTCCTGATTCTGGTTCTGATCTTGGTTCTGGTTCTGATCCTGGTTTGGAGCCTGATTTTGATATTAGTTTTGATCCTGATTTTGATTCTGGTTCTGATCCTGGTTCTGATACCGATTCTGACCTTGGTTCTGGTTCTGATTCTCATTCTGATCCTAGTTCTGATACCGATTCTGACCTTGGTTCTGGTTCTGATCCTGATTCTGATCCTGGTTCTGATCCTGACTCTGGTTGTGATCTTGGTTCTGGTTCTGATCCTGATTCTGGTTCTGATCCTGCTCCTATGCTTGTTCTGATGCTGTTTCTGATATTGGTACTGATTCTGATCCTGGTTATGAGCTTGATTCTGATATTAGTTTTGATCTTTGTTCTGATCCTGATTCTGGTTCTGATCTTGGTTCTGGTTCTGATCCTGGTTCGGATCCTGATTCTAATATTATTTTTTATCCTGGTTCTGATGTCGGTTCTGGTGCTCAGCCTGGATCTGATCATGGTTCTGGTTCTGATCCTGATTCTGGTTCGGATACTGGTTCGGATCCTGGTTCTGATCCTGATCCTGGTTGTGGTTCTCAGCCTGGTTCTGATTCTGATCCTAATTCTGGTTCTTATCCCGATTCTGATCCTGATTTTGGTTCTGATCCTGGTCCTGATTCTGATCCTGGTTCTGATCCTGGTTCAGATCCTGATTCTGATCCTGATTTTGGTTCTGTTCCTGGTCCTGATTCCGATTCTGTTTCTGATCCTGATTCTGATCCTAATTCTGGTTCTGATCCTGATTCTGATCCTGGTTCTGATCCCGATTCTGATCCTGATTCTGATCCTGGTTCTGATCCTTATTCTGATCCTGGTTCGGATCCTGATTTTGGTTCTGTTCCTGGTCCTGATCCTAATTCTGGTTCTGATCCTGGTTCTGGTTCTGATCCTGATACTGGTTCTGATCTTGGTTCTGATCCTGGTTCTGATCCTGATTCTGGTTCTGGTTCTGATCCTGGTTTGGATCCTGATCCTGATATTATTTCTTATCCTGGTTCTGATGCCAGTTCTGGTGCTCAGCCTGGTTCTGATCATGGTTCTGGTTCTGATCCTGATTCTGGTTTGGATCCTGTTCTTATGCTGGTTCGGATCCTGGTTCTGATCCTGGTTCTGATGCTGGTTCTGATCCTGGTTGTGGTTCTCAGCCTGGTTCTGGTTCTGATCCTAATTCTGGTTCTTATCCCAATTCTGATACTGATTTTGGTTCTGATCCTGGTTCTGATCCTGATTCTGATCTTGGTTCTGGTTCTGATCCTGGTTCTGATCCTGATCCTGGTTCTGATGTTGGTTCTGGTTCTGATCCTGGTTCTGATCCTGATTCTGGTTCTGGTTCTGATCCTGATTTTGATCCTGGTTCTGGCCCTGATCCTGATCCTGGTTCTGATCTTGGTTCTGCTTCTGATCCTAGTTCTGATCCTGATTCTGGTTCTGGTTCTGATCCTTATTTGGATCCTGATTCTGATATTAGTTTTGATCCTTATTCTGATCCTGATTCTGATCCTGGTTCTGATACCGATTCTGACCTTGGTTCTGGTTCTGATCCTGATTCTGATCCTGGTTCTGATCCTGATTCTGGTTGTGATCTTGGTTCTGGTTCTGATCCTGATTCTGGTTCTGATTCTGCTCCCATGCTTGTTCTGATGCTGTTTCTGATATTGGTACTGATTCTGATCCTGGTTCTGAGCTTGATTCTGATATTAGTTTTGATCTTTGTTCTGATCCTGATTCTGGTTCTGATCTTGGTTCTGGTTCTGATCCTGGATCTGATCCTGATTCTGATCCTGGTTCAGGTCCTGATTCTGATCCTGATTTTGGTTCTGTTCCTGGTCCTGATTCTGATTTTGGTTCTGATCCTGATTCTGAACCCAATTCTGGTTCTGATCCTGGTTCTGATCCTGATTCTGATACCGATTCTGACCTTGGTTCTGGTTCTGATCCTGATTCTGATCCTGGTTCTGATCCTGATTCTGGTTGTGATCTTGGTTCTGGTTCTGATCCTGATTCTGGTTCTGATTCTGATCCTGATTCTGGTTCTGATTCTGCTCCTATGCTGGTTCTGATCCTAATTCTGGGTCTGGTTCTGATCCTGATTCTGATATTAGTTTTGATCCTGATTCTGATCCTGATTCTTTTTTAGATCCTGTTCTTATGCTGGTTCGGATCCTGGCACTGATGCTGGTTCTGATCCTGGTTGTGGTTCTCAGCCTGGTTCTGGTTCTGATCCTAATTCTGGTTCTTATCCCGATTCTGATCCTGATTTTGGTCCTGATCCTGGTCCTGATTCTGATCCTGTTTCTCATCCTGGTTCAGATCCTGATTCTGATCCTGATTTTGGTTATGTTCCTGGTCCTGATTCTGATTCTGATTCTGTTTCTGATCCTGATTCTGATCCTAATTCTGGTTCTGATCCTGATTCTGATCCTAATTCTGGTTCTGATCCTTATTCTGATCCTGGTTCTGAACTTGATTCTGATATTAATGTTGATCTTTGTTCTGATTCTGGTTCTGATCTTGGTTCTGGTTCTGATCCTGGTTCGGATCCTGATTTTGGTTCTGATCCTGGTCCTGATTCTGATCCTGGTTCAGATCCTAAATCTGATCCTGATTTTTGTTCTGTTCCTGGTCCTGATTCTGATCCTGGTTCTGGTTCTGATCCTGGTTCTGATCCTGGTCCTGATTCTGGTTCTGATCCTTATTCTGATCCTGATTTTGGTTCTGTTCCTGGTCCTGATTCTGGTTCAGATCCTGATTTTGATCCTGATTTTGGTTCTGTTCCTGGTCCTGATCCTGATTTTGGTTCTTATCCTGGTCCTGATTCTGATCCTGGTTCTGATCCTTATTGTGATCCTGGTTCGGATCCTGATTCTGATCCGGATTTTTGTTCTGGTTCTGATCCTGGTTCTGGGTCTGATCCTGGTTCTGATCTTGGTTCTGGTTCTGATCTTGGTTCTGATCCTGATTCTGGTTCTGTTCCTGGTTTGGATCCTGATTCTGATATTATTTTTTATCCTGGTTCTGATGCCGGTTCTGGTGCTCAGCCTGGTTCTGATCATGGTTCTGGTTCTGATCCTGATTCAGGTTTGGATCCTGTTCTTATGCTGGTTCGGATCCTGGTTCTGATCCTGGTTCTGATGCTGGTTCTGATCCTGGTTGTGGTTCTCAGCCTGGTTCTGGTTCTGATCCTAATTCTGGTTCTTATCCCAATTCTGATCCTGATTTTGGTTCTGATCCTGGTCCTGATTCTGATTTTGGTTCTGTTCCTGGTCCTGATTCTGATTCTGATCCTGTTCCTATGCTTGTTCTGATGCTGTTTCTGATATTGGTACTGATTCTGATCCTGGTTCTGAACTTGATTCTGATATTAGTTTTGATCTTTGTTCTGATCCTGATTCTGGTTCTGATCTTGGTTCTGGTTCTGATCCTGGTTCGGATCCTGATTTTGGTTCTGTTCCTGGTCCTGATTCTGATCCTGGTTCAGATCCTAAATCTGATCCTGATTTTGGTTCTGTTCCTGGTCCTGATTCTGGTTCTGATCCGAATTCTGGTTCTGATCCCGATTCTGGTTCTGATCCTGATTCTGATACTAATTCTGGTTCTGATCCTGATTCTGGTTCTGGTTCTGATCCTGGTTCGGATCCTGATTCTGATATTAGTTTTGATCCTGATTCTGATCCTGGTTCTGATCCTGGTTCTGGTTGTGATCTTGGTTCTGGTTCTGATCCTGGTTCTGATCATGGTTCTGGTTCTGATCCTGACTCTGGTTTGGATCCTTTTCTTATGCTGGTTCGGATCCTGATCCTAATCCTCGCTCTTATCCCGATTCTGATCCTGATTCTGACCCTGACTTTGGTTCTGATCCTGGTCCTGATTCTGATCCTGGTTCTGATCCTGATTCATATCCTAATTCTGGTTCTGATCGTGATTCTGACCCTGATTTTGGTTCTAATCCTGATCCTGTTTCTGATCTTGGTTCTGCTTGTGACCTTGGTTCTGATCCTGATTCTGGTTCTGATCTTGGTTCTGGTTCTGATCCTGGTTCTGGTTCTGATACTGATTCAGGTTCTGATCCTGGTTCTGGTTCTGATACTGATTCAGGTTCTGATCTTGGTTCTGGTTCTGATCCTGGTTCTGATCCCTATTCTGGTTCTGATCCTGGTTTGGATCCTGATTCTGATATTAGTTCTGATCCTGATTCTGATCCTGGTTCTGATTCTGGTTGTGATCTTGGTTCTGGTTCTGATCCTGCTTCGGATCCTGATTCTGATATTAGTTTTGATCCTGGTTCTGGTTCTCAGCCTGGTTCTGATCTTGGTTCCTGTTCTGATCCTGTTCTTATGCTGGTTCTGATATTGGTTCTGATCCTGGTTCTGATGCTGGTTCTGATCCTGGTTGTGGTTCTCAGCCTGGTTCTGGTTCCGATTCTGATTCTGATCCTGCTTAGGATCCTGGTTCTGATCCAGATTCTGATCCTGGTTCTGATCCCAATTCTGATCTTGGTTCTGGTTCTGATCCTGGTACTGAGCCTGGTTCTGATCTTGATTCTGGTTCTGATCCTGATTCTGGTTCTGATCCTTCTTTTATGCTGGTTATGATGCTGTTTCTGATATTGGTTCTGATTCTGATCCTGGTTTGGATCCTGATTCTGATATTAGTTTTGATCTTGGTTCTGGTTCTGATCCTGTTCTTATGCTGGTTCTGATATTGGTTCTGATCCTGGTTCTGATGCTGTTTCTGATCGTGGTTGTGGTTCTCAGCCTGGTTCTGGTTCCGATTCTGATTTTGATCCTGCTTAGGATAATGATTCTGACCCAGATTCTGATCCTGGTTCTGATCCCAATTCTGATCTTGGTTCTGATCCTGGTTCTGATCCCAATTCTGATCTTGGTTCTGATTCTGATCCTGGTTCTGATCCCAATTCTGATCTTGGTTCTGGTTCTGATCCTGGTTCTGATCCCGATCCTAGTTCTGGTTCTGACCCTGATTCTCATCCTGGTTCTGATCCTGATTCTGATCCTGGTTCTGAACTTGGTTCTGGTTCTGATCCTGGTACTGATCCTGATTCTGATCCTGGTTCTGATCCTGATTCTGGTTCTGATCTTGGTTCTGGTTCTGATCCTGATTCTGATTGTTTTGATCCTGGTCCTGATACCGGTTCTGGTTCTCAGCCTGGTTCTGATCTTGGTTCTGGTTCTGATCCTGATTCTGGTTCTGATCCTGCTCCTATGCTGGTTCGGATCCTGATTCTGATCCTGGTTCTGATTCTGATTATGGTTTTGATCCTGGTTCTGATCCTGATTCTGGTTCTGATCCTGGTTCTGATCCTGATTCTGATCGTGGTTCGAATCCTGATTCTGTTATTAGTTTTGATCCTGTTTCTGATGCCGGTTCTGGTTCTCAGCCTGGTTCTGATCATGGTTCTGGTTCTGATCCTGATCCTGGTTCTGATCTTGGTTCTGGTTCTGATCCTGATTCTGATCCTGGTTCGGATCCTGATTCTGATGGTTTTGATCTTGGTCCTGATACCGGTTCGGGTTCTCAGCCTGGTTCTGATCTTGGTTCTGATCCTGATTTTGGTTCTGATCCTGGTTCTGATCCTGATTCTGATCTTGGTTCTGGTTCTGATCCTGGTTCTGATCCTGATTCTGATCTTGGTTCTGGTTCTGATCCTGGTTCTGATCCTGATTCTGGTTCTGGTTCTGATCCTGATTTTGATCCTGGTTCTGGCCCTGATCCTGATCCTGGTTCTGATCTTGGTTCTGCTTCTGATCCTAGTTCTGATCCTGATTCTGGTTCTGGTTCTGATCCTTATTTGGATCCTGATTCTGATATTAGTTTTGATCCTTATTCTGATCCTGATTCTGATCCTGGTTCTGATACCGATTCTGACCTTGGTTCTGGTTCTGATCCTGATTCTGATCCTGGTTCTGATCCTGATTCTGGTTGTGATCTTGGTTCTGGTTCTGATCCTGATTCTGGTTCTGATTCTGCTCCTATCCTTGTTCTGATGCTGTTTCTGATATTGGTACTGATTCTGATCAGGGTTCTGAGCTTGATTCTGATATTAGTTTTGATCTTTGTTCTGAACCCAATTCTGGTTCTGATCCTGGTTCTGATCCTGATTCTGATACCGATTCTGACCTTGGTTCTGGTTCTGATCCTGATTCTGATCCTGGTTCTGATCCTGATTCTGGTTGTGATCTTGGTTCTGGTTCTGATCCTGATTCTGGTTCTGATTCTGATCCTGATTCTGGTTCTGATTCTGCTCCTATGCTGGTTCTGATCCTAATTCTGGGTCTGGTTCTGATCCTGATTCTGATATTAGTTTTGATCCTGATTCTGATCCTGATTCTTTTTTAGATCCTGTTCTTATGCTGGTTCGGATCCTGGCACTGATGCTGGTTCTGATCCTGGTTGTGGTTCTCAGCCTGGTTCTGGTTCTGATCCTAATTCTGGTTCTTATCCCGATTTTGATACTGATTTTGGTCCTGATCCTGGTCCTGATTCTGATCGTGGTTCGGATCCTGGTTCTGGTTCTGATTCTGATCCTGGTTCTGATCCTAATTCTGGTTCTGATCCTAATTCTGGTTCTGATCCTGGTCCTGATTCTGATCCTGGTCCTGATTCTGATTCTGGTTCTGATTCTGATCCTGTTCCTATGCTTGTTCTGATGCTGTTTCTGATATTGGTACTGATTCTGATCCTGGTTCTGAACTTGATTCTGATATTAATGTTGATCTTTGTTCTGATTCTGGTTCTGATCTTGGTTCTGGTTCTGATCCTGGTTCGGATCCTGATTTTGGTTCTGATCCTGGTCCTGATTCTGATCCTGGTTCAGATCCTAAATCTGATCCTGATTTTGGTTCTGTTCCTGGTCCTGATTCTGATCCTGGTTCTGGTTCTGATCCTGGTTCTGATCCTGGTCCTGATTCTGGTTCTGATCCTTATTCTGATCCTGATTTTGGTTCTGTTCCTGGTCCTGATTCTGGTTCAGATCCTGATTTTGATCCTGATTTTGGTTCTGTTCCTGGTCCTGATCCTGATTTTGGTTCTTATCCTGGTCCTGATTCTGATCCTGGTTCTGATCCTCATTGTGATCCTGGTTCGGATCCTGATTCTGATCCGGATTTTGGTTCTGGTTCTGATCCTGGTTCTGGGTCTGATCCTGGTTCTGATCTTGGTTCTGATCCTGATTCTGGTTCTGTTCCTGGTTTGGATCCTGATTCTGATATTATTTTTTATCCTGGTTCTGATGCCGGTTCTGGTGCTCAGCCTGGTTCTGATCATGGTTCTGGTTCTGATCCTGATTCAGGTTTGGATCCTGTTCTTATGCTGGTTCGGATCCTGGTTCTGATCCTGGTTCTGATGCTGGTTCTGATCCTGGTTGTGGTTCTCAGCCTGGTTCTGGTTCTGATCCTAATTCTGGTTCTTATCCATATTCTGATCCTGATTTTGGTTCTGATCCTGGTCCTGATTCTGATTTTGGTTCTGTTCCTGGTCCTGATTCTGATTCTGATCCTGTTCCTATGCTTGTTCTGATGCTGTTTCTGATATTGGTACTGATTCTGATCCTGGTTCTGAACTTGATTCTGATATTAGTTTTGATCTTTGTTCTGATCCTGATTCTGGTTCTGATCTTGGTTCTGGTTCTGATCCTGGTTCGGATCCTGATTTTGGTTCTGTTCCTGGTCCTGATTCTGATCCTGGTTCAGATCCTAAATCTGATCCTGGTTTTGGTTCTGTTCCTGGTCCTGATTCTGGTTCTGATCCGAATTCTGGTTCTGATCCCGATTCTGATCCTGATTTTGTTTCTGATCCTAGTCCTGATTCTGATCCTGATTCTGATCCTGGTTCTGATCCTAATTCTGGTTCTGATCCCGATTCTGATCCTGATTCTGATCCTGATTTTGTTTTTTATCCTGGTCCTGATTCTGATCCTGGTTCTGATCCTTATTCTGATCCTGGTTCTGATCCTGATTCTGGTTGTGATCTTGGTTCTGCTTCTGGTCCTGATTCTGATCGTGGTTCGGATCCTGGTTCTGGTTCTGATTCTGATCCTGGTTCTGATCCTAATTCTGGTTCTGATCCTAATTCTGGTTCTGATCCTGGTCCTGATTCTGATCCTGGTCCTGATTCTGATTCTGGTTCTGATTCTGATCCTGTTCCTATGCTTGTTCTGATGCTGTTTCTGATATTGGTACTGATTCTGATCCTGGTTCTGAACTTGATTCTGATATTAATGTTGATCTTTGTTCTGATTCTGGTTCTGATCTTGGTTCTGGTTCTGATCCTGGTTCGGATCCTGATTTTGGTTCTGATCCTGGTCCTGATTCTGATCCTGGTTCAGATCCTAAATCTGATCCTGATTTTGGTTCTGTTCCTGGTCCTGATTCTGATCCTGGTTCTGGTTCTGATCCTGGTTCTGATCCTGGTCCTGATTCTGGTTCTGATCCTTATTCTGATCCTGATTTTGGTTCTGTTCCTGGTCCTGATTCTGGTTCAGATCCTGATTTTGGTTCTGTTCCTGGTCCTGATCCTAATTCTGGTTCTGATTCTGATCCTGGTTCTTATCCTGGTCCTGATTCTGATCCTGGTTCTGATCCTTATTGTGATCCTGGTTCGGATCCTGATTCTGATCCGGATTTTGGTTCTGGTTCTGATCCTGGTTCTGGGTCTGATCCTGGTTCTGATCTTGGTTCTGATCCTGATTCTGGTTCTGTTCCTGGTTTGGATCCTGATTCTGATATTATTTTTTATCCTGGTTCTGATGCCGGTTCTGGTGCTCAGCCTGGTTCTGATCATGGTTCTGGTTCTGATCCTGATTCAGGTTTGGATCCTGTTCTTATGCTGGTTCGGATCCTGGTTCTGATCCTGGTTCTGATGCTGGTTCTGATCCTGGTTGTGGTTCTCAGCCTGGTTCTGGTTCTGATCCTAATTCTGGTTCTTATCCCAATTCTGATCCTGATTTTGGTTCTGATCCTGGTCCTGATTCTGATTTTGGTTCTGTTCCTGGTCCTGATTCTGATTCTGATCCTGTTCCTATGCTTGTTCTGATGCTGTTTCTGATATTGGTACTGATTCTGATCCTGGTTCTGAACTTGATTCTGATATTAGTTTTGATCTTTGTTCTGATCCTGATTCTGGTTCTGATCTTGGTTCTGGTTCTGATCCTGGTTCGGATCCTGATTTTGGTTCTGTTCCTGGTCCTGATTCTGATCCTGGTTCAGATCCTAAATCTGATCCTGATTTTGGTTCTGTTCCTGGTCCTGATTCTGGTTCTGATCCGAATTCTGGTTCTGATCCCGATTCTGATCCTGATTTTGTTTCTGATCCTAGTCCTGATTCTGATCCTGATTCTGATCCTGGTTCGGATCCTGATTCTGATATTAGTTTTGATCCTGATTCTGATCCTGGTTCTGATTCTGGTTGTGATCTTGGTTCTGGTTCTGATCCTGATTCTGATCCTGATTCTGATCCTGGTTCTGATCCTGGTTCTGGTTGTGATCTTGGTTCTGGTTCTGATCCTGATTCTGGTTCTGATCCTGATTCTGATACTAATTCTGGTTCTGATCCTGATTCTGGTTCTGGTTCTGATCCTGGTTCGGATCCTGATTCTGATATTAGTTTTGATCCTGATTCTGATCCTGGTTCTGATCCTGGTTCTGGTTGTGATCTTGGTTCTGGTTCTGATCCTGGTTCTGATCATGGTTCTGGTTCTGATCCTGACTCTGGTTTGGATCCTGTTCTTATGCTGGTTCGGATCCTGATC
Source organism: Telmatherina bonti (assembly GCF_933228915.1). Lineage (NCBI taxonomy): Eukaryota > Metazoa > Chordata > Actinopteri > Atheriniformes > Telmatherinidae > Telmatherina > Telmatherina bonti. The sequence continues at coordinate 201,488 of NC_136627.1, read as the reverse complement.
CTAATCCTCGCTCTTATCCCGATTCTGATCCTGATTCTGACCCTGACTTTGGTTCTGATCCTGGTCCTGATTCTGATCCTGGTTCTGATCCTGATTCATATCCTAATTCTGGTTCTGATCGTGATTCTGACCCTGATTTTGGTTCTAATCCTGATCCTGTTTCTGATCTTGGTTCTGGTTCTGATCCTGGTTTTGATCCTGATTCTGGTTCTGGTTCTGATCCTGGTTCTGATCCTGATTCTGCTTGTGACCTTGGTTCTGATCCTGATTCTGGTTCTGATCTTGGTTCTGGTTCTGATCCTGGTTCTGGTTCTGATACTGATTCAGGTTCTGATCCTGGTTCTGGTTCTGATACTGATTCAGGTTCTGATCTTGGTTCTGGTTCTGATCCTGGTTCTGATCCCTATTCTGGTTCTGATCCTGGTTTGGATCCTGATTCTGATATTAGTTCTGATCCTGATTCTGATCCTGGTTCTGATTCTGGTTGTGATCTTGGTTCTGGTTCTGATCCTGCTTCGGATCCTGATTCTGATATTAGTTTTGATCCTGGTTCTGGTTCTCAGCCTGGTTCTGATCTTGGTTCCTGTTCTGATCCTGTTCTTATGCTGGTTCTGATATTGGTTCTGATCCTGGTTCTGATGCTGGTTCTGATCCTGGTTGTGGTTCTCAGCCTGGTTCTGGTTCCGATTCTGATTCTGATCCTGCTTAGGATCCTGGTTCTGATCCAGATTCTGATCCTGGTTCTGATCCCAATTCTGATCTTGGTTCTGGTTCTGATCCTGGTACTGAGCCTGGTTCTGATCTTGATTCTGGTTCTGATCCTGATTCTGGTTCTGATCCTTCTTTTATGCTGGTTATGATGCTGTTTCTGATATTGGTTCTGATTCTGATCCTGGTTTGGATCCTGATTCTGATATTAGTTTTGATCTTGGTTCTGGTTCTGATCCTGTTCTTATGCTGGTTCTGATATTGGTTCTGATCCTGGTTCTGATGCTGTTTCTGATCGTGGTTGTGGTTCTCAGCCTGGTTCTGGTTCCGATTCTGATTTTGATCCTGCTTAGGATAATGATTCTGACCCAGATTCTGATCCTGGTTCTGATCCCAATTCTGATCTTGGTTCTGATCCTGGTTCTGATCCCAATTCTGATCTTGGTTCTGATTCTGATCCTGGTTCTGATCCCAATTCTGATCTTGGTTCTGGTTCTGATCCTGGTTCTGATCCCGATCCTAGTTCTGGTTCTGACCCTGATTCTCATCCTGGTTCTGATCCTGATTCTGATCCTGGTTCTGAACTTGGTTCTGGTTCTGATCCTGGTACTGATCCTGATTCTGATCCTGGTTCTGATCCTGATTCTGGTTCTGATCTTGGTTCTGGTTCTGATCCTGATTCTGATTGTTTTGATCCTGGTCCTGATACCGGTTCTGGTTCTCAGCCTGGTTCTGATCTTGGTTCTGGTTCTGATCCTGATTCTGGTTCTGATCCTGCTCCTATGCTGGTTCGGATCCTGATTCTGATCCTGGTTCTGATTCTGATTATGGTTTTGATCCTGGTTCTGATCCTGATTCTGGTTCTGATCCTGGTTCTGATCCTGATTCTGATCGTGGTTCGAATCCTGATTCTGTTATTAGTTTTGATCCTGTTTCTGATGCCGGTTCTGGTTCTCAGCCTGGTTCTGATCATGGTTCTGGTTCTGATCCTGATCCTGGTTCTGATCTTGGTTCTGGTTCTGATCCTGATTCTGATCCTGGTTCGGATCCTGATTCTGATGGTTTTGATCTTGGTCCTGATACCGGTTCGGGTTCTCAGCCTGGTTCTGATCTTGGTTCTGGTTCTGATCCTGCTTTTATGCTGGTTCTGATGCTGTTTCTGATATTGGTTCTGATTCTGATCCTGGTTCGGATCCTGATTCTGGTTCTGATCTTGGTTCTGATCCTGGTTCTGATCCTGGTTCTGATCCTGATTCTGATCGTGGTTCGAATCCTGATTCTGTTATTAGTTTTGATCCTGTTTCTGATGCCGGTTCTGGTTCTCAGCCTGGTTCTGATCATGGTTCTGGTTCTGATCCTGATCCTGGTTCTGATGCTGTTCTGATCCTGGTTGTGGTTCTCAGCCTGGTTCTGGTTCCGATCCTGATTCTGATCCTAATTCTGGTTCTGATCCTGATGCTGATCCTGGTCCTGATTCTGATACTGATTTTGGTTCTGGTCCTGATTCTCATCCTTGTTCTGATCCTGATTCTGACATTATTTTTGATCCTGGTTCTGATCCTGATTCTGATCCTAATTCTGGTTGTGATCCTAATCCTGGTTCGGATCCTGATTCTGATCCTGGTTCTGATTCTGATTATGGTTCTGATCCTGGTTCGGATACTGATTCTGATATTGATTTTGATCCCGGTTCTGTTTTTCAGCCTGGTTCTGAGCTTGGTTCTGGTTCTGATCCTGATTCTGATCCTGGTTGTGATCCTGATTCTGATTCAGGTTCGGATCCTGATTCTGATCTTGGTTCTGAACTTGATTCTGATCCTGATTCTGATCCTGGTTCTGAACTTGATTCTGATCCTGATTCTGATCCCAATTCTGATCTTGGTTCTGGTTCTGATTCTGGTTCTGATCTTGATTCTGTTCCTGATTCCGATCCAGGTTCTGATCCTGGTTCTAATGCTGATTCTGATCCCAATTCTGATCTTGGTTCTGGTTCTGATCCTGATTCTGATCCTGGTTCTGATCCCGATTCTGGTCTTGTTTCTGGTTCTAATCCTGATTTTGATCCCGGTTCTGATCCTGATTCTTGTTCTGATCTTGGTTCTGGTTCTGATCCTGATTCCGGTTCTGATCCTGTTCTTATGCTGGTTCTGATATTGGTTCTGATTCTTTGTTTTTTGTTTCTTTTTTTTTTTTGTCTTGTCCAGCATTTAGGCAGCAGAATTATAGTCTGGATGCTGTGTTCTGCTGAGCAAATTTTCTCTGCCAAGGGAAGCTTTATAGATATAATGATCCCCTTGACTTTCTGAATTTTTATTTTATTTCTATATTTATTTTGCATTATTGTTTGAATTGTACAGTTTGTACTGCTGGACCGGAGAGGACAGACGAAAGACAGAAAGAGAAAGGAGAAAAAACACCTCAGAAGAAAAGTGAAAGAGATAAAGGGAGAGGGAAAAAAAACACAAAAACACAAAAAAAAAAAAACCTACAGATGTGTATATACACACACACACACACACACACACGCATCCACACTTCCTCCTTAAACACACCCTATCCACCCATTCTCTTACACACGCTCAAACTCACACTCTCCTACCCCCGTGCCCCCACTCACATACCCACACATCTACATACAGACACACCTACAGACCCACACATCTACACACATCTACACACACACACCTACAGACCCACACATACATCTACACACCTACAGACCCACACACACATCTATACACACCCATTCTAACAGATACAGGACCAAAAATTTAGTCCACCTCCAAAACCCTACATCCCACTCCCCCCCCTGCCCACCACAAACCACCCCTTCCCATTCTACCTACCCTAGAACAAACCACCACAACTCCCCACTTCTCTCACTGAAGTCCTACCCCCTTCCTCATCACAACCCTCCACCCCCCTATACACCTACATACACATGCACCCCCCCACTCGCCCCTATACATGGACCACTACCCCCCCATACACATGCACCTCTACACTCTATATACACACCCCTATCTCCCATGCATTTAACACCAGATTCCCCACACACAAGCCCTTACCCCTTCCCACACACACACACACCACCCACTCCCTCATCCACACACCCAACCCCCCCACACAATCATGTACTATCACACTCCCCTAAACCTCCACCCCCACATATACATGCCCTAACACACTCCCCCTTACACACAACCCTACCCCCCCACAAACTCATGCTCCACTACACTCCCCATAAACCCCCCACATATAAACCACCACACACCTCCTACACCCCACACACTCATGTACTATCACAGTCCCCTAAACCTCCACCCCAACACCCCTCACACACTCCCGCATACACACACCCCTCACCCCCTATACCTTCATGTTCCACTACAATCCTCTATACACACCCTGCATATACACCACCGCACTCCCACATACACACCCCCCCTACCCCCCATACATTCATGTACCACTACACTCCTCCATACACACCCCATATATACACAGGCACCCCCCATCCTCAACTATCTTGGGCCCGGGCCCCTCTGCCGGGCACCAGGACACGGACCTGCCCCCACTGCAGCGGCAGGTCCAGGTCAGCCCTAATCTGTATTTTTTGGATAGTAGCTTCGGGGCCTTAAGATTTAAGAATTCTGCAACCTTGATAGGTAACTGTAAGTTTAGTTGATCAGTGGTGTATTTCTTACTTATAATAGATTTAAGTTGGTGGTATTCTAAGAATTTGGTGCTGCTGAATTCATACCGTGAAGAAATTGCATCAAATGGCAGAAAGTTTCCATTTTCTACTATATGTTCTAACTGCTTTACTCCTTTATTCTTCCACTGAGGGAAGTTTATCATCTTTTTGTTTTGCAGGAAGTCAGGATTGTTCCAGATGGGTGTGAGCTTACATGGAATAAGTGCAGACTTGGTTACTTTCAGGAATTCCCACCAAGCCGTTAAACTGGAGCTGATGTTAATGCTTTTAAAACACTTATATGACTTGACAGTTGAGCTGATGAATGGTAAATCAGAGATGACTAAATCCTCACACAATGCTTGCTCAACATCCAGCCATGGCTCATCCAAAGAACTTGGATTAAGCCACTTGGAGATGCATTGCAGCCTATTACATAAGAAATATTGATTAAAATTTGGCAGGTCCAACCCACCTCTGTCTTTGGTCTGTTGTAAAGTTTTTAGACTAATGGCTTGTTTTTCCAGAGAAATCTGGATATGTGGGAGTCTAGTGATTTAAACCAAGTGGAGGATGGTATGATGGGAATCATTGAGAAAAGGTAATGAACTTTTGGTAGAACCATCATTTTAACAGTGGAAACCCTCCCCATAAGTGATATGGGCAAGCGGTTCCACCTTGAGAGGTCATCCTCCACTGTTTTTATTAGCTGATCATGATTTAACTTTATTAATTCGGTTAGTCTGGGAGAGATTATTATACCTAAATACCTAATATTTCCTGACTGTATAGTGGTGTTAGATATGTTTTTAAAGTCACAGTTAATGGGCATTGCTGTAGTCTTTAACCAGTTAATAGAAAAGTCTGATATTGAAGAGAATTTATTAATTAGTGTGATTGTTTGAGAAAGTGTTGTTTGTGAGTTGTGAAGGAAAAGTAAAACGTCATCTGCGTAAAGACTAATTTTATGTTCAATACTTTTAGCTTGAATTCCTTTGATTTCTGGGTTTTGTCTTATGGCAGCTGCCAGGGGTTCGATAAAAATGGCAAAGAGTGATGGAGAAAGTGGGCAGCCCTGTCTGGTGCCTCTCTGTAAGCAGAAGTTTGGAGAAGTTTTGTCATTGGTCTTCACACTTGCATTCGGGTTGTTGTATAATATTTTTATCCAGTCAATAATCCATCCATCCATCCATCCATCTTCTGCCGCTTATCCGGGGTCGGGTCGCGGGGGCAGCAGCCTAAGCAGGGAAGCCCAGACTTCCCTCTCCCCAGCCACATTTGCCAACTCTGCGGGGGGGATCCCGAGGCGTTCCCAGGCCAGCCGAGAGATGTAATCCCTCCAGCGTGTCCTGGGTCTTCCCCGGGGTCTCCTCCCCGAGGGACGTGCCTGGAACACCTCACCAGGGAGGCGTCCAGGAGGCATCCTGACCAGATGCCCGAGCCACCTCAACTGGTTCCTCTCGATGCGGAGGAGCAGCGGCTCTACTCTGAGCCCCTCCCGGATGACCGAGCTCCTCACCCTATCTCTAAGGGAGAGCCCGGCCACCCTGCGGAGGAAACTCATTCCAGCCGCCTGTATACGAGATCTCGTTCTTTCGGTCACGACCCACAGCTCATGACCATAGGTGAGGGTAGGAACGTAGATCGACTGGTAAATCGAGAGCTTCACCTTCTGGCTCAGCTCCTTCTTCACCACGACAGACCGGCGCAGAGCCCGCATTACTGCAGACGCCGCACCGATCCGTCTGTCGATCTCACGCTCCATCCTTCCCTCACTCGTGAACAAGACCCCGAGATATTTAAACTCCTCCACTTGAGGCGGACCTCACTCCCGACCCGGAGAGGGCAATCCACCCTATTCCGGCTGAGGACCATGGTCTCAGATTTTGAGGTGCTGATTCTCATCCCAGCCGCTTCACACTCGGCCGCGAATCGCTCAAGCGAGAGCTGGAGATCACGACCAGACGAAGCCAACAGGACCACGTCATCCGCAAAAAGCAGGGACCCAATCCTGAGGCCACCAAGTCGGATCCCCTCAACCCCTCGGCTGCGCCTAGAAATTCTGTCCATATAAGTTATGAACAGAATCGGTGATAAAGGGCAGCCTTGGTGGAGTCCAACCCTCACCGGAAACGAATCCGACTTACTACCGGCAATGCGGACCAAGCTCTGACACCTGTCGTACAGGGACCGGACATACTCCCGGAGTACCCTCCACAGGAGCCCCCGGGGGACACGGTCGAATGCCTTCTCCAGGTCCACAAAGCACATGTAGACTGGTTGGGCAAACTCCCATGCCCCCTCCAGGACCCCAGAGAGGGTATAGAGCTGGTCCACTGTTCCGCGACCAGGACGAAAACCACACTGCTCCTCCTCAATCCGGGATTCGACTATCCGGCGGACCCTCCTCTCCAGGACCCCTGAATAGACCTTACCAGGGAGGCTGAGGAGTGTGATTCCCCTGTAATTGGAACACACCCTCCGGTCCCCCTTCTTAAAAAGGGGGACCACCACCCCAGTCTGCCAATCCAGCGGTACTGCCCCCGATGTCCACGCGATGCTGCAGAGGCGTGTCAGCCAGGACAGCCCCACAGCATCCAGAGCCTTAAGGAACTCCGGGCGGATCTCATCCACCCCCGGGGCCTTGCCGCCAAGGAGCTTTTTGACCACCTCAGCGACTTCAGCCCCAGAGATAGGAGAGTCCACCCCTGAGTCCATCAGCTCTGCTCCCTCATGGGAAGCCGTGTTGGTAGGATTGAGGAGGTCTTCGAAGTATTCCCTCCACCGACCCACAACGTCCCGAGTTGAGGTCAGCAGCTCCCCATCTCGACTGTACACAGTATTGACGGAGCACTGCTTCCCCCCCCTGAGCCGCCGGATGGTGGACCAGAATCTCCTCGAAGCCGTCCGGAAGTCTTTCTCCATGGCCTCGCCGAACTCCTCCCATGCCCGAGTTTTTGCCTCGGCAACGGCCGAAGCCGCATGCCGCTTAGCCCGTCGGTACCCATCAGCTGCCTCCAGAGTCCCACAGGCCAAGAAGGCTCGATAGGACTCCTTCTTCAGCTTGACGGCATCCCTCACTGTTGGTGTCCACCAACGAGTCCTGGGATTACCGCCACGACAAGCACCAACTACCTTACAGCCACAGCTCCGGCCGGCCGCCTCAGCAATAGAGGCACGGAACACAGCCCATTCGGACTCAATGTCCCCCGCCTCACCCGGGACATGTTCGAAGCTCTGCTGAAGGTGGGAGTTGAAGCTCGCTCTGACAGGGGACTCAGCCAGACGTTCCCAGCAGACCCTCACAACACGTTTGGGCCTGCCAGCTCTGACCGGCTTCCTCCCCCACCATCTGAGCCAACTCACCACCAGGTGGTGATCAGTTGACAGCTCCGCCCCCCTCTTCACCCGAGTGTCCAAGGCATGTGGCCGCAGGTCCGACGATACGACTACAAAGTCGATCATTGAACTGCGGCCCAGGGAATCCTGATGCCAGGTGTACATATGGACACTCTTATGCTGGAACATGGTGTTCGTTATAGACAATCCATGACGAGCACAGAAGTCCAACAACAAAACACCATTTGGGTTCAGAGGGGGGGGACCATGCCTCCCAATCACTCCCCTCCAGGTCTCACTGTCATTGCCCACGTGAGCATTGAAGTCCCCCAGCAGAACAATGGAGTCCCCAGAAGGAGCACCCTCCAGCACTCCCTCCAAGGACCCCAGAAAGGGTGGGTACTCTGAACTGCTGTTCGGCGCATAAGCACAGACAACAGTCAGGACCCGTCCCCCCACCCGGAGGCGGAGGGAAACTACCCTTTCATCCACCGGGGTAAACCCCAATGTGCAGGCACCAAGCTGGGGGCTGATGAGAATGCCCACACCAGCTCGGCGCCTCTCACCATGAGCAACTCCAGAGTGGAAGAAGGTCCAGCCCCTCTCGAGGGTACTGGTTCCAGAGCCCAAGCCATGCGTCGAGGTGAGTCCAACTATATCTAGTCGGAACCGCTCAACCTCGCGCACAAGCTCAGGCTCCTTCCCCACCAGAGAGGTGACGTTCCACGTCCCTAGAGCCAGCTTCTGCAGCCGGGGATCGGACCGCCAGGGTCCCCGCCCCTTGCTGCCGCCCAGCTCACATTGCACCCGACCCCTACGGCTCCTCCCGCAGATGGTGAGCCCACGGGAGGTGGGGCCCATGTAACCCTTTCGGGCTGAGCCCGACCGGGCCCCATGGGCGAAGGCCCGGCCACCAGACGCTCGCTCTCGTACCCCGCCTCCAGGCCTGGCTCCAGAGGGGGGTCCCGGTAACCCGCGTCCGGGCAAGGGAACATTTATGCCCAGGTTTGTCATCGTCATAGGGGTCTATGAGCCGTGCTTGGTCTGGTCCCTCCCCTAGACACCTGTTTGCCATGGGTGACCCTACCAGGGGCATAAAGCCCCCGACAACATAGCTGCTAGGATCTTCGGGACGCACAAACCCCTCCACCACGATAAGGTGACGGCTCAGGGAGAGGTCCAGTCAATAAATGATGACCCAAACCCAAATTCTTTTAAAGTTGCAAATAAAAGTTTCCAGTTTACACGGTCAAATGCTTTTTCTGCATCTAAAGAAATAACTGTAGACTTCAGATTGTGTAGAGTTGAATAATCTGTTATGTTAATTAATCTGTGCATGTTAGTGTAGGAATGTCTACCTTTTATAAAGCCTGTTTGATCAGCGTGAATAATGGAAGGGGTTATTTTCTCTATCCTTCTGGCTAGAGCTTATTTGCCTTTAGTTGGTTAGCCAGGAACTTTCCAGATTTCTTACCATGTTCAAAATTGTCCAGTCGAAGTCTTTGCACCATGAATTGTGTTCTTTTATCTAATATTTCATTAAGTTATAATTTGGCTTTTCTAATATCATTCAGTGTGTGTTCTTCTGGGGAGACATGGTAAGCTTCCTCTAGTGATTTAATTCTGAGTTCTAATTCTGATGTTCTCAAAGTTTCCTTCTTTTTCTTATGGGAAGAGAAGTGTTGTGAGAGAGGGGCTAGTTGGATCCAAAGAGCGGACACTGTCAGAGTACAGAGAGAGGTTTATTTGTTCTCAACAGATCCCTTTGAATTCTTCCAGCAGAACTGCAGAGACTGGCGGACTGGCGAGCAGCAGGAGGCAGGCAGGCAAGCAGGGGAACAAGCGAACGAGCAGGCAGGCAGGCAAAACTGGCAGGCAGCGTCTATGAACTGGCAGGCTTTCTCTGGCAGGAGGAAGACAGGACAGGTTACAAACCGAAGGTATGTACAAGCAACGTAAGCTGAGGCCGAGAGCTGTTTACCGCAGGGCAATCAACAATCTGGTGCTGGATAGCAGGCAGAGCTGGTCTTAAATAGGTTGTTTGATGATTGCTAGAATGTGGACCAGGTGTGCCTCCAGTTCCCAGCTGACCACGCCCACCAGGGAACAGGAATCACCACAAGAAGGATATTATTTTCCCTCTCATTACTGCTTTTCCTGCTTCCCACAGAACACACGCTGAAGTTTCTGGTCTGTTATTGTTTTTCTAGATGTGAGGACCATTCTCTTTTAAAGTGACTGATAAACTCAGAATCTGTAAGTAATGATGTATTAAATCTCCAGTTTCTAGTGGCTGTCTTACAGTTTTTAATGATACAGGTGCATGATCACTGATGATTATGGGATGGATCTTTATCTCTGATATGTCACTCATGAGTGAAGTGCTGATTAGGAAGTAGTCTAGTCTAGAATAGCTATGGTGAACTGAAGAGAAGAAAGTGTATTCTCTCAGTGTCGGGTGATGAGAACGCCATGCATCGCAAAGACCAAAATCCTTCATGTACTGTTTAACCGTTTCAGCTGATTTCCAACCTCGATGCTTCCCTGATGAACTGTATTTGTCAAGAATAACATTTAAGTCCCCTGCTACAATGATTGTGTTATCTAAGTGATCATAGAGCGAAGTAAAGAGGGAGTGAAAAAAGGAGGAGTCATCAACATTTGGGCCATAAACATTTGCAATAGTTAACTTAACATTTTGAATAGATAATGTAACTATTAAAAATCTGCCTTCTGGATCTGTGATTGTTTGATCAATGTCAAATTTGAACCTTTTATTAATAAGAGTGGCTACTCCTCTTTGTCTGGAATTATAGCAAGCTGAGTAAACATGTGGAAACTGGTCCGTTGAAAGATTTATTGTTGAATTAGATAAATGAGTCTCCTGCAGGAGAACGATGTCTGCCTTCATTTCACGCATCCGATTAAGAATTTTTAACCTCTTTTCTCTTGTACCAGCTCCACGCACATTCCAAGTGACAAACCTCAGTGTATCCATAAACCAGCAGAGATGGAGGTTATGTGCATATTACTACAGCGTGTGTCTGTGTGTAACCCGCTGCTTGTGCGCCTGTCAGCTGTGTGCGGTACCTGGATCTGCGCGTTAAGTGTCTCTATGTGTGCTTTCCTCATACTGAACTGTGTGTGTATGTGTGAATCATGCATAATGTTGTGTCCGATGTTTAATCTTGTGCGTGCGCCATGAAACATAAATAGAGAAGTAGGTGACATTACTGATAAAAGTGAAAGGGTTCAAACAAAGAAAAGTGAAAAGAGAAAAAAGTGACCGTGCCAAAGGAAGAAAATAATGTAAAAGAAACATCCGTGACGAGAACGGTGTAGCAGAGACGGGTGGAGAAAATACTGATAATTATTTTGAAACCACAGTTTTACAAATATAGCATAACTTATTTAAGATTTAAGATTATTAAGGAACATACCAACAAGTCAGTAGAGCCACGTAGTGATGTTTGGGTCGCGGTACAACTGTCCATTGATAAATAATTTATCCACGGCGATGACAGTGCGAGCTCCTTCGGCGATGGATTTCCTCCTGATGGGGAACAGGACTCTCCGCCGATCCAGGATCTCTTGGAAACTGGTCATTAACTGCATAATGGAGGCCCCGAAGTTCACGACCCTGACTCTTCACCTGCTCCTTTTGTTTGTAGTTAACAAACTTGGCTACGATGGGCCGTGGCCGGCCAGCTCCGGGTTTCCTTCCGCCCAGACGGTGAACTCGGTGAAAGGCGATGTTCCCCACCGTTTCTTCCGGGAGCTTTAGATGAGTCTGGATGAAGTTTTTAACCGTGGTCTCGGGGTCTTCATCTGCTTGTTCTGGAATCCCTGCAAACACCAAGTTGTCCCTCATGCTTCTGGCTTGCAGATCCAGCACCGCTTCCTTCATCTTCTTGTTCTCCTCGGAGACTCTGGTCAATCCCTCGGTGAGGGATTTAACCGACTCTCTGAGGACCGCGTTTTCTGTGGCCAGTGTTTCCACTTGCTTCTGGCTGAATCCCAGTGATTCCCGCAAGGCCTGAAACTCTTTGTGGAGAATCTCCACCAGGCTCAGGCACGCAACTACTGAGCTTTTTATCAATAGAAATAAGAACATATAGAAATAAGAAACTATGTAGTCTTTTTCGTAACTGTCAAGAACTAGCTAAAACTGCTAAAACCAGAAAGAAACTGCTAAATCTTGTTCAAAATGTTTAAACTGCTCTAAACTCTCAAAAACTATGTGAAACTTCTGAAACCAGATAGAAAATGCCTACTCTTGTTCGTAACTGTTAATAACTAGTTTAAAGTACTGAAACCAGACAGAAACTGCTTAATCTTGTTCAAAATGTTTAAACTGCTCTAAACTGTCAAGAACTACGTGAAACTGCCTAAACTAGATAGAAACTGCTTGAACTTCTTCGTAACTGTGAAGAACTACTAAAAACTGTTAAAACTGGCTTTAAACTGTAGAAACAATTCAAAAGTGTCCAAAACTACTGAACACTGCTGAAACCGGATAAAACTTGTTTAGTCTTGTTCGTAACAGTTAAGAACTAGTTATAACTGCTGAAACCGGATAAAAACTGTGTAGTCTTTTTCATAATTGACAAGAACTACTTAAAACTGCTAAAACCAGATAGAAACTGGATTGAAACTTTTCAAACTATTTAAAATATTATTGGCTATTATTGGCTAAGGAAGGACCATGAATCAATCCAGTTGTTCAAAAATGGGCTCAATCAGAAGGGGAGAGCCTAACGGTGCATCATGGGTAGTTTTATTGAAATCGGAAACGTCTAAGGTATTTTATGAGCGTGACATTAAAAAAAAAAATACATAAACCGGCCCGCAGGAGGGCCGCCGCCGGTTAAGGGGTTAACTAGTGGTTAAATGAAAAGGCTGTGTATCAGAAGTTCATGGGTCCAATCCCAGAAGCTGTAGCTTGATAAATAATGTTAGGTGTCTCATGTTTGGTCTTCTCCAAATGTTTATGCAATTTCATTTCAATTATTCAGCATAATTCAGTCATAGGGCATTCACAGTTGCTGATATTTCAATAACAGCAAATTTTCCAGTTAAGAATCCTTTAATAAAGAGTGTGTGTGTGTGTGTGTGTGTGTGTGTGTGTGTGTGTGTGCCTTTGTGTGTAGGAGGGGGTATTATGGGCATATCTTAAAAAGATGTAGACTTTAAATTGAAAACCAAGTTTGGTTCAATTCAGGACTAAAGTAAATTTACTAAGAAATGTGAAAATTGGGACTAGCGACAGGTCTAGGGTGTAATCCGCCTCATTCCAAAGACTGCTGGGATAGGCTCCAGCTTCCTGCAACCCTTAATTGAACTAAGCGGTTTGGATAATGAATGAATGTGAAAATTTACTGATTATGTTTTCTTTTTTGACGCTCTCATCATTTATGTCTTTTGTCTATTTTTTGGCTTTTGCACACAGTTATCCCTCTCCACTGGGTGGTCCTTTATAGTTACAATTACAAAACATTTAAAAAACTTAGAGTAATTCTAGGAATTCTTAGAAAATCCTTTTTTCCCACAGAGGATCGTGTAGCAGTGCTTAAAAGGAACCACTGATTTTAGTTTTTTTTTTCCTCTTAATTACTGCTAACAAATACAATCTATCATGAGGGAAGTGCACTAAACAAATGTATAGAATGCACCAGATATGTCAATCCAATCATGAACTAGGTCAACAAAAACATTGACATATCTAAAAAAAAATACCAAAGGGTATAAAGTCTAATATAGTAAATGAATAAAAATATTAGTGGACATTTCAATAAAAATTATAACTACATAGCAATCCAAGCATACATCATAAAATGTAAATTAGTTACATATAGATCACATAAAATAACTTATGGAGATTCAAACAAATTTCTTTGCAGACTTATTTATTTATTTATTTTTATAATTATTTTTTGCATACTTGTTTGACATTTTCCTTAGGCGTGAATAATATCCGAAAAACAAATTTTGTAAACAAGCATCAGAAGGTTTGTTATTTCTTTATTTTCCCACTTAAATAATAATGTTGTAAACATTGGAGAATATGGCGTTAGGTTAACCATGAGGTAGACATAACATCAAAAACCTAAAGGATGGAATATTGTAAGTCTTTAGTGAAACCCTGCTCTTATATCAACCCAGAAACTGATTGACAAAGGACAGGGGAAATAATGCTCAGAGGATTCTACTACAACATTACAGAACGAGCTTGGGTTCACCTCAAATTTAAATCTACAATTGAAAATGTCTGACACCGGATAGATTATAATTTTTAAATGTTTTTACTTGACTTTGGGTTTTATAGGCCCATACTATAACATTAGACTGGGCTTTATCATTGATAAAAGTTTATCTGTTTTCTGTTTCAATCATAATTATGGAATATTGTAGATTTAAAAATGTAGCAATAAGTTTGTTAGTCCACTCTTTTTTTCAATAAACCAAGTCCTGCTGTAATTTCTGTTGAACTCTGTTCCAGAAAAAATATTGCAAACCATCGTGGAAGACAATAAGCATGGTGTTCAGGAATGTTTGGCCATCTTAAATTAATTCTATTGTAGGGAAATTAAAATAATTGTAGTGTAAAAAAATGTTTATAAAGTATTTCCATGGTTGTCCAAAAAGTACATTACAAAGATGATGCTTCTTTCACACCAATTCTGTTTAAATATGGGCTTTTAATGGTTATCATTTTTCATTATTACATAAAGTGGAAGCATGGAGGGAAAATGTGTGAAAGAAGAAATATCATCAAATTAATTTTATATCTACCAGTGTTTCTAAATCTACGACTGTTCTACGACTTTCTAACCAAGATGGCGCCACAGGAGGACACCGTGGTGATTCGGTGATCTTTGTTTTGTCTATTTTTGTTCGCAAATCGTGTGTCAACGTGCTCTTACACTCGTGAAAAGCTTTTAAGCTCATGAACACTTATGAGATTCTTGAACACTCATAATACCTGAGCTGGACACTATATAACTCCAGTCACTTAAATAAGTCATGTCACATTGCTTCATCAATTGCACTGCCAATTTGCACGGTCGTTCAAATGCCACAGTACATATCTGTATTTATATATACTAAATTATTTTTATCTACTACACTGCCAATTTGCATGGATGTTCGGATGCTACTGTTCATACTGTACATATCTGCATGTCGAAAACAATTACTTTTACCTTTACTTTTATTCTACATTCTTAACAAAAAAAATGTATGTATATGTTCATTTCTCTGCACGCCCTTATTTTATTTGTAAGATAGTTGTAAAATAGCTGTATTCCTACTTTTATATTATTATTCAGTGTTTTTATTATTATTTTTATTTTTCAGCACCTTATCACAGAAACAAGTTCCTAGTCTGTGAATTGTTCAAAGATAATGACAAGAAAAGTCTTTCTGATTCTGACTTTATTTTTCATATTATTCAACCAAGTGCATTTTTTTTTATTGTTCTTTTACAAAAAATGTAAATAATTAAAATTAGCCTTTCTTAATATGCCATCTGAACTGTATATTATGTGTTTAGCACTGATCTAGTGGCAGGAACCACTCATTGGTCTGGTCCAGACCATCGTCTGGACTAGACCACTATTTTTGCAACAACCCTGCCTTTAGGACGTTCACCACAGTTTTTGTAAATCGGCTGCCACACTGGGTTGCGAGCTGTAGCTGCAGGGGCACCCGTTAAAATGTCTTCAGAAATGTTATTTTTTTTAAGTGCTCGCAGCAAAGTTGGTTCCAAGCCGAATATTTGTCCTTGCTAGGATATGTACAATGCTGTGCTTTTCAGATTCCTGCCTGTAAGAAATCTGTAATATGTTATGGCTTTGTTATTAACTTTTTATTTTTTGTATGATCTGTTTCGGCCTGAAGGATCTATGCCTCTATTGTTTTAGCAAAGCCTCTTTCCATTGGCAAGTGCACCCCTGTCCATTTGAGCAGCAGACACCTCCACAGCTTGTTAGCACTTCTTCCCGGGTCACGGTCTGGTTGACAGTAAAGGACGTAGAAATCAAATATACACATAGACATCATATATATACACATAAACATCATATATACACATGAACATCATATATACACATAAACATATATACACATAAACATCATATATACACATAAACATCATTTATACACATGAACATCATATAAATACACATAAACATCATATATACACAAAAACATATATGCACATAAACATCATATATACACAAACATATATACACATGAACATCATATATACACATAAACATCATATAAACACATGAACATCATATATACACATAAACATCATATATACACATAAACATATATACACATAAACATCATATATACACATAAACATCATATATACACATAAACATCATATATACACATAAACATATATACACATAAACATCATATACACATAAACATCATTTATACACATGAACATCATGTATACACATAAACATCATATATACACATAAACATCATATATACACATAAACATCATTTATACACATGAACATCATATATACACATAAACATCATATATACACATAAACATATATACACATAAACATCATATATACACATAAACATCATATATACACATAAACATATATACACATAAACATCATATACACATAAACATCATTTATACACATGAACATCATATATACACATAAACATCATATATACACAGAAACATCATATATACACATAAACATCATTTATACACATGAACATCATATATACACATAAACATCATATATACACATAAACATATATACACATAAACATCATATATACACATAAACATATATACACATAAACATCATATATACACATAAACATATATACACATAAACATCATATATACACATGAACATCATATATACACATAAACATATATACACATAAACATCATATATACACATAAACATATAAACACATAAACATCATATATACACATAAACATATATACACATAAACATCATATATACACATGAACATCATATATACACATAAACATATATACACTTATACATCATATATACACATAAACATATATACACATAAACATCATATATACACATAAACATCATATATACACATAAACATATATACACATAAACATCATATACACATAAACATCATTTATACACATGAACATCATGTATACACATAAACATCATATATACACATAAACATCATATATACACATAAACATCATTTATACACATGAACATCATATATACACATAAACATCATATATACACATAAACATATATACACATAAACATCATATATACACATAAACATATATACACATAAACATCATATATACACATAAACATCATATATACACATAAACATATATACACATAAACATCATTTATACACATGAACATCATATATACACATAAACATCATATATACACATAAACATCATATGTACACATAAACATCATTTATACACATGAACATCATATATACACATAAACATCATTTATACAGATAAACATCATATATACACATGAACATATATACACATGAACATCATATATACACATAAACATATATACACATAAACATCATATATACACATAAACATATATACACATAAACATCATATATACACATGAACATCATATATACACATAAACATATATACACATAAACATCATATATACACATAAACATATATACACATAAACATCATATATACACATAAACATATATACACATAAACATCATATATACACATAAACATATATACACATAAACATCATATATACACATGAACATCATATATACACATAAACATATATACACTTAAACATCATATATACACATAAACATATATACACATAAACATCATATATACACATAAACATCATATATACACATAAACATCATTTATACACATAAACATCATATACACATAAACATCATTTATGCACATGAACATCATATATACACATAAACATCATATATACACATAAACATCATTTATACACATGAACATCATATATACACATAAACATCATATATACACATAAACATCATATACACATAAACATCATATACACATGAACATCATTTATACACATGAACATCATATATACACATGAACATCATATATACACATAAACATCATTTATACACATAAACATCATATATACACATGAACATATATACACATGAACATCATATATACACATAAACATATATACACATAAACATCATATATACACATAAACATATATACACATAAACATCATATATACACATAAACATCATATATACACATAAACATATATACACATAAACATCATATATACACATAAACATATATACACATAAACATCATATATACACATAAACATATATACACATAAACATCATATATACACATAAACATCATATATACACATGAACATCATATATACACATGAACATCATATATACACATAAACATATATACACTTAAACATCATATATACACATAAACATATATACACATAAACATCATATATACACATAAACATCATATATACACATAAACATCATATATAATTAAAATTAGCCTTTCTTAATATGCCATCTGAACTGTATATTATGTGTTTAGCACTGATCTAGTGGCAGGAACCACTCATTGGTCTGGTCCAGACCATCGTCTGGACTAGACCACTATTTTTGCAACAACCCTGCCTTTAGGACGTTCACCACAGTTTTTGTAAATCGGCTGCCACACTGGGTTGCGAGCTGTAGCTGCAGGGGCACCCGTTAAAATGTCTTCAGAAATGTTATTTTTTTTAAGTGCTCGCAGCAAAGTTGGTTCCAAGCCGAATATTTGTCCTTGCTAGGATATGTACAATGCTGTGCTTTTCAGATTCCTGCCTGTAAGAAATCTGTAATATGTTATGGCTTTGTTATTAACTTTTTATTTTTTGTATGATCTGTTTCGGCCTGAAGGATCTATGCCTCTATTGTTTTAGCAAAGCCTCTTTCCATTGGCAAGTGCACCCCTGTCCATTTGAGCAGCAGACACCTCCACAGCTTGTTAGCACTTCTTCCCGGGTCACGGTCTGGTTGACAGTAAAGGACGTAGAAATCAAATATACACATAGACATCATATATATACACATAAACATCATATATACACATGAACATCATATATACACATAAACATATATACACATAAACATCATATATACACATAAACATCATTTATACACATGAACATCATATAAATACACATAAACATCATATATACACAAAAACATATATGCACATAAACATCATATATACACAAACATATATACACATGAACATCATATATACACATAAACATCATATAAACACATGAACATCATATATACACATAAACATCATATATACACATAAACATATATACACATAAACATCATATATACACATAAACATCATATATACACATAAACATCATATATACACATAAACATATATACACATAAACATCATATACACATAAACATCATTTATACACATGAACATCATGTATACACATAAACATCATATATACACATAAACATCATATATACACATAAACATCATTTATACACATGAACATCATATATACACATAAACATCATATATACACATAAACATATATACACATAAACATCATATATACACATAAACATCATATATACACATAAACATCATATATACACATAAACATATATACACATAAACATCATATACACATAAACATCATTTATACACATGAACATCATATATACACATAAACATCATATATACACAGAAACATCATATATACACATAAACATCATTTATACACATGAACATCATATATACACATAAACATCATATATACACATAAACATCATATATACACATAAACATATATACACATAAACATCATATATACACATAAACATATATACACATAAACATATATACACATAAACATCATATATACACATGAACATCATATATACACATAAACATATATACACATAAACATCATATATACACATAAACATATAAACACATAAACATCATATATACACATAAACATATATACACATAAACATCATATATACACATGAACATCATATATACACATAAACATATATACACTTATACATCATATATACACATAAACATATATACACATAAACATCATATATACACATAAACATCATATATACACATAAACATATATACACATAAACATCATATACACATAAACATCATTTATACACATGAACATCATGTATACACATAAACATCATATATACACATAAACATCATATATACACATAAACATCATTTATACACATGAACATCATATATACACATATACATCATATATACACATAAACATATATACACATAAACATCATATATACACATAAACATATATACACATAAACATCATATATACACATGAACATCATATATACACATAAACATATATACACATAAACATCATTTATACACATGAACATCATATATACACATAAACATCATATATACACATAAACATCATATGTACACATAAACATCATTTATACACATGAACATCATATATACACATAAACATCATTTATACAGATAAACATCATATATACACATGAACATATATACACATGAACATCATATATACACATAAACATATATACACATAAACATCATATATACACATAAACATATATACACATAAACATCATATATACACATGAACATCATATATACACATAAACATATATACACATAAACATCATATATACACATAAACATATATACACATAAACATCATATATGCACATAAACATATATACACATAAACATCATATATACACATAAACATATATACACATAAACATCATATATACACATGAACATCATATATACACATAAACATATATACACTTAAACATCATATATACACATAAACATATATACACATAAACATCATATATACACATAAACATATATACACATAAACATCATTTATACACATAAACATCATATACACATAAACATCATTTATGCACATGAACATCATATATACACATAAACATCATATATACACATAAACATCATTTATACACATGAACATCATATATACACATAAACATCATATATACACATAAACATCATATACACATAAACATCATATACACATGAACATCATTTATACACATGAACATCATATATACACATAAACATCATTTATACACATAAACATCATATATACACATGAACATATATACACATGAACATCATATATACACATAAACATATATACACATAAACATCATATATACACATAAACATATATACACATAAACATCATATATACACATAAACATCATATATACACATAAACATATATACACATAAACATCATATATACACATAAACATATATACACATAAACATCATATATACACATAAACATATATACACATAAACATCATATATACACATAAACATCATATATACACATGAACATCATATATACACATGAACATCATATATACACATAAACATATATACACTTAAACATCATATATACACATAAACATATATACACATAAACATCATATATACACATAAACATCATATATACACATAAACATCATATATACACATGAACATCATATATACACATGAACATCATATATACACATAAACATATATACACATAAACATCATATATACACATAAACATATATACACATAAACATCATATACACATAAACATCATTTATACACATGAACATCATATATACACATAAACATCATATATACACATAAACATCATATATACACATAAACATATATACACATAAACATCATATATACACATAAACATATATACACATAAACATCATATATACACATAAACATATATACACATAAACATCATATATACACATAAACATATATACACATAAACATCATATATACACATGAACATCATATATACACATAAACATATATACACTTAAACATCATATATACACATAAACATATATACACATAAACATCATATATACACATAAACATCATATATACACATAAACATCATTTATACACATAAACATCATATATACACATGAACATCATATATACACATGAACATCATATATACACATAAACATATATATACATAAACATATATACACATAAACATATATACACATGAACATCATATATACACATAAACATCATATATACACATAAACATATATACACATAAACATCATATACACATAAACATCATTTATACACATGAACATCATGTATACACATAAACATCATATATACACATAAACATCATATATACACATAAACATCATTTATACACATGAACATCATATATACACATAAACATCATATATACACATAAACATATATACACATAAACATCATTTATACACATAAACATCATATATACACATGAACATCATATATACACATGAACATCATATATACACATAAACATATATATACATAAACATATATACACATAAACATCATTTATACACATGAACATCATGTATATACATAAACATCATATATACACATAAACATCATATATACACATAAACATCATTTATACACATGAACATCATATATACACATAAACATCATATATACACATAAACATATATACACATAAACATCATATATACACATAAACATATATACACATAAACATCATATATACACATAAACATCATATATACACATAAACATATATACACATAAACATCATATATACACATGAACATCATATATACACATAAACATATATACACATAAACATCATATATACACATAAACATATATACACATAAACATCATATATACACATAAACATATATACACATAAATATCATATATACACATGAACATCATATATACACATAAACATATATACACTTAAACATCATATATACACATAAACATATATACACATAAACATCATATATACACATAAACATCATATATACACATAAACATCATTTATACACATAAACATCATATATATACATAAACATCATATATACACATAAACATCATATATACACATAAACATATATACACATAAACATCATATACACATAAACATCATTTATACACATGAACATCATATATACACATAAACATCATATATACACATAAACATCATTTATACACATGAACATCATATATACACATAAACATCATATATACACATAAACATCATATATACACATAAATATATATACACATAAACATCATATATACACATAAACATATATACACATAAACATCATATATACACATAAACATATATACACATAAACATCATATATACACATGAACATCATATATACACATAAACATATATACACATAAACATCATATATACACATAAACATATATACACATAAACATCATATATACACATAAACATATATACACATAAACATCATATATACACATGAACATCATATATACACATAAACATATATACACTTAAACATCATATATACACATAAACATATATCCACATAAACATCATATATACACATAATCATTTATACACAAACATCATATATACACATGAACATCATATATACACATAAACATCATATATACACATAAACATATATACACATAAACATCATATATACACATAAACATCATATATACACATAAACATATATACACATAAACATCATATACACATAAACATCATTTATACACATGAACATCATATATACACATAAACATCATATATACACATAAACATCATATATACACATAAACATCATTTATACACATGAACATCATATATACACATAAACATCATATATACACATAAACATATATACACATAAACATCATATATACACATAAACATATATACACATAAACATCATATATACACATAAACATCATATATACACATAAACATATCTACACATAAACATCATATATACACATGAACATCATATATACACATGAACATATATACACATAAACATCATATATACACATAAACATGTATACACATAAACATCATATATACACATAAACATCATATATACACATGAACATCATATATACACATAAACATATATACACTTAAACATCATATATACACATAAACATATATACACATAAACATCATATATACACATAAACATCATATATACACATAAACATCATTTATACACATAAACATCATATATACACATAAACATCATATATACACATAAACATCATATATACACATAAACATATATACACATAAACATCATATACACATAAACATCATTTATACACATGAACATCATATATACACATAAACATCATATATACACAGAAACATCATATATACACATAAACATCATTTATACACATGAACATCATATATACACATAAACACCATATATACACATAAACATATATACACATAAACATCATGTATACACATAAACATATATACACATAAACATCATATATACACATAAACATCATATATACACATAAACATATATACACAAACATCATATATACACATGAACATCATATATACACATAAACATATATACACATAAACATCATATATACACATAAACATATATACACATAAACATCATATATACACATAAACATATATACACATAAACATCATATATACACATAAACATATATACACTTAAACATCATACATACACATAAACATATATACACATAAACATCATATATACACATAAACATCATATATACACATAAACATATATACACATAAACATCATATACACATAAACATCATATATACACATAAACATCATATATACACATAAACATCATATATACACATAAACATATATACACATAAACATCATATACACATAAACATCATTTATACACATGAACATCATATATACACATAAACATCATATATACACAGAAACATCATATATACACATAAACATCATTTATACACATGAACATCATATATACACATAAACATCATATATACACATAAACATCATATATACACATAAACATATATACACATAAACATCATATATACACATAAACATATATACACATAAACATATATACACATAAACATCATATATACACATGAACATCATATATACACATAAACATATATACACATAAACATCATATATACACATAAACATATAAACACATAAACATCATATATACACATAAACATATATACACATAAACATCATATATACACATGAACATCATATATACACATAAACATATATACACTTATACATCATATATACACATAAACATATATACACATAAACATCATATATACACATAAACATCATATATACACATAAACATATATACACATAAACATCATATACACATAAACATCATTTATACACATGAACATCATGTATACACATAAACATCATATATACACATAAACATCATATATACACATAAACATCATTTATACACATGAACATCATATATACACATAAACATCATATATACACATAAACATATATACACATAAACATCATATATACACATAAACATATATACACATAAACATCATATATACACATAAACATCATATATACACATAAACATATATACACATAAACATCATTTATACACATGAACATCATATATACACATAAACATCATATATACACATAAACATCATATATACACATAAACATATATACACATAAACATCATATATACACATAAACATCATATATACACATAAACATATATACACATAAACATCATATACACATAAACATCATTTATACACATGAACATCATATATACACATAAACATCATATATACACATAAACATCACATATACACATAATCATCATTTATACACATAAACATCATATATACACATGAACATCATATATACACATAAACATATATACACATAAACATCATATATACACATAAACATATATACACATAAACATCATATATACACATAAACATCATATCTACACATAAACATATATACACATAAACATCATATACACATAAACATCATTTATACACATGAACATCATATATACACATAAACATCATATATACACATAAACATCATTTATACACATGAACATCATATATACACATAAACATCATATATACACATAAACATCATATATACACATAAACATATATACACATAAACATCATATACACATGAACATCATTTATACACATGAACATCATATATACACATAAATATCATTTATACACATAAACATCATATATACACATGAACATATATACACATGAACATCATATATACACATAAACATATATACACATAAACATCATATATACACATAAACATATATACACATAAACATCATATATACACATAAACATCATATATACACATAAACATATATACACATAAACATCATATATACACATAAACATATATACACATAAACATCATATATACACATAAACATATATACACATAAACATCATATATACACATAAACATATATACACATAAACATCATATATACACATGAACATCATATATACACATAAACATATATACACTTAAAGATCATATATACACATAAACATATATACACATAAACATCATATATACACATAAACATCATATATACACATAAACATCATTTATACACATAAACATCATATATACACATGAACATCATATATACACATGAACATCATATATACACATAAACATATATACACATAAACATCATATATACACATGAACATATATACACATAAACATCATATATACACATAAACATATATACACTTAAACATCATATACACATAAACATCATTTATACACATGAACATCATATATACACATAAACATCATATATACACATAAACATCATATATACACATAAACATCATTTATACACATGAACATCATATATACACATAAACATCATATATACACATAAACATCATATATACACATAAACATATATACACATAAACATCATATATACACATAAACATCATATATACACATAAACATATATACACATAAACATCATATACACATAAACATCATTTATACACATGAACATCATGTATACACATAAACATCATATATACACATAAACATCATATATACACATAAACATCATTTATACACATGAACATCATATATACACATAAACATCATATATACACATAAACATATATACACATAAACATCATATATACACATAAACATCATATATACACATAAACATCATATATACACATAAACATCATATATACACATAAACATATATACACATAAACATCATATACACATAAACATCATTTATACACATGAACATCATATATACACATAAACATCATATATACACAGAAACATCATATATACACATAAACATCATTTATACACATGAACATCATATATACACATAAACATCATATATACACATAAACATCATATATACAGATAAACATATATACACATAAACATCATATATACACATAAACATATATACACATAAACATCATATATACACATAAACATATATACACATAAACATCATATATACACATGAACATCATATATACACATAAACATATATACACATAAACATCATATATACACATAAACATATAAACACATAAACATCATATATACACATAAACATATATACACATGAACATCATATATACACATGAACATCATATATACACATAAACATATATAAACTTATACATCATATATACACATAAACATATATACACATAAACATCATATATACACATAAACATCATATATACACATAAACATATATACACATAAACATCATATACACATAAACATCATTTATACACATGAACATCATGTATACACATAAACATCATATATACACATAAACATCATATATACACATAAACATCATTTATACACATGAACATCATATATACACATAAACATCATATATACACATAAACATATATACACATAAACATCATATATACACATAAACATATATACACATAAACATCATATATACACATAAACATCATATATACACATAAACATATATACACATAAACATCATATATACACATGAACATCATATATACACATAAACATATATACACATAAACATCATATATACACATAAACATATATACACATAAACATCATATATACACATAAACATATATACACATAAACATCATATATACACATGAACATCATATATACACATAAACATATATACACATAAACATATATACACATAAACATCATATATACACATAAACATCATATATACACATAAACATCATTTATACACATAAACATATATACACTTAAACATCATATATACACATAAACATATATACACATAAACATCATATATACACATAAACATCATATATACACATAAACATCATATATACACATAAACATCATATATACACATAAACATATATACACATAAACATCATATACACATAAACATCATTTATACACATGAACATCATATATACACATAAACATCATATATACACAGAAACATCATATATACACATAAACATCATTTATACACATGAACATCATATATACACATAAACATCATATATACACATAAACATCATATATACACATAAACATATATACACATAAACATCATATATACACATAAACATATATACACATAAACATCATATATACACATAAACATCATATATACACATAAACATCATATATACACATAAACATATATACACTTAAAGATCATATATACACATAAACATATATACACATAAACATCATATATACACATAAACATCATATATACACATAAACATCATTTATACACATAAACATCATATATACACATGAACATCATATATACACATGAACATCATATATACACATAAACATATATACACATAAACATCATATATACACATAAACATATATACACATAAACATCATATATACACATAAACATATATACACTTAAACATCATATACACATAAACATCATTTATACACATGAACATCATATATACACATAAACATCATATATACACATAAACATCATTTATACACATGAACATCATATATACACATAAACATCATATATACACATAAACATCATATATACACATAAACATATATACACATAAACATCATATATACACATAAACATCATATATACACATAAACATATATACACATAAACATCATATACACATAAACATCATTTATACACATGAACATCATGTATACACATAAACATCATATATACACATAAACATCATATATACACATAAACATCATTTATACACATGAACATCATATATACACATAAACATCATATATACACATAAACATATATACACATAAACATCATATATACACATAAACATCATATATACACATAAACATCATATATACACATAAACATCATATATACACATAAACATATATACACATAAACATCATATACACATAAACATCATTTATACACATGAACATCATATATACACATAAACATCATATATACACAGAAACATCATATATACACATAAACATCATTTATACACATGAACATCATATATACACATAAACATCATATATACACATAAACATCATATATACACATAAACATATATACACATAAACATCATATATACACATAAACATATATACACATAAACATCATATATACACATAAACATATATACACATAAACATCATATATACACATGAACATCATATATACACATAAACATATATACACATAAACATCATATATACACATAAACATATAAACACATAAACATCATATATACACATAAACATATATACACATAAACATCATATATACACATGAACATCATATATACACATAAACATATATAAACTTATACATCATATATACACATAAACATATATACACATAAACATCATATATACACATAAACATCATATATACACATAAACATATATACACATAAACATCATATACACATAAACATCATTTATACACATGAACATCATGTATACACATAAACATCATATATACACATAAACATCATATATACACATAAACATCATTTATACACATGAACATCATATATACACATAAACATCATATATACACATAAACATATATACACATAAACATCATATATACACATAAACATATATACACATAAACATCATATATACACATAAACATCATATATACACATAAACATATATACACATAAACATCATATATACACATGAACATCATATATACACATAAACATATATACACATAAACATCATATATACACATAAACATATATACACATAAACATCATATATACACATAAACATATATACACATAAACATCATATATACACATGAACATCATATATACACATAAACATATATACACATAAACATATATACACATAAACATCATATATACACATAAACATCATATATACACATAAACATCATTTATACACATAAACATATATACACTTAAACATCATATATACACATAAACATATATACACATAAACATCATATATACACATAAACATCATATATACACATAAACATCATATATACACATAAACATCATATATACACATAAACATATATACACATAAACATCATATACACATAAACATCATTTATACACATGAACATCATATATACACATAAACATCATATATACACAGAAACATCATATATACACATAAACATCATTTATACACATGAACATCATATATACACATAAACATCATATATACACATAAACATCATATATACACATAAACATATATACACATAAACATCATATATACACATAAACATATATACACATAAACATCATATATACACATAAACATCATATATACACATAAACATATATACACAAACATCATATATACACATGAACATCATATATACACATAAACATATATACACATAAACATCATATATACACATAAACATATATACACATAAACATCATATATACACATGAACATCATATATACACATAACCATCATTTATACACATAAACATCATATATACACATAAACATATATACACATAAACATCATATATACACATAAACATATATACACATAAACATCATATATACACATAAACATATATACACATAAACATCATATATACACATAAACATCATATATACACATAAACATATATACACATAAACATCATATACACATAAACATCATTTATACACATGAACATCATATATACACATAAACATATATACACATAAACATCATATATACACATAAACATCATATATACACATAAACATATATACACATAAACATCATATACACAAACATCATTTATACACATGAACATCATATATACACATAAACATCATATATACACATAAACATCACATATACACATAATCATCATTTATACACATAAACATCATATATACACATGAACATCATATATACACATAAACATATATACACATAAACATCATATATACACATAAACATCATATATACACATAAACATATATACACATAAACATCATATACACATAAACATCATTTATACACATGAACATCATATATACACATAAACATCATATATACACATAAACATCATATATACACATAAACATCATTTATACACATGAACATCATATATACACATAAACATATATACACATAAACATCATATATACACATAAACATCATATATACACATAAACATCATTTATACACATGAACATCATATATACACATAAACATCATAAATACACATAAACATATATACACATAAACATCATATATACACATAAACATATATACACATAAACATCATATATACACATAAACATATATACACATAAACATCATATATACACATAAACATCATATATACACATGAACATCATATATACACATGAACATCATATATACACATAAACATATATACACATAAACATCATATATACACATAAACATATATACACATAAACATCATATATACACATGAACATCATATATACACATAAACATCATTTATACAGATAAACATCATATATACACATGAACATATATACACATGAACATCATATATACACATAAACATATATACACATAAACATCATATATACACATAAACATATATACACATAAACATCATATATACACATGAACATCATATATACACATAAACATATATACACATAAACATCATATATACACATAAACATATATACACATAAACATCATATATACACATAAACATATATACACATAAACATCATATATACACATAAACATATATACACATAAACATCATATATACACATGAACATCATATATACACATAAACATATATACACTTAAACATCATATATACACATAAACATATATACACATAAACATCATATATACACATAAACATCATATATACACATAAACATCATTTATACACATAAACATATATACACTTAAACATCATATATACACATAAACATATATACACATAAACATCATATATGCACATAAACATCATATATACACATAAACATCATTTATACACATAAACATCATATATACACATAAACATCATATATACACATAAACATCATATATACACATAAACATATATACACATAAACATCATATACACATAAACATCATTTATACACATGAACATCATATATACACATAAACATCATATATACACAGAAACATCATATATACACATAAACATCATTTATACACATGAACATCATATATACACATAAACATCATATATACACATAAACATCATATATACACATAAACATATATACACATAAACATCATATATACACATAAACATATATACACATAAACATCATATATACACATAAACATCATATATACACATAAACATATATACACAAACATCATATATACACATGAACATCATATATACACATAAACATATATACACATAAACATCATATATACACATAAACATATATACACATAAACATCATATATACACATAAACATATATACACATAAACATCATATATACACATAAACATATATACACTTAAACATCATATATACACATTAAACATATATACACATAAACATCATATATACACATGAACATCATATATACACATAACCATCATTTATACACATAAACATCATATATACACATAAACATATATACACATAAACATCATATATACACATAAACATATATACACATAAACATCATATATACACATAAACATATATACACATAAACATCATATATACACATAAACATCATATATACACATAAACATATATACACATAAACATCATATACACATAAACATCATTTATACACATGAACATCATATATACACATAAACATATATACACATAAACATCATATATACACATAAACATCATATATACACATAAACATATATACACATAAACATCATATACACAAACATCATTTATACACATGAACATCATATATACACATAAACATCATATATACACATAAACATCACATATACACATAATCATCATTTATACACATAAACATCATATATACACATGAACATCATATATACACATAAACATATATACACATAAACATCATATATACACATAAACATCATATATACACATAAACATATATACACATAAACATCATATACACATAAACATCATTTATACACATGAACATCATATATACACATAAACATCATATATACACATAAACATCATATATACACATAAACATCATTTATACACATGAACATCATATATACACATAAACATATATACACATAAACATCATATATACACATAAACATCATTTATACACATGAACATCATATATACACATAAACATCATAAATACACATAAACATATATACACATAAACATCATATATACACATAAACATATATACACATAAACATCATATATACACATAAACATCATATATACACATAAACATATATACACATAAACATCATAGATACACATGAACATCATATATACACATAAACATATATACACATAAACATCATATATACACATAAACATATATACACATAAACATCATATATACACATAAACATCATATATACACATGAACATCATATATACACATGAACATCATATATACACATAAACATATATACACATAAACATCATATATACACATAAACATATATACACATAAACATCATATATACACATAAACATCATATATACACATAAACATCATATATACACATAAACATATATACACATAAACATCATATACACATAAACATCATTTATACACATGAACATCATGTATACACATAAACATCATATATACACATAAACATCATATATACACATAAACATCATTTATACACATGAACATCATACATACACATAAACATCATATATACACATAAACATATATACACATAAACATCATATATACACATAAACATCATATATACACATAAACATCATATATACACATAAACATATATACACATAAACATCATATACACATAAACATCATTTATACACATGAACATCATATATACACATAAACATCATATATACACAGAAACATCATATATACACATAAACATCATTTATACACATGAACATCATATATACACATAAACATCATATATACACATCAACATCATATATACACATAAACATATATACACATAAACATCATATATACACATAAACATATATACACATAAACATCATATATACACATAAACATATATACACATAAACATCATATATACACATGAACATCATATATACACATAAACATATATACACATAAACATCATATATACACATAAACATATAAACACATAAACATCATATATACACATAAACATATATACACATAAACATCATATATACACATGAACATCATATATACACATAAACATATATACACTTATACATCATATATACACATAAACATATATACACATAAACATCATATATACACATAAACATCATATATACACATAAACATATATACACATAAACATCATATACACATAAACATCATTTATACACATGAACATCATGTATACACATAAACATCATATATACACATAAACATCATATATACACATAAACATCATTTATACACATGAACATCATATATACACATAAACATCATATATACACATAAACATATATACACATAAACATCATATATACACATAAACATATATACACATAAACATCATATATACACATAAACATCATATATACACATAAACATATATACACATAAACATCATTTATACACATGAACATCATATATACACATAAACATCATATATACACATAAACATCATATGTACACATAAACATCATTTATACACATGAACATCATATATACACATAAACATCATTTATACAGATAAACATCATATATACACATGAACATATATACACATGAACATCATATATACACATAAACATATATACACATAAACATCATATATACACATGAACATCATATATACACATAAACATCATTTATACACATGAACATCATATATACACATAAACATCATTTATACAGATAAACATCATATATACACATGAACATATATACACATGAACATCATATATACACATAAACATATATACACATAAACATCATATATACACATAAACATATATACACATAAACATCATATATACACATGAACATCATATATACACATAAACATATATACACATAAACATCATATATACACATAAACATATATACACATAAACATCATATATACACATAAACATATATACACATAAACATCATATATACACATAAACATATATACACATAAACATCATATATACACATGAACATCATATATACACATAAACATATATACACTTAAACATCATATATACACATAAACATATATACACATAAACATCATATATACACATAAACATCATATATACACATAAACATCATTTATACACATAAACATCATATACACATAAACATCATTTATGCACATGAACATCATATATACACATAAACATCATATATACACATAAACATCATTTATACACATGAACATCATATATACACATAAACATCATATATACACATAAACATCATATACACATAAACATCATATACACATGAACATCATTTATACACATGAACATCATATATACACATAAACATCATTTATACACATAAACATCATATATACACATGAACATATATACACATGAACATCATATATACACATAAACATATATACACATAAACATCATATATACACATAAACATATATACACATAAACATCATATATACACATAAACATCATATATACACATAAACATATATACACATAAACATCATATATACACATAAACATATATACACATAAACATCATATATACACATAAACATATATACACATAAACATCATATATACACATAAACATCATATATACACATGAACATCATATATACACATGAACATCATATATACACATAAACATATATACACTTAAACATCATATATACACATAAACATATATACACATAAACATCATATATACACATAAACATCATATATACACATAAACATCATATATACACATGAACATCATATATACACATGAACATCATATATACACATAAACATATATACACATAAACATCATATATACACATAAACATATATACACATAAACATCATATATACACATAAACATATATACACATAAACATCATATACACATAAACATCATTTATACACATGAACATCATATATACACATAAACATCATATATACACATAAACATCATATATACACATAAACATATATAAACATAAACATCATATATACACATAAACATATATACACATAAACATCATATATACACATAAACATATATACACATAAACATCATATATACACATAAACATATATACACATAAACATCATATATACACATGAACATCATATATACACATAAACATCATATATACACATAAACATCATTTATACACATAAACATCATATATACACATGAACATCATATATACACATGAACATCATATATACACATAAACATATATATACATAAACATATATACACATAAACATATATACACATGAACATCATATATACACATAAACATCATATATACACATAAACATATATACACATAAACATCATATACACATAAACATCATTTATACACATGAACATCATGTATACACATAAACATCATATATACACATAAACATCATATATACACATAAACATCATTTATACACATGAACATCATATATACACATAAACATCATATATACACATAAACATATATACACATAAACATCATTTATACACATAAACATCATATATACACATGAACATCATATATACACATGAACATCATATATACACATAAACATATATATACATAAACATATATACACATAAACATATATACACATGAACATCATATATACACATAAACATCATATATACACATAAACATATATACACATAAACATCATATACACATAAACATCATTTATACACATGAACATCATGTATATACATAAACATCATATATACACATAAACATCATATATACACATAAACATCATTTATACACATGAACATCATATATACACATAAACATCATATATACACATAAACATATATACACATAAACATCATATATACACATAAACATATATACACATAAACATCATATATACACATAAACATCATATATACACATAAACATATATACACATAAACATCATATATACACATGAACATCATATATACACATAAACATATATACACATAAACATCATATATACACATAAACATATATACACATAAACATCATATATACACATAAACATATATACACATAAACATCATATATACACATGAACATCATATATACACATAAACATATATACACTTAAACATCATATATACACATAAACATATATACACATAAACATCATATATACACATAAACATCATATATACACATAAACATCATTTATACACATAAACATCATATATATACATAAACATCATATATACACATAAACATCATATATACACATAAACATATATACACATAAACATCACATACACATAAACATCATTTATACACATGAACATCATATATACACATAAACATCATATATACACATAAACATCATATATACACATAAACATCATTTATACACATGAACATCATATATACACATAAACATCATATATACACATAAACATCATATATACACATAAATATATATACACATAAACATCATATATACACATAAACATATATACACATAAACATCATATATACACATAAACATATATACACATAAACATCATATATACACATGAACATCATATATACACATAAACATATATACACATAAACATCATATATACACATAAACATATATACACATAAACATCATATATACACATAAACATATATACACATAAACATCATATATACACATGAACATCATATATACACATAAACATATATACACTTAAACATCATATATACACATAAACATATATCCACATAAACATCATATATACACATAATCATTTATACACAAACATCATATATACACATGAACATCATATAAACACATGAACATCATATATACACATAAACATATATACACATAAACATCATATATACACATAAACATATATACACATAAACATCATATATACACATAAACATCATATATACACATAAACATATATACACATAAACATCATATACACATAAACATCATTTATACACATGAACATCATATATACACATAAACATCATATATACACATAAACATCATATATACACATAAACATCATTTATACACATGAACATCATATATACACATAAACATCATATATACACATAAACATATATACACATAAACATCATATATACACATAAACATATATACACATAAACATCATATATACACATAAACATCATATATACACATAAACATGTATACACATAAACATCATATATACACATGAACATCATATATACACATGAACATATATACACATAAACATCATATATACACATAAACATATATACACATAAACATCATATATACACATAAACATCATATATACACATGAACATCATATATACACATAAACATATATGCACTTAAACATCATATATACACATAAACATATATACACATAAACATCATATATACACATAAAAATCATATATACACATAAACATCATTTATACACATAAACATCATATATACACATAAACATCATATATACACATAAACATCATATATACACATAAACATATATACACATAAACATCATATACACATAAACATCATTTATACACATGAACATCATATATACACATAAACATCATATATACACAGAAACATCATATATACACATAAACATCATTTATACACATGAACATCATATATACACATAAACATCATATATACACATAAACATATATACACATAAACATCATGTATACACATAAACATATATACACATAAACATCATATATACACATAAACATCATATATACACATAAACATATATACACAAACATCATATATACACATGAACATCATATATACACATAAACATATATACACATAAACATCATATATACACATAAACATATATACACATAAACATCATATATACACAAACATATATACACATAAACATCATATATACACATAAACATATATACACTTAAACATCAGATATACACATAAACATATATACACATAAACATCATATATACACATAAACATCATATATACACATAAAGATCATTTATACACATAAACATCATATATACACATGAACATCATATATACACATGAACATCATATATACACATAAACATATATACACATAAACATATATACACATAAACATATATACACATAAACATCATATATACACATAAACATCATATATACACATAAACATATATACACATAAACATCATATACACATAAACATATATACACTAAAACATCATATATACACATAAACATCATATATACACATAAACATCATTTATACACATGAACATCATATATACACATAAACATATATACACATAAACATCATATATACACATAAACATCATATATACACATAAACATATATACACATAAACATCATATACACATAAACATCATTTATACACATGAACATCATATATACACATAAACATCATATATACACATAAACATCACATATACACATAATCATCATTTATACACATAAACATCATATATACACATGAACATCATATATACACATAAACATATATACACATAAACATCATATATACGCAAACATATATACACATAAACATCATATATACACATAAACATCATATCTACACATAAACATATATACACATAAACATCATATACACATAAACATCATTTATACACATGAACATCATATATACACATAAACATCATATATACACATAAACATCATTTATACACATGAACATCATATATACACATAAACATCATATATACACATAAACATCATATATACACATAAACATCATATATACACATAAACATATATACACATAAACATCATTTATACACATGAACATCATGTATACACATAAACATCATATATACACATAAACATCATATATACACATAAACATCATTTATACACATGAACATCATATATACACATAAACATCATATATACACATAAACATATATACACATAAACATCATATATACACATAAACATATATACACATAAACATCATATATACACATAAACATCATATATACACATAAACATATATACACATAAACATATATACACATAAACATCATATATACACATAAACATATATACACATAAACATCATATATACACATAAACATATATACACATAAACATCATATATACACATGAACATCATATATACACATAAACATATATACACTTAAACATCATATATACACATAAACATATATACACATAAACATCATATATACACATAAACATCATATATACACATAAACATCATTTATACACATAAACATCATATATACACATGAAC
This sequence comes from Telmatherina bonti, assembly GCF_933228915.1. Classification (NCBI taxonomy): domain Eukaryota; kingdom Metazoa; phylum Chordata; class Actinopteri; order Atheriniformes; family Telmatherinidae; genus Telmatherina; species Telmatherina bonti. Next base: position 160,465 of record NC_136627.1, on the reverse strand, counting down.
ATCATATATACACATGAACATCATATATACACATAAACATATATACACATAAACATCATATATACACATAAACATATATACACATAAACATCATATATACACATAAACATATATACACTTAAACATCATATACACATAAACATCATTTATACACATGAACATCATATATACACATAAACATCATATATACACATAAACATCATTTATACACATGAACATCATATATACACATAAACATCATATATACACATAAACATCATATATACACATAAACATATATACACATAAACATCATATATACACAGAAACATCATATATACACATAAACATCATTTATACACATGAACATCATATATACACATAAACATCATATATACACATAAACATCATATATACACATAAACATATATACACATAAACATCATATATACACATGAACATCATATATACACATAAACATATATACACTTATACATCATATATACACATAAACATATATACACATAAACATCATATATACACATAAACATCATATATACACATAAACATATATACACATAAACATCATATACACATAAACATCATTTATACACATGAACATCATGTATACACATAAACATCATATATACACATAAACATCATATATACACATAAACATCATTTATACACATGAACATCATATATACACATAAACATCATATATACACATAAACATATATACACATAAACATCATATATACACATAAACATATATACACATAAACATCATATATACACATAAACATCATATATACACATAAACATATATACACATAAACATCATATATACACATGAACATCATATATACACATAAACATATATACACATAAACATCATATATACACATAAACATATATACACATAAACATCATATATACACATAAACATATATACACATAAACATCATATATACACATGAACATCATATATACACATAAACATATATACACTTAAACATCATATATACACATAAACATATATACACATGAACATCACATATACACATAAACATCATATATACACATAAACATCATTTATACACATAAACATCATATATATACATAAACATCATATATACACATAAACATCATATATACACATAAACATATATACACATAAACATCATTTATACACATGAACATCATATATACACATAAACATCATATTTACACATAAACATCATATATACACATGAACATCATTTATACACATGAACATCATATATACACATAAACATCATATATACACATAAACATCATATATACACATAAATATATATACACATAAACATCATATATACACATAAACATATATACACATAAACATCATATATACACATAAACATCATATATACACATAAACATATATACACATAAACATCATATATACACATGAACATCATATATACACATAAACATATATACACATAAACATCATATATACACATAAACATATATACACATAAACATCATATATACACATAAACATATATACACATAAACATCATATATACACATGAACATCATATATACACATAAACATATATACACTTAAACATCATATATACACATAAACATATATACACATAAACATCATATATACACATAAACATCATTTATACACAAACATCATATATACACATAAACATCATATATACACATGAACATCATATATACACATAAACATATATACACTTAAACATCATATATACACATAAACATATATACACATAAACATCATATATACACATAAACATCATTTATACACAAACATCATATATACACATGAACATCATATATACACATGAACATCATATATACACATAAATATATATACACATAAACATCATATATACACATAAACATATATACACATAAACATCATATATACACATAAACATCATATATACACATAAACATATATACACATAAACATCATTTATACACATGAACATCATATATACACATAAACATCATATATACACATAAACATCATTTATACACATGAACATCATATATACACATAAACATCATATATACACATAAACATATATACACATAAACATCATATATACACATAAACATATATACACATAAACATCATATATACACATGAACATCATATATACACATAAACATATATACACATAAACATCATATATACACATAAACATATATACACATAAACATCATATATACACATAAACATCATATATACACATGAACATCATATATACACATAAACATATATACACTTAAACATCATATATACACATAAACATATATACACATAAACATCATATATACACATAAACATCATATATACACATAAACATCATTTATACACATAAACATCATATATACACATAAACATCATATATACACATAAACATCATATATACACATAAACATATATACACATAAACATCATATACACATAAACATCATTTATACACATGAACATCATATATACACATAAACATCATATATACACAGAAACATCATATATACACATAAACATCATTTATACACATGAACATCATATATACACATAAACATATATACACATAAACATCATGTATACACATAAACATATATACACATAAACATCATATATACACATAAACATCATATATACACATAAACATATATACACAAACATCATATATACACATGAACATCATATATACACATAAACATATATACACATAAACATCATATATACACATAAACATATATACACATAAACATCATATATACACATAAACATATATACACATAAACATCATATATACACATAAACATATATACACTTAAACATCATATATACACATAAACATATATACACATAAACATCATATATACACATGAACATCATATATACACATAAACATCATTTATACACATAAACATCATTTATACACATAAACATATATACACATAAACATCATATATACACATAAACATATATACACATAAACATCATATATACACATAAACATATATACACATAAACATCATATATACACATAAACATCATATATACACATAAACATATATACACATAAACATCATATACACATAAACATCATTTATACACATGAACATCATATATACACATAAACATCATATATACACATAAACATCATATATACACATAAACATCATTTATACACATGAACATCATATATACACATAAACATATATACACATAAACATCATATATACACATAAACATCATATATACACATAAACATATATACACATAAACATCATTTATACACATGAACATCATATATACACATAAACATCATATATACACATAAACATCATTTATACACATGAACATCATATATACACATAAACATCATATATACACATAAACATATATACACATAAACATCATATATACACATAAACATATATACACATAAACATCATATATACACATGAACATCATATATACACATAAACATATATACACATAAACATCATATATACACATAAACATATATACACATAAACATCATATATACACATAAACATCATATATACACATGAACATCATATATACACATAAACATATATACACTTAAACATCATATATACACATAAACATATATACACATAAACATCATATATACACATAAACATCATATATACACATAAACATCATTTATACACATAAACATCATATATACACATAAACATCATATATACACATAAACATCATATATACACATAAACATATATACACATAAACATCATATACACATAAACATCATTTATACACATGAACATCATATATACACATAAACATCATATATACACAGAAACATCATATATACACATGAACGTCATATATACACATAAACATCATATATACACATAAACATCATATATACACATAAACATATATACACATAAACATCATATATACACATAAACATATATACACATAAACATCATATATACACATAAACATCATATATACACATAAACATATACACACAAACATCATATATACACATGAACATCATATATACACATAAACATATATACACATAAACATCATATATACACATAAACATATATACACATAAACATCATATATACACATAAACATATATACACATAAACATCATATATACACATAAACATATATACACTTAAACATCATATATACACATAAACATATATACACATAAACATCATATATACACATGAACATCATATATACACATAAACATCATTTATACACATAAACATCATATATACACATAAACATATATACACATAAACATCATATATACACATAAACATATATACACATAAACATCATATATACACAAACATATATACACATAAACATCATATATACACATAAACATCATATATACACATAAACATATATACACATAAACATCATATACACATAAACATCATTTATACACATGAACATCATATATACACATAAACATCATATATACACATAAACATCATATATACACATAAACATCATTTATACACATGAACATCATATATACACATAAACATATATACACATAAACATCATATATACACATAAACATCATATATACACATAAACATATATACACATAAACATCATATACACAAACATCATTTTTACACATGAACATCATATATACACATAAACATCATATATACACATAAACATCACATATACACATAATCATCATTTATACACATAAACATCATATATACACATGAACATCATATATACACATAAACATATATACACATAAACATCATATATACACATAAACATCATATATACACATAAACATATATACACATAAACATCATATACACATAAACATCATTTATACACATGAACATCATATATACACATAAACATCATATATACACATAAACATCATATATACACATAAACATCATTTATACACATGAACATCATATATACACATAAACATATATACACATAAACATCATATATACACATAAACATCATATATACACATAAACATCATTTATACACATGAACATCATATATACACATAAACATCATAAATACACATAAACATATATACACATAAACATCATATATACACATAAACATATATACACATAAACATCATATATACACATAAACATCATATATACACATAAACATATATACACATAAACATCATATATACACATGAACATCATATATACACATAAACATATATACACATAAACATCATATATACACATAAACATATATACACATAAACATCATATATACACATAAACATCATATATACACATGAACATCATATATACACATGAACATCATATATACACATAAACATATATACACATAAACATCATATATACACATAAACATATATACACTTAAACATCATATATACACATAAACATATATACACATAAACATCATATATACACATAAACATATATACACATAAACATCATATATACACATGAACATCATATATACACATAAACATCATTTATACACATAAACATCATATATACACATAAACATATATACACATAAACATATATACACATAAACATCATATATACACATAAACATCATATCTACACATCAACATATATACACATAAACATCATATACACATAAACATCATTTATACACATGAACATCATATATACACATAAACATCATATATACACACAAACATCATTTATACACATGAACATCATATATACACATAAACATCATATATACACATAAACATCATATATACACATAAACATATATACACATAAACATCATATATACACATAAACATATATACACATAAACATCATATACACATAAACATCATTTATACACATGAACATCATATATACACATAAACATCATATATACACACAAACATCATTTATACACATGAACATCATATATACACATAAACATCATATATACACATAAACATCATATATACACATAAACATATATACACATAAACATCATATATACACATAAACATATATACACATAAACATCATATATACACATAAACATATATACACATAAACATCATATATACACATAAACATATATACACATAAACATCATATATACACATGAACATCATATATACACATAAACATATATTCACTTAAACATCATATATACACATAAAAATATATACACATAAACATCATATATACACATAAACATCATTTATACACATAAACATCATATATACACATGAACATCATATATACACATAAACATATATACACATGAACATATATACACATAAACATCATATATACACATAAACATATATACACATAAACATCATATATACACATAAACATATATACACTTAAACATCATATACACATAAACATCATTTATACACATGAACATCATATATACACATAAACATCATATATACACATAAACATCATATATACACATAAACATCATTTATACACATGAACATCATATATACACATAAACATCATATATACACATAAACATCATATATACACATAAACATATATACACATAAACATCATATATACACATAAACATCATATATACACATAAACATATATACACATAAACATCATATACACATAAACATCATTTATACACATGAACATCATGTATACACATAAACATCATATATACACATAAACATCATATATACACATAAACATCATTTATACACATGAACATCATATATACACATAAACATCATATATACACATAAACATATATACACATAAACATCATATATACACATAAACATCATATATACACATAAACATCATATATACACATAAACATATATACACATAAACATCATATATACACATGAACATCATATATACACATAAACATATATACACATAAACATCATATATACACATAAACATATATACACATAAACATCATATATACACATAAACATCATATATACACATGAACATCATATATACACATGAACATCATATATACACATAAACATATATACACATAAACATCATATATACACATAAACATATATACACTTAAACATCATATATACACATAAACATATATACACATAAACATCATATATACACATGAACATCATATATACACATAAAAATCATTTATACACATAAACATCATATATACACATAAACATATATACACATAAACATATATACACATAAACATCATATATACACATAAACATCATATCTACACATAAACATATATACACATAAACATCATATACACATAAACATCATTTATACACATGAACATCATATATACACATAAACATCATATATACACACAAACATCATTTATACACATGAACATCATATATACACATAAACATCATATATACACATAAACATCATATATACACATAAACATATATACACATAAACATCATATATACACATAAACATATATACACATAAACATCATATACACATGAACATCATTTATACACATGAACATCATATATACACATAAACATCATATATACACACAAACATCATTTATACACATGAACATCATATATACACATAAACATCATATATACACATAAACATCATATATACACATAAACATATATACACATAAACATCATATATACACATAAACATATATACACATAAACATCATATATACACATAAACATATATACACATAAACATCATATATACACATAAACATATATACACATAAACATCATATATACACATGAACATCATATATACACATAAACATATATTCACTTAAACATCATATATACACATAAAAATATATACACATAAACATCATATATACACATAAACATCATTTATACACATAAACATCATATATACACATGAACATCATATATACACATAAACATACATACACATAAACATATATACACATAAACATCATATATACACATAAACATATATACACATAAACATCATATATACACATAAACATATATACACTTAAACATCATATACACATAAACATCATTTATACACATGAACATCATATATACACATAAACATCATATATACACATAAACATCATATATACACATAAACATCATTTATACACATGAACATCATATATACACATAAACATCATATATACACATAAACATATATACACATAAACATCATATATACACATAAACATCATATATACACATAAACATATATACACATAAACATCATATACACATAAACATCATTTATACACATGAACATCATGTATACACATAAACATCATATATACACATAAACATCATATATACACATAAACATCATTTATACACATGAACATCATATATACACATAAACATCATATATACACATAAACATATATACACATAAACATCATATATACACATAAACATCATATATACACATAAACATCATATATACACATAAACATCATATATACACATAAACATCATATATACACATAAACATATATACACATAAACATCATATACACATAAACATAATTTATACACATGAACATCATATATACACATAAACATCATATATACACAGAAACATCATATATACACATAAACATCATTTATACACATGAACATCATATATACACATAAACATCATATATACACATAAACATCATATATACACATAAACATATATACACATAAACATCATATATACACATAAACATATATACACATAAACATCATATATACACATAAACATATATACACATAAACATCATATATACACATGAACATCATATATACACATAAACATATATACACATAAACATCATATATACACATAAACATATAAACACATAAACATCATATATACACATAAACATATATACACATAAACATCATATATACACATGAACATCATATATACACATAAACATATATACACTTATACATCATATATACACATAAACATATATACACATAAACATCATATATACACATAAACATCATATATACACATAAACATATATACACATAAACATCATATACACATAAACATCATTTATACACATGAACATCATGTATACACATAAACATCATATATACACATAAACATCATATATACACATAAACATCATTTATACACATGAACATCATATATACACATAAACATCATATATACACATAAACATATATACACATAAACATCATATATACACATAAACATATATACACATAAACATCATATATACACATAAACATCATATATACACATAAACATATATACACATAAACATCATATATACACATGAACATCATATATACACATAAACATATATACACATAAACATCATATATACACATAAACATATATACACATAAACATCATATATACACATAAACATATATACACATAAACATCATATATACACATAAACATCATATATACACATAAACATATATACACAAACATCATATATACACATGAACATCATATATACACATAAACATATATACACATAAACATCATATATACACATAAACATATATACACATAAACATCATATATACACATAAACATATATACACATAAACATCATATATACACATAAACATATATACACTTAAACATCATATATACACATAAACATATATACACATAGACATCATATATACACATGAACATCATATATACACATAAACATCATTTATACACATAAACATCATATATACACATAAACATATATACACATAAACATCATATATACACATAAACATATATACACATAAACATCATATATACACATAAACATATATACACATAAACATCATATATACACATAAACATCATATATACACATAAACATATATACACATAAACATCATATACACATAAACATCATTTATACACATGAACATCATATATACACATAAACATCATATATACACATAAACATCATATATACACATAAACATCATTTATACACATGAACATCATATATACACATAAACATATATACACATAAACATCATATATACACATAAACATCATATATACACATAAACATATATACACATAAACATCATATACACAAACATCATTTATACACATGAACATCATATATACACATAAACATCATATATACACATAAACATCACATATACACATAAACATATATACACATAAACATCATATATACACATAAACATATATACACATAAACATCATATATACACATGAACATCATATATACACATAAACATATATACACTTAAACATCATATATACACATAAACATATATACACATAAACATCATATATACACATAAACATCATTTATACACAAACATCATATATACACATGAACATCATATATACACATGAACATCATATATACACATAAATATATATACACATAAACATCATATATACACATAAACATATATACACATAAACATCATATATACACATAAACATCATATATACACATAAACATATATACACATAAACATCATTTATACACATGAACATCATATATACACATAAACATCATATATACACATAAACATCATTTATACACATGAACATCATATATACACATAAACATCATATATACACATAAACATATATACACATAAACATCATATATACACATGAACATCATATATACACATAAACATCATTTATACACATAAACATCATATATACACATAAACATATATACACATAAACATATATACACATAAACATCATATATACACATAAACATCATATCTACACATAAACATATATACACATAAACATATATTCACTTAAACATCATATATACACATAAAAATATATACACATAAACATCATATATACACATAAACATCATTTATACACATAAACATCATATATACACATGAACATCATATATACACATAAACATACATACACATAAACATATATACACATAAACATCATATATACACATAAACATATATACACATAAACATCATATATACACATAAACATATATACACTTAAACATCATATACACATAAACATCATTTATACACATGAACATCATATATACACATAAACATCATATATACACATAAACATCATATATACACATAAACATCATTTATACACATGAACATCATATATACACATAAACATCATATATACACATAAACATCATATATACACATAAACATATATACACATAAACATCATATATACACATAAACATCATATATACACATAAACATATATACACATAAACATCATATACACATAAACATCATTTATACACATGAACATCATGTATACACATAAACATCATATATACACATAAACATCATATATACACATAAACATCATTTATACACATGAACATCATATATACACATAAACATCATATATACACATAAACATATATACACATAAACATCATATATACACATAAACATCATATATACACATAAACATCATATATACACATAAACATCATATATACACATAAACATCATATATACACATAAACATATATACACATAAACATCATATACACATAAACATAATTTATACACATGAACATCATATATACACATAAACATCATATATACACAGAAACATCATATATACACATAAACATCATTTATACACATGAACATCATATATACACATAAACATCATATATACACATAAACATCATATATACACATAAACATATATACACATAAACATCATATATACACATAAACATATATACACATAAACATCATATATACACATAAACATATATACACATAAACATCATATATACACATGAACATCATATATACACATAAACATATATACACATAAACATCATATATACACATAAACATATAAACACATAAACATCATATATACACATAAACATATATACACATAAACATCATATATACACATGAACATCATATATACACATAAACATATATACACTTATACATCATATATACACATAAACATATATACACATAAACATCATATATACACATAAACATCATATATACACATAAACATATATACACATAAACATCATATACACATAAACATCATTTATACACATGAACATCATGTATACACATAAACATCATATATACACATAAACATCATATATACACATAAACATCATTTATACACATGAACATCATATATACACATAAACATCATATATACACATAAACATATATACACATAAACATCATATATACACATAAACATATATACACATAAACATCATATATACACATAAACATCATATATACACATAAACATATATACACATAAACATCATATATACACATAAACATATATACACATAAACATCATATATACACATGAACATCATATATACACATAAACATATATACACATAAACATCATATATACACATAAACATATATACACATAAACATCATATATACACATAAACATATATACACATAAACATTATATACACATGAACATCATATATACACATAAACATATATACACTTAAACATCATATATACACATAAACATATATACACATGAACATCACATATACACATAAACATCATATATACACATAAACATCATTTATACACATAAACATCATATATATACATAAACATCATATATACACATAAACATCATATATACACATAAACATATATACACATAAACATCATTTATACACATGAACATCATATATACACATAAACATCATATATACACATAAACATCATATATACACATAAACATCATTTATACACATGAACATCATATATACACATAAACATCATATATACACATAAACATCATATATACACATAAACATCATTTATACACATGAACATCATATATACACATAAACATCATATATACACATAAACATCATATATACACATAAATATATATACACATAAACATCATATATACACATAAACATATATACACATAAACATCATATATACACATAAACATCATATATACACATAAACATATATACACATAAACATCATATATACACATGAACATCATATATACACATAAACATATATACACATAAACATCATATATACACATAAACATATATACACATAAACATCATATATACACATAAACATATATACACATAAACATCATATATACACATGAACATCATATATACACATAAACATATATACACTTAAACATCATATATACACATAAACATATATACACATAAACATCATATATACACATAAACATCATATATACACATAAACATCATTTATACACATGAACATCATATATACACATAAACATCATATATACACATAAACATATATACACATAAACATCATATATACACATAAACATATATACACATAAACATCATATATACACATGAACATCATATATACACATAAACATATATACACATAAACATCATATATACACATAAACATATATACACATAAACATCATATATACACATAAACATCATATATACACATGAACATCATATATACACATAAACATATATACACTTAAACATCATATATACACATAAACATATATACACATAAACATCATATATACACATAAACATCATATATACACATAAACATCATTTATACACATAAACATCATATATACACATAAACATCATATATACACATAAACATCATATATACACATAAACATATATACACATAAACATCATATACACATAAACATCATTTATACACATGAACATCATATATACACATAAACATCATATATACACAGAAACATCATATATACACATAAACATCATTTATACACATGAACATCATATATACACATAAACATCATATATACACATAAACATCATATATACACATAAACATATATACACATAAACATCATATATACACATAAACATATATACACATAAACATCATATATACACATAAACATATATACACATAAACATCATATATACACATAAACATCATATATACACATAAACATATATACACAAACATCATATATACACATGAACATCATATATACACATAAACATATATACACATAAACATCATATATACACATCAACATATATACACATAAACATCATATATACACATAAACATATATACACATAAACATCATATATACACATAAACATATATACACTTAAACATCATATATACACATAAACATATATACACATAAACATCATATATACACATGAACATCATATATACACATAAACATCATTTATACACATAAACATCATATATACACATAAACATATATACACATAAACATCATATATACACATAAACATATATACACATAAACATCATATATACACATAAACATATATACACATAAACATCATATATACACATAAACATCATATATACACATAAACATATATACACATAAACATCATATACACATAAACATCATTTATACACATGAACATCATATATACACATAAACATCATATATACACATAAACATCATATATACACATAAACATCATTTATACACATGAACATCATATATACACATAAACATATATACACATAAACATCATATATACACATAAACATCATATATACACATAAACATATATACACATAAACATCATATACACAAACATCATTTATACACATGAACATCATATATACACATAAACATCATATATACACATAAACATCACATATACACATAAACATATATACACATAAACATCATATATACACATAAACATATATACACATAAACATCATATATACACATGAACATCATATATACACATAAACATATATACACTTAAACATCATATATACACATAAACATATATACACATAAACATCATATATACACATAAACATCATTTATACACAAACATCATATATACACATGAACATCATATATACACATGAACATCATATATACACATAAATATATATACACATAAACATCATATATACACATAAACATATATACACATAAACATCATATATACACATAAACATCATATATACACATAAACATATATACACATAAACATCATTTATACACATGAACATCATATATACACATAAACATCATATATACACATAAACATCATTTATACACATGAACATCATATATACACATAAACATCATATATACACATAAACATATATACACATAAACATCATATATACACATAAACATATATACACATAAACATCATATATACACATGAACATCATATATACACATAAACATATATACACATAAACATCATATATACACATAAACATATATACACATAAACATCATATATACACATAAACATCATATATACACATGAACATCATATATACACATAAACATATATACACTTAAACATCATATATACACATAAACATATATACACATAAACATCATATATACACATAAACATCATATATACACATAAACATCATTTATACACATAAACATCATATATACACATAAACATCATATATACACATAAACATCATATATACACATAAACATATATACACATAAACATCATATACACATAAACATCATTTATACACATGAACATCATATATACACATAAACATCATATATACACAGAAACATCATATATACACATAAACATCATTTATACACATGAACATCATATATACACATAAACATCATATATACACATAAACATCATATATACACATAAACATATATACACATAAACATCATATATACACATAAACATATATACACATAAACATCATATATACACATAAACATCATATATACACATAAACATATATACACAAACATCATATATACACATGAACATCATATATACACATAAACATATATACACATAAACATCATATATACACATAAACATATATACACATAAACATCATATATACACATAAACATATATACACATAAACATCATATATACACATAAACATATATACACTTAAACATCATATATACACATAAACATATATACACATAAACATCATATATACACATGAACATCATATATACACATAAACATCATTTATACACATAAACATCATATATACACATAAACATATATACACATAAACATCATATATACACATAAACATATATACACATAAACATCATATATACACATAAACATATATACACATAAACATCATATATACACATAAACATCATATATACACATAAACATATATACACATAAACATCATATACACATAAACATCATTTATACACATGAACATCATATATACACATAAACATCATATATACACATAAACATCATATATACACATAAACATCATTTATACACATGAACATCATATATACACATAAACATATATACACATAAACATCATATATACACATAAACATCATATATACACATAAACATATATACACATAAACATCATATACACAAACATCATTTATACACATGAACATCATATATACACATAAACATCATATATACACATAAACATCACATATACACATAATCATCATTTATACACATAAACATCATATATACACATGAACATCATATATACACATAAACATATATACACATAAACATCATATATACACATAAACATCATATATACACATAAACATATATACATATAAACATCATATACACATAAACATCATTTATACACATGAACATCATATATACACATAAACATCATATATACACATAAACATCATATATACACATAAACATCATTTATACACATGAACATCATATATACACATAAACATATATACACATAAACATCATATATACACATAAACATCATATATACACATAAACATCATTTATACACATGAACATCATATATACACATAAACATCATAAATACACATAAACATATATACACATAAACATCATATATACACATAAACATATATACACATAAACATCATATATACACATAAACATCATATATACACATAAACATATATACACATAAACATCATATATACACATGAACATCATATATACACATAAACATATATACACATAAACATCATATATACACATAAACATATATACACATAAACATCATATATACACATAAACATCATATATACACATGAACATCATATATACACATGAACATCATATATACACATAAACATATATACACATAAACATCATATATACACATAAACATATATACACTTAAACATCATATATACACATAAACATATATACACATAAACATCATATATACACATGAACATCATATATACACATAAACATCATTTATACACATAAACATCATATATACACATAAACATATATACACATAAACATATATACACATAAACATCATATATACACATAAACATCATATCTACACATAAACATATATACACATAAACATCATATACACATAAACATCATTTATACACATGAACATCATATATACACATAAACATCATATATACACACAAACATCATTTATACACATGAACATCATATATACACATAAACATCATATATACACATAAACATCATATATACACATAAACATATATACACATAAACATCATATATACACATAAACATATATACACATAAACATCATATATACACATAAACATATATACACATAAACATCATATATACACATAAACATATATACACATAAACATCATATATACACATGAACATCATATATACACATAAACATATATTCACTTAAACATCATATATACACATAAAAATATATACACATAAACATCATATATACACATAAACATCATTTATACACATAAACATCATATATACACATGAACATCATATATACACATAAACATATATACACATAAACATATATACACATAAACATCATATATACACATAAACATATATACACATAAACATCATATATACACATAAACATATATACACTTAAACATCATATACACATAAACATCATTTATACACATGAACATCATATATACACATAAACATCATATATACACATAAACATCATATATACACATAAACATCATTTATACACATGAACATCATATATACACATAAACATCATATATACACATAAACATCATATATACACATAAACATATATACACATAAACATCATATATACACATAAACATCATATATACACATAAACATATATACACAAACATCATATACACATAAACATCATTTATACACATGAACATCATGTATACACATAAACATCATATATACACATAAACATCATATATACACATAAACATCATTTATACACATGAACATCATATATACACATAAACATCATATATACACATAAACATATATACACATAAACATCATATATACACATAAACATCATATATACACATAAACATCATATATACACATAAACATCATATATACACATAAACATCATATATACACATAAACATATATACACATAAACATCATATATACACATGAACATCATATATACACATAAACATATATACACATAAACATCATATATACACATAAACATATATACACATAAACATCATATATACACATAAACATATATACACATAAACATCATATACACATGAACATCATATATACACATAAACATATATACACATAAACATCATATATACACATAAACATATAAACACATAAACATCATATATACACATAAACATATATACACATAAACATCATATATACACATGAACATCATATATACACATAAACATATATACACTTATACATCATATATACACATAAACATATATACACATAAACATCATATATACACATAAACATCATATATACACATAAACATATATACACATAAACATCATATACACATAAACATCATTTATACACATGAACATCATGTATACACATAAACATCATATATACACATAAACATCATATATACACATAAACATCATTTATACACATGAACATCATATATACACATAAACATCATATATACACATAAACATATATACACATAAACATCATATATACACATAAACATATATACACATAAACATCATATATACACATAAACATCATATATACACATAAACATATATACACATAAACATCATATATACACATGAACATCATATATACACATAAACATATATACACATAAACATCATATATACACATAAACATATATACACATAAACATCATATATACACATAAACATATATACACATAAACATCATATATACACATGAACATCATATATACACATAAACATATATACACTTAAACATCATATATACACATAAACATATATACACATGAACATCACATATACACATAAACATCATATATACACATAAACATCATTTATACACATAAACATCATATATATATACATAAACATCATATGTACACATAAACATCATATATACACATAAACATATATACACATAAACATCATTTATACACATGAACATCATATATACACATAAAAATCATATATACACATAAACATCATATATACACATAAACATCATTTATACACATGAACATCATATATACACATAAACATCATATATACACATAAACATCATATATACACATAAACATCATTTATACACATGAACATCATATATACACATAAACATCATATATACACATAAACATCATATATACACATAAATATATATACACATAAACATCATATATACACATAAACATATATACACATAAACATCATATATACACATAAACATCATATATACACATAAACATATATACACATAAACATCATATATACACATGAACATCATATATACACATAAACATATATACACATAAACATCATATATACACATAAACATATATACACATAAACATCATATATACACATAAACATATATACACATAAACATCATATATACACATGAACATCATATATACACATAAACATATATACACTTAAACATCATATATACACATAAACATATATACACATAAACATCATATATACACATAAATATCATTTATACACAAACATCATATATACACATGAACATCATATATACACATGAACATCATATATACACATAAATATATATACACATAAACATCATATATACACATAAACATATATACACATAAACATCATATATACACATAAACATCATATATACACATAAACATATATACACATAAACATCATTTATACACATGAACATCATATATACACATAAACATCATATATACACATAAACATCATTTATACACATGAACATCATATATACACATAAACATCATATATACACATAAACATATATACACATAAACATCATATATACACATAAACATATATACACATAAACATCATATATACACATGAACATCATATATACACATAAACATATATACACATAAACATCATATATACACATAAACATATATACACATAAACATCATATATACACATAAACATCATATATACACATGAACATCATATATACACATAAACATATATACACTTAAACATCATATATACACATAAACATATATACACATAAACATCATATATACACATAAACATCATATATACACATAAACATCATTTATACACATAAACATCATATATACACATAAACATCATATATACACATAAACATCATATATACACATAAACATATATACACATAAACATCATATACACATAAACATCATTTATACACATGAACATCATATATACACATAAACATCATATATACACAGAAACATCATATATACACATAAACATCATTTATACACATGAACATCATATATACACATAAACATCATATATACACATAAACATCATATATACACATAAACATATATACACATAAACATCATATATACACATAAACATATATACACATAAACATCATATATACACATAAACATATATACACATAAACATCATATATACACATAAACATCATATATACACATAAACATATATACACAAACATCATATATACACATGAACATCATATATACACATAAACATATATACACATAAACATCATATATACACATAAACATATATACACATAAACATCATATATACACATAAACATATATACACATAAACATCATATATACACATAAACATATATACACTTAAACATCATATATACACATAAACATATATACACATAAACATCATATATACACATGAACATCATATATACACATAAACATCATTTATACACATAAACATCATATATACACATAAACATATATACACATAAACATCATATATACACATAAACATATATACACATAATCATATATACACATAAACATCATATATACACAAAAACATCATTTATACACATGAACATCATATATACACATGAACATATATACACATAAACATCATATATACACATAAACATCATATATACACATAAACATATATATACACATAAACATCATATACACATAAACATCATTTATACACATGAACATCATATATACACATAAACATCATATATACACATAAACATCACATATACACATAATCATCATTTATACACATAAACATCATATATACACATGAACATATATACACATAAACATATATACACATAAACATCATACATACACATAAACATATATACACATAAACATCATATATACACATAAACATCATATCTACACATAAACATATATACACATAAACATCATATACACATAAACATCATTTATACACATGAACATCATATATACACATAAACATCATATATACACATAAACATCATTTATACACATGAACATCATACATACACATAAACATCATATATACACATAAACATCATATATACACATAAACATCATATATACACATAAACATATATACACATAAACATCATATACACATGAACATCATTTATACACATGAACATCATATATACACATAAATATCATTTATACACATAAACATCATATATACACATGAACATATATAGACATGAACATCATATATACACATAAACATATATACACATAAACATCATATATACACATAAACATATATACACATAAACATCATATATACACATAAACATCATATATACACATAAACATATATACACATAAACATCATATATACACATAAACATATATACACATAAACATCATATATACACATAAACATATATACACATAAACATATATACACATAAACATCATATATACACATGAACATCATATGTACACATAAACATATATTCACTTAAACATCATATATACACATAAACATATATACACATAAACATCATATATACACATAAACATCATTTATACACATAAACATCATATATACACATGAACATCATATATACACATGAACATCATATATACACATAAACATATATACACATAAACATCATATATACACATAAACATATATACACATAAACATCATATATACACATAAACATCATATACACACATAAACATATATACACATAAACATCATATACACATAAACATCATTTATACACATGAACATCATATATACACATAAACATCATATATACACATAAACATCATATATACACATAAACATCATTTATACACATGAACATCATATATACACATAAACATCATATATACACATAAACATCATATATACACATAAACATATATACACATAAACATCAAATATACACATAAACATATATACACATAAACATCATATATACACATAAACATCATATATACACATAAACATATATACACATAAACATCATATATACACATGAACATCATATATACACATAAACATCATATATACACATAAACATATATACACATAAACATCATATATACACATAAACATATATACACTAAAACATCATATATACACAAACATATATACACATAAACATCATATATACACATAAACATCATATATACACATAAACATCATTTATACACATAAACATATATACACATAAACATCATATACACATAAACATCATTTATACAGATGAACATCATATATACACATAAACATCATATATACACATAAACATCATATATACACATAAACATCATATGTATACATAAACATATATACACATAAACATCATATATACACATAAACATATACACACATAAACATATACACACATAAACATATATACACATAAACATCATATATACACATAAACATCATATATACACATAAACATATATACACATAAACATCATATATACACATAAACATATATACACTAAAACATCATATATACACATAAACATATATACACATAAACATCATATATACACATAAACATCATATATACACATAAACATCATTTATACACATAAACATATATACACATAAACATCATATACACATAAACATCATTTATACAGATGAACATCATATATACACATAAACATCATATATACACATAAACATCATATATACACATAAACATCATATGTATACATAAACATATATACACATAAACATCATATATACACATAAACATATACACACATAAACATATACACACATAAACATATATACACATAAACATCATATATACACAAACATATATACACATAAACATCATATATACACATGAACATCATATATACACATAAACATATATACACTTAAACATCATATATACACATAAACATATATACACATAAACATCATATATACACATAAACATCATATATACACATAAACATCATTTATACACATAAACATCATATATACACATGAACATCATATATACACATGAACATCATATATACACAGAAACATATATACACATAAACATCATATATACACATAAACATCATTTATACACATGAACATCATATATACACATAAACATCATATATACACATAAACATCATATATACACATAAACATCATATATACACATAAACATATATACACATAAACATCATATATACACATAAACATATATACACATAAACATCATATATACACATAAACATCATATATACACATAAACATATATACACATAAACATCATATATACACATGAACATCATATATACACATAAACATATATACACATAAACATCATATATACACATAAACATATATACACATAAACATCATATATACACATAAACATATATACACTAAAACATCATATATACACATAAACATATATACACATAAACATCATATATACACATAAACATATATACACATAAACATCATATACACATAAACATCATATATACACATGAACATCATATATACACATAAACATATATACACTTAAACATCATATATACACATAAACATATATACACATAAACATCATATATACACATAAACATCATATATACACATAAACATCATTTATACACATAAACATCATATATACACATAAACATCATATACACATAAACATCATTTATACACATGAACATCATATATACACATAAACATCATATATACACAGAAACATCATATATACACATAAACATCATTTATACACATGAACATCATATATACACATAAACATCATATATACACATAAACATCATATATACACATAAACATATATACACATAAACATCATATATACACATAAACATATATACACATAAACATCATATATACACATAAACATATATACACATAAACATCATATATACACATAAACATCATATATACACATAAACATATATACACAAACATCATATATACACATGAACATCATATATACACATAAACATATATACACATAAACATCATATATACACATAAACATATATACACATAAACATCATATATACACATAAACATATATACACATAAACATCATATATACACATAAACATATATACACTTAAACATCATATATACACATAAACATATATACACATAAACATCATATATACACATGAACATCATATATACACATAAACATCATTTATACACATAAACATCATATATACACATAAACATATATACACATAAACATCATATATACACATAAACATATATACACATAAACATCATATATACACATAAACATCATATATACACAAAAACATCATTTATACACATGAACATCATATATACACATAAACATATATACACATAAACATCATATATACACATAAACATCATATATACACATAAACATATATATACACATAAACATCATATACACATAAACATCATTTATACACATAATCATCATTTATACACATAAACATCATATATACACATGAACATATATACACATAAACATATATACACATAAACATCATATATACACATAAACATATATACACATAAACATCATATATACACATAAACATCATATCTACACATAAACATATATACACATAAACATCATATACACATAAACATCATTTATACACATGAACATCATATATACACATAAACATCATATATACACATAAACATCATTTATACACATGAACATCATACATACACATAAACATCATATATACACATAAACATCATATATACACATAAACATCATATATACACATAAACATATATACACATAAACATCATATACACATGAACATCATTTATACACATGAACATCATATATACACATAAATATCATTTATACACATAAACATCATATATACACATGAACATATATAGACATGAACATCATATATACACATAAACATATATACACATAAACATCATATATACACATAAACATATATACACATAAACATCATATATACACATAAACATCATATATACACATAAACATATATACACATAAACATCATATATACACATAAACATATATACACATAAACATCATATATACACATAAACATATATACACATAAACATATATACACATAAACATCATATATACACATGAACATCATATGTACACATAAACATATATTCACTTAAACATCATATATACACATAAACATATATACACATAAACATCATATATACACATAAACATCATTTATACACATAAACATCATATATACACATGAACATCATATATACACATGAACATCATATATACACATAAACATATATACACATAAACATCATATATACACATAAACATATATACACATAAACATCATATATACACATAAACATCATATACACACATAAACATATATACACATAAACATCATATACACATAAACATCATTTATACACATGAACATCATATATACACATAAACATCATATATACACATAAACATCATATATACACATAAACATCATTTATACACATGAACATCATATATACACATAAACATCATATATACACATAAACATCATATATACACATAAACATATATACACATAAACATCAAATATACACATAAACATATATACACATAAACATCATATATACACATAAACATCATATATACACATAAACATATATACACATAAACATCATATATACACATGAACATCATATATACACATAAACATCATATATACACATAAACATCATATATACACATAAACATCATATGTATACATAAACATATATACACATAAACATCATATATACACATAAACATATACACACATAAACATATACACACATAAACATATATACACATAAACATCATATATACACAAACATATATACACATAAACATCATATATACACATGAACATCATATATACACATAAACATCATTTATACACATGAACATCATATATACACATAAACATCATATATACACATAAACATATATACACATAAACATCATATATACACATAAACATCATTTATACACATGAACATCATATATACACATAAACATATATACACTTAAACATCATATATACACATAAACATATATACACATAAACATCATATATACACATAAACATCATATATACACATAAACATCATTTATACACATAAACATCATATATACACATAAACATCATATATACACATAAACATATATACACATAAACATCATATACACATAAACATCATTTATACACATGAACATCATATATACACATAAACATCATATATACACAGAAACATCATATATACACATGAACATCATATATACACATTAACATCATATATACACATAAACATCATATATACACATAAACATATATACACATAAACATCATATATACACATAAACATATATACACATAAACATCATATATACACATAAACATCATATATACACATAAACATATATACACATAAACATCATATATACATATGAACATCATATATACACATAAACATATATACACATAAACATCATATATACACATAAACATATATACACATGAACATCATATATACACATAAACATATATACACATAAACATCATATATACACATGAACATCATATATACACATAAACATATATACACTTAAACATCATATATACACATAATCATATATACACATAAACATCATTTATACACATAAACATCATATATACACATGAACATCATATATACACATGAACATCATATATACACATAAACATATATACACATAAACATCATATATACACATAAACATATATACACATAAACATCATATATACACATAAACATCATATATACACATAAACATCATTTATACACATGAACATCATATATACACATAAACATCATATATACACATAAACATCACATATACACATAATCATCATTTATACACATAAACATCATATATACACATGAACATCATATATACACATAAACATATATACACATAAACATCATATATACACATAAACATAAATACACATAAACATATATACACATAAACATAATTTATACACATGAACATCATATATACACATAAACATCATATATACACATAAACATCATATATACACATAAACATCATTTATACACATGAACATCATTTATACACATAAACATCATATATACACATGAACATCATATATACACATGAACATCATATATACACATAAACATATATACACATAAACATCATATATACACATAAACATATATACACATAAACATCATATACACATAAACATCATTTATACACATGAACATCATATATACACATAAACATCATATATACACATAAACATCATATATACACATAAACATCATTTATACACATAAACATCATATATACACATGAACATCATATATACACATAACATATATACACATAAACATCATATATACACATAAACATAAATACACATAAACATATATACACATAAACATAATTTATACACATGAACATCATATATACACATAAACATCATATATACACATAAACATCATATATACACATAAACATCATTTATACACATGAACATCATATATACACATAAACATCATTTATACACATAAACATCATATATACACATGAACATCATATATACACATAAACATCATATATACACATAAACATCATTTATACACATGAACATCATATATATACACATAAACATCATATATACACAAAAACATATATACACATAAACATCATATATACACATAAACATCATATATACACATGAACATCATATATACACATAAACATATATACACATAAACATCATATATACACATAAACATATATACACATACACATCATATATACACATAAACATCATTTATACACATGAACATCATATATACACATAAACATCATTTATACACATGAACATCATATATACACATACACATCATAAATACACATAAACATCATATATACACATAAACATCATTTATACACATGAACATCATATATACACATAAACATCATATGTATACATAAACATATATACACATAAACATCATATATACACATAAACATATACACACATAAACATATACACACATAAACATATATACACATAAACATCATATATACACATAAACATATATACACATAAACATCATATATACACATAAACATCATATATACACATAAACATATATACACATAAACATCATATATACACATGAACATCATATATACACATGAACATCATATATACACATAAACATCATATATACACATAAACATCATTTATACACATGAACATCATATATACACATAAACATATATACACATAAACATCATATATACACATAAACATCATATATACACATAGACATATATACACATAAACATCATATACACATAAACATCATTTATACACATGAACATCATATATACACATAAACATCATATATACACATAAACATCACATATACACATAATCATCATTTATACACATAAACATCATATATACACATGAACATCATATATACACATGAACATATATACACATAAACATCATATATACACATAAACATAAATACACAAACATATATACACATAAACATAATTTATACACATGAACATCATATATACACATAAACATCATATATACACATAAACATCATATATACACATAAACATCATATATACACATAAACATCATTTATACACATGAACATCATATATACACATAAACATCATTTATACACATAAACATCATATATACACATGAACATCATATATACACATAAACATATATACACATAAACATCATATATACACATAAACATATATACACATAAACATATATACACATAAACATCATATATACACATAAACATCATTTATACACATGAACATCATATACATATACACATAAACATCATATATACACAAAAACATATATACACATAAACATCATATATACACATAAACATATATACACATGAACATCATATATACACATAAACATATATACACATAAACATCATATATACACATAAACATCATATATACACATAAACATCATATATACACATAAACATATATACACATAAACATCATATATACACATAAACATCATATATACACATAAACATCATATATACACATGAACATCATATATACACATAAACATATATACACATAAACATCATATATACACATAAACATATATACACATACACATCATATATACACATAAACATCATTTATACACATGAACATCATATATACACATAAACATCATTTATACACATGAACATCATATATACACATACACATCATAAATACACATAAACATCATATATACACATGAACATCATATATACACATAAACATCATATATACACATAAACATCATATATACACATAAACATATATACACATAAACATCATATATACACATAAACATATATACACATAAACATCATATATACACATAAACATCATATATACACATAAACATATATACACATAAACATCATATATACATATGAACATCATATATACACATAAACATATATACACATAAACATCATATATACACATAAACATATATACACATGAACATCATATATACACATAAACATATATACACATAAACATCATATATACACATGAACATCATATATACACATAAACATATATACACTTAAACATCATATATACACATAATCATATATACACATAAACATCATTTATACACATAAACATCATATATACACATGAACATCATATATACACATGAACATCATATATACACATAATCATATATACACATAAACATCATTTATACACATAAACATCATATATACACATGAACATCATATATACACATGAACATCATATATACACATAAACATATATACACATAAACATCATATATACACATAAACATATATACACATAAACATCATATATACACATAAACATCATATATACACATAAACATCATTTATACACATGAACATCATATATACACATAAACATCATATATACACATAAACATCACATATACACATAATCATCATTTATACACATAAACATCATATATACACATGAACATCATATATACACATAAACATATATACACATGAACATCATATATACACATAAACATATATACACATAAACATCATATATACACATGAACATCATATATACACATAAACATATATACACTTAAACATCATATATACACATAATCATATATACACATAAACATCATTTATACACATAAACATCATATATACACATGAACATCATATATACACATGAACATCATATATACACATAATCATATATACACATAAACATCATTTATACACATAAACATCATATATACACATGAACATCATATATACACATGAACATCATATATACACATAAACATATATACACATAAACATCATATATACACATAAACATATATACACATAAACATCATATATACACATAAACATCATATATACACATAAACATCATTTATACACATGAACATCATATATACACATAAACATCATATATACACATAAACATCACATATACACATAATCATCATTTATACACATAAACATCATATATACACATGAACATCATATATACACATAATCATATATACACATAAACATCATTTATACACATAAACATCATATATACACATGAACATCATATATACACATGAACATCATATATACACATAAACATATATACACATAAACATCATATATACACATAAACATATATACACATAAACATCATATATACACATAAACATCATATATACACATAAACATCATTTATACACATGAACATCATATATACACATAAACATCATATATACACATAAACATCACATATACACATAATCATCATTTATACACATAAACATCATATATACACATGAACATCATATATACACATAAACATATATACACATAAACATCATATATACACATAAACATAAATACACATAAACATATATACACATAAACATAATTTATACACATGAACATCATATATACACATAAACATCATATATACACATAAACATCATATATACACATAAACATCATTTATACACATGAACATCATTTATACACATAAACATCATATATACACATGAACATCATATATACACATGAACATCATATATACACATAAACATATATACACATAAACATCATATATACACATAAACATCATATATACACATAAACATCATTTATACACATGAACATCATATATACACATAAACATCATATATACACATAAACATCACATATACACATAATCATCATTTATACACATAAACATCATATATACACATGAACATCATATATACACATAAACATATATACACATAAACATCATATATACACATAAACATAAATACACATAAACATATATACACATAAACATAATTTATACACATGAACATCATATATACACATAAACATCATATATACACATAAACATCATATATACACATAAACATCATTTATACACATGAACATCATTTATACACATAAACATCATATATACACATGAACATCATATATACACATGAACATCATATATACACATAAACATATATACACATAAACATCATATATACACATAAACATATATACACATAAACATCATATACACATAAACATCATTTATACACATGAACATCATATATACACATAAACATCATATATACACATAAACATCATATATACACATAAACATCATTTATACACATAAACATCATATATACACATGAACATCATATATACACATAAACATATATACACATAAACATCATATATACACATAAACATAAATACACATAAACATATATACACATAAACATAATTTATACACATGAACATCATATATACACATAAACATCATATATACACATAAACATCATATATACACATAAACATCATTTATACACATGAACATCATATATACACATAAACATCATTTATACACATAAACATCATATATACACATGAACATCATATATACACATAAACATCATATATACACATAAACATCATTTATACACATGAACATCATATATATACACATAAACATCATATATACACAAAAACATATATACACATAAACATCATATATACACATAAACATATATACACATGAACATCATATATACACATAAACATATATACACATAAACATCATATATACACATAAACATATATACACATACACATCATATATACACATAAACATCATTTATACACATGAACATCATATATACACATAAACATCATTTATACACATGAACATCATATATACACATACACATCATAAATACACATAAACATCATATATACACATAAACATCATTTATACACATGAACATCATATATACACATAAACATCATATGTATACATAAACATATATACACATAAACATCATATATACACATAAACATATACACACATAAACATATACACACATAAACATATATACACATAAACATCATATATACACATAAACATATATACACATAAACATCATATATACACATAAACATCATATATACACATAAACATATATACACATAAACATCATATATACACATGAACATCATATATACACATGAACATCATATATACACATGAACATCATATATACACATAAACATCATATATACACATAAACATCATTTATACACATGAACATCATATATACACATAAACATATATACACATAAACATCATATATACACATAAACATCATATATACACATAGACATATATACACATAAACATCATATACACATAAACATCATTTATACACATGAACATCATATATACACATAAACATCATATATACACATAAACATCACATATACACATAATCATCATTTATACACATAAACATCATATATACACATGAACATCATATATACACATGAACATATATACACATAAACATCATATATACACATAAACATAAATACACAAACATATATACACATAAACATAATTTATACACATGAACATCATATATACACATAAACATCATATATACACATAAACATCATATATACACATAAACATCATATATACACATAAACATCATTTATACACATGAACATCATATATACACATAAACATCATTTATACACATAAACATCATATATACACATGAACATCATATATACACATAAACATCATATATACACATAAACATCATATATACACATAAACATATATACACATAAACATATATACACATAAACATCATATATACACATAAACATCATTTATACACATGAACATCATATACATATACACATAAACATCATATATACACAAAAACATATATACACATAAACATCATATATACACATAAACATATATACACATGAACATCATATATACACATAAACATATATACACATAAACATCATATATACACATAAACATCATATATACACATAAACATCATATATACACATAAACATATATACACATAAACATCATATATACACATAAACATCATATATACACATAAACATCATATATACACATGAACATCATATATACACATAAACATATATACACATAAACATCATATATACACATAAACATATATACACATACACATCATATATACACATAAACATCATTTATACACATGAACATCATATATACACATAAACAGCATTTATACACATGAACATCATATATACACATACACATCATAAATACACATAAACATCATATATACACATAAACATCATTTATACACATGAACATCATATATACACATAAACATCATATGTATACATAAACATATATACACATAAACATCATATATACACATAAACATATACACACATAAACATATACACACATAAACATATATACACATAAACATCATATATACACATAAACGTATATACACATAAACATCATATATACACATAAACATCATATATACACATGAACATCATTTATACACATGAACATCATATATACACATAAACATCATATATACACATAAACATATATACACATAAACATCATATATACACATAAACATCATATATACACATAGACATATATACACATAAACATCATATACACATAAACATCATTTATACACATGAACATCATATATACACATAAACATCATTTATACACATGAACATCATTTATACACATAAACATCATATATACACATGAACATCATATATACACATGAACATCATATATACACATAAACATATATACACATAAACATCATATATACACATAAACATATATACACATAAACATCATATACACATAAACATCATTTATACACATGAACATCATATATACACATAAACATCATATATACACATAAACATCATATATACACATAAACATCATTTATACACATAAGCATCATATATACACATGAACATCATATATACACATAAACATATATACACATAAACATCATATATACACATAAACATAAATACACATAAACATATATACACATAAACATAATTTATACACATGAACATCATATATACACATAAACATCATATATACACATAAACATCATATATACACATAAATATCATTTATACACATGAACATCATATATACACATAAACATCATTTATACACATAAACATCATATATACACATGAACATCATATATACACATAAACATCATATATACACATAAACATCATTTATACACATGAACATCATATATATACACATAAACATCATATATACACAAAAACATATATACACATAAACATCATATATACACATAAACATATATACACATGAACATCATATATACACATAAACATATATACACATAAACATCATATATACACATAAACATATATACACATACACATCATATATACACATAAACATCATTTATACACATGAACATCATATATACACATAAACATCATTTATACACATGAACATCATATATACACATACACATCATAAATACACATAAACATCATATATACACATAAACATCATTTATACACATGAACATCATATATACACATAAACATC
The DNA here is from genome assembly GCF_933228915.1 of Telmatherina bonti. NCBI lineage: Eukaryota > Metazoa > Chordata > Actinopteri > Atheriniformes > Telmatherinidae > Telmatherina > Telmatherina bonti. The sequence goes on along the minus strand of NC_136627.1, from coordinate 124,512 downwards.
ATATGTATACATAAACATATATACACATAAACATCATATATACACATAAACATATACACACATAAACATATACACACATAAACATATATACACATAAACATCATATATACACATAAACATATATACACATAAACATCATATATACACATAAACATCATATATACACATAAACATATATACACATGAACATCATTTATACACATGAACATCATATATACACATAAACATCATATATACACATAAACATATATACACATAAACATCATATATACACATGAACATCATATATACACATAAACATCATATATACACATAAACATATATACACATAAACATCATATATACACATAAACATCATTTATACACATGAACATCATATATACACATAAACATCATATATACACATAAACATATATACACATAAACATCATATATACACATAAACATATATACACATAAACATCATATATACACATAAACATATATACACATAAACATCATATATACACATAAACATCATTTATACACATAAACATCATATATACACATGAACATCATATATACACATAAACATATATACACATAAACATCATATATACACATAAACATCATTTATACACATGGACATCATATATATACACATAAACATCATATATACACAAAAACATATATACACATGAACATCATATATACACATAAACATATATACACATGAACATCATATATACACATAAACATATATACACATAAACATCATATATACACATAAACATCATATATACACATAAACATCATATATACACATAAACATATATACACATAAACATATATACACATAAACATCATATATACACAAACATCATATATACACATGAACATCATATATACACATAAACATATATACACATAAACATCATATATACACATAAACATATATACACATACACATCATATATACACATAAACGTCATTTATACACATGAACATCATATATACACATGAACATCATATATACACATAAACATCATATATTTACATAAACATCATATATACACATAAACATCATATATACACATAAACATATATACACATGAACATCATTTATACACATGAACATCATATATACACATAAACATCATATATACACATAAACATATATACACATAAACATCATATATACACATGAACATCATATATACACATAAACATCATATATACACATAAACATATATACACATAAACATCATATATACACATAAACATCATTTATACACATGAACATCATATATACACATAAACATATATACACATAAACATCATATATACACATAAACATATATACACATAAACATCATATATACACATAAACATCATATATACACATAAACATATATACACATAAACATCATATATACACATAAACATATATACACATAAACATCATATATACACATAAACATCATATATACACATAAACATATATACACATAAACATATATACACATATAAAAAATTATGGACAGATTTTCATTAAATTTTTCTTTCGTGGTTGGAAACTTGAAAAGGAAGAACTGATTTGATTTTGGTGGTGTTCCAGATCACCGTTTGGATCCAGGAACTTTTTAAAGGTCTTGTATTGTATTATTTAGGGCTGCAACAATTACTTGGGAGGCAAATTATTTGCCTCGAGGCGTCAGTTTAATTAACACCACATGGTGATATATTTTAATTTCTGCATCATGGCGGCGTTCTCAGACTGTTCGGAGGGACTACATCACTGTTTCAGTAAACATATAAAACATCTAAACATGTATAAAATCTATAAAAGCAGAGCCTGTGGCCTACGGTGTGTCTGTACTGTCTGACTGATGACGGACATTTCCACCAGCAGCGGCGAGCGCTTTGCTTTCTGTCTGAAGATCCTCCTTGCTTTGGTCTCTAATGGCAGAGAATGAAGAAGAGGAGAGGAAAAGACCGAAAAGTGGCAGTGTGGGACCATTTCACACTGAAAAGGACAGAAAACGTAGAGCTGGCGTACCACCCCCCCACTTCACCGCTCCAGGAGGAGATCCAGCTTTCTGATTTATATCAGCAGCAGCAGCGGCTGGTAAAATGTACAGAGTTCTAACCTGTGATATCAGTCAGCAGTGACGAGGCATGGCGAGGTGTCGGCTGCTAACGCACGCTAACCGTCTGGTAATCCGTCCCTCATCTGTCTCTCCTGCACACACGCAGAGTCAAAGCGCATGTTTTAGGCAGCCTCTGTTCCTGCAGCAAACTTTTATTCCGGATTAAACAGACACACTTTTAACAGGCGCGTCGTCCACCAAGACATCGGCTAGTTCTTACTGTGGACATGTTTACAAGTCACTCCTTCTTTCTACGGGAATTCTTCTTTTAATCTTTTAAAAGGCAAAAATTTGCGATCGGTTGAGAGTTGTTTCTCCACACATTGAGCACAAACACGTCGGCACATTTTAAAATATGATACTTTTAAAACATTTTAAAAGTATCATTTTGTAACATTTTCCTCATGAATTAGGTAGTAACAACACATGCAACAGCTTCACAAATATACATTTATAGATTTACTTTAGATTTACTTTTAGTTTCTATAATTTTTTTAAACAAATTATAATAATAAATTAAATAAAATAATCGTTAGAGTACCACATTCCAAAAGTACTCAATAGTTGCAGATAGTTGCAGCTCTAATATATAGATTTTGTTCAGACTTTGTAGAACTGTATCTATATCTTAATCAACAATCAACAAACTGCTCAAGAAAGCTGCTTCTGCAGTCAACAGCCTGACGAATGGTCACAGTCCCTTGGCGTCAGATACCGACTCATTAGGTACCCGTTTTTTGTCATTTTGTGACGAGGTGGGTAACCCCATAGGCTTGCATGGAACTCCCACGTCTGGTGTTGACGCCACAGGGAGGTGGAGGACACTAACGCTGTCTTTGTTGTCATGGTAACGTGACGTCTATTTGTCGCGCCTTTAGCCCCATGCCCCATGCCCCATGCAATAATACCTGACCTTAAAAACAAAAAAATATTCATATGATTCAATGGGGAGAAAATAATTAGCGTTTGGTCCCAGTTGCTCTCTGCCCTGGATTCCAGATATGTTGGTCGTGGGTTTATGATTTTTTTCTTGAAATGAATTTGCCTTTGTATGAGCAGAATGAGTAAAAACTACGGTCGCGTATGTGACATCACACACACTGGTTCCCCGTTTCTCCTTCCAGATCAGCAATCTATCGGCTTAACTCGACATGCCCTGACTTAAAATAGTTTTTATCTCTGTTGATGCTTCTTTCCTGCTCTTGACAAAAGGCAGTAAAATGTCGGAGTGAGATCGCCGTGCCTGCTGGAATGGGGTAGTCCACCAAGCGGTGGAGGGAAGCCCAGACTTGCCAGCCACATTTGCCAACTCTGCAGGGGGATCCCGTGGCGTTACCAGGCCAGCCGAGAGATATAATTCCTCCAGCGTGTCCTGGGTCTTCCCCGGGGTCTCCTCCCAGAGGGACGTGCCTGGAACACCTCACCAGGGAGGTCCAGGAGGCATCCTGACCAGATGCCCGAGCCACCTCAACTGGTTCCTCTCGATGCGGAGGAGCAGCGGCTCTACTCTGAGCCCCTCCCGGATGACCGAGCTCCTCACCCTATCTCTAAGGGAGAGCCTAGCCACCCTGCGGAGGAAACTCATTTCAGCCGCCTGTATACGAGATCTCGTTCTTTCGGTCACGACCCACAGCTCATGACCATAGGTGAGGGTAGGAACGTAGATCGACTGGTAAATGGAGAGCTTCGCCTTCTGGCTCAGCTCCTTCTTCACCACGACAGACCGGCGCAGAGTCCGCATTACTGCAGACGCCGACCGATCCGTCTGTCGATCTCGCGCTCCATCCTTCCCTCACTCGTGAACAAGACCCCGAGATATTTAAACTCCTCCACTTGAGGCAGGACCTGACTCCCGACCCGGAGAGGACAATCCACCCTATTCTGGCTGAGGACCATGGTCTCAGATTTGGAGGTGCTGATTCTCATCCCAGCCGCTTCACACTCGGCCGCGAATCGCTCAAGCAAGAGCTGGAGATCACGACCAGATGAAGCCAACAGGACCACGTCATCTGCAAAAAGCAGAGACCCAATCTTGAGGCCACCAAGTCTGATCCCCTCAACACCTCGGCTGCGCCTAGAAATTCTGTCCATATAAGTTATGAACAGAATCAGTGATAAAGGGCAGCCTTGGTGGAGTCCAACCCTCACCGGAAACGGATCCAACTTACTACCGGCAATGTGGACCAAGCTCTGACACCTGTCGTACAGGGACCGGACAGCTCGTACAAGGGGTACCCCATACCCCTGGAGTACCCCCCACAGGAGTCCCCGGGGGACACGGTCGAATGCCTTCTCCAGGTCCACAAAACATATGTAGACTGGTTGGGCAAACTCCCATGCCCCCTCCAGGACCCCAAAGAGGGTATAGAGCTGGTCCACTGTTCCGAGACCAGGACGAAAACCACACTGCTCCTCCTCAATCCGAGATTCGACTATCCGGCGGACCCTCCTCTCCAGGACCCCTGAATAGACCTTACCACCTCAGCGACTTCAGCCCCAGAGATAGGAGAGTTCACCCCTGAGTCCCCCAGCTCTGCTTCCTCATCGGAAGACGTGTTGGTAGGATTGAGGAGGTCTTCGAAGTATTCCTTCCACCGACCCACTATGTCCCGAGTTGAGGTCAGCAGCTCCCCGTCTCCACTGTACACAGTATTGATGGAGCACTGCTTCCCCCTCCTGAACCACCGGATGGTGGACCAGAATCTCCTCGAAGCCGTCCGGAAGTCTTCCTCCAAGGCCTCGCCGAACTCCTCCCATGCCCGAGTTTTTGCCTTGGCGACAGCCGAAGCCGCATGCCGCTTAGCCTGTCGGTACCCATCAGCTGCCTCCAGAGTCCCACAGGCCAAGAAGGCCCGATAGGACTCCTTCTTCAGCTTGACGGTTTGCCTCACTGCTGGTGTCCACCAACGAGTCCTGGGATTACCACCACGACAGGCACCAACGACCTTACAGCCACAGCTCCGGCTGGCCGCCTCAGCAATAGAGGCACGGAACACAGCCCATTCGGACTCAATGTCCCCCACCTCACTCGGGACATGGTTGAAGCTCTGCTGAAGGTGGGAGTTGAAGCTCGCTCTGACGGGGGACTCAGCCAGGCGTTCCCAGCAGACCCTCACAACACGTTTGGGCCTGCCAGATCTGACCGGCTTCCTCCCCCACCATCTGAGCCAACTCACCACCAGGTGGTGATCAGTTGAAGCTCCGCCCCCCTCTTCACCCGAGTGTCCAAGGCATGTGGCCGCAGGTCCGACGATACGACTACAAAATCATCATCATCGAACTGCGGCCCAGGGAATCCTGATGCCAGGTGTACATATGGACACTCTTATGTTGGAACATGGTGTTCGTTATGGACAATCCATGACGAGCACAGAAATCCAATAACAAAACACCATTTGGGTTCAGAGGGGGGGGACCATGCCTCCCAATCACTCCCCTCCAGGTCTCACTGTCATTGCCCACGTGAGCATTGAAGTCCCCCAGCAGAACAATGGAGTCCCCAGAAGGAGCACCCTCCAGCACTCCCTCCAAGGACTCCAGAAAGGGTGGGTACTCTGAACTGCTGTTCGGCGCATAAGCACAGACAACAGTCAGGACCCGTCCCCCCACCCGGAGGCGGAGGGAAACTACCCTTTCATCCACCGGGGTAAACCCCAACGTGCAGGCACCAAGCTGGGGGCTGATGAGAATGCCCACACCTGCTCGGCACCTCTCACCATGAGCAACTCCAGAGTGGAAGAAGGTCCAGCCCCTCTCGAGGGTTCTGGTTCCAGAGCCCAAGCCATGCGTCGAGGTGAGTCCAACTATATCTAGCCGGAACCGCTCAACCTCGCACACAAGCTCAGGCTCCTTCCCTACCAGAGAGGTGACGTTCCACGTCCCTAGAGCCAGCTTCTGCAGCCGGGGATCGGACCGCCAGGGTCCCCGCCCCTTGCTGCCGCCCAGCTCACACTGCACCCGACCCCTACGGCTCCTCCCGCAGATGGTGAGCCCACAGGAGGTGGGGCCCATGTAACCCTTTCGGGCTGAGTCCGGCCGGGCCCCATGGGCGAAGGTCCAGCCACCAGACGCTCGCTCTCGTACCCCACCTCCAGGCCTGGCTCCAGAGGGGGGTCCCGGTAACCCGCGTCCAGGCAAGGGAACATTTCAGCCTGAGTTTGTGTTCATCATAGGGGTCTTGTGAGCCGTGCTTGGTCTGGTCCCTCCCCTAGACACCTGTTTGCCATGGGTGACCCTACCAGGGGCATAAAGCCCCTGACAACATAGCTGCTAGGATCTTCCCCTCCACCACGATAAGGTGACGGCTCAGGGAGAGGAAATTTAAAATGGCGAATGATATAGAAGAAGCCCAAAAACAAAAATTCCCTGCCTTTCTTTATACTGTCATACTGCCATATGGTTGTTTCACTTCGCTTCATTAGTAGTTGAGTTCTCAAATTCTATCCATATTCCTGTTTAACATCTGCTGTTATGAATTTTAGTTCATTGTCTATTTTGTCTTTAAATGTGAGAGGCATTTGTGATATTATCAAGAGGAAAGCCCTTTTTTATATTGCAAACAAAAAGATGTTGACATTATAATGCTGCAAGAAACCCACTCTAATGAATTTGATGCCAAGTTCTGGACAAACCAGTGGGGTAAACCAATATATTTCAGCCATGGGAGGAACCATTCAGCAGGGGTAGCTACCCGATTGCATAAATTTAAAGGAGAAGTACTGGAAGTTTGAATGTCAGGAGAAGGTAGATGGTTGTTCACGGTTATAAAACAAGACAATTGTATATTTATTTTAGGTAATATTTATGGTCATAACTCTCATCCTTCTAACAAAACACTTTTTTCTTTAGTTGCCAATAACATGACAAATCTGTATGAAAAATACAGAGTCTCATGTTATTCTTGGTGGTGATTTTAATGAATGTCTTGGTGTGAACCTGGATGGTTTTCCATCCAGAGTAACCCAAGATACCTTAAAAAATAATTTGCTTTTATCCTTGTGCTCAGATCATTCTTTGGTTGACAGCTGGCGTTTTTTCCATCCTAACATAGCTGACTTCACTTGGTCTAACAAGCAATGGAACCTTAAAGTCTAGAATTGATTTGTTTTTAATGTCATCCTCAGCTTTACAATTTGTTCATGATATCTCTCATTCAACAGCTCCACTCTCTGATCACAAACACGTTTTAATCAAACTTAATGCTCACAAAAACTCCTCCTTAAGAGGATATTGGAGATTTAATAACTGTCTATTAAAAGATCAAGAATTTAATATAAATGTGAAAGAGCTTATTGATGAAATATTTGATGATCTCAGTATAAACAAAAATGGGAATTTTTCAAATAGAAAACCAGAAGTATTGCTATTAAAAGATCCAAAGAAAGTAAAGCACAAAGAAATGAAAAAATTGAAAATCTGATACATAGATTGGACATTCTAATGACTAACCCTATTCTTACAGAAAAACAAAATTTAGAAATAAAAGATATCAGTCTACAAATAGATAAGCACCATATAGAACTGGCTAAGGGCGCTTTTATTAGATCAAGAGCCAAATGGCTGGAGGAAGGCAAAAAAAACTCAAATGACTTCTTTTCATTAGAAAAACACAACGCACAGAGGAAAACTTTGTCATCTCTTCATATTGTTGGAGTAATCTGTACTGACCCCCCCAAAATATCTCAACATATCTTTAAATTTTATGATGATCTCTACTCTTCTAATTTTAACCAAGACAGCTGTAACTCCTTTTTTTAGTAAATTTGAAAATAAAATCCCTACAATCTGTGACAATTATAAAAATACTTGTGACTCTAATATTACTTTAAATGAAATAGAAAAAGCTTTGCAGTCAATGAAGAAAGGAAAAGCTCCAGGTATAGATGGAATCTGTTGAATTCTATTTGCATTTTTGGGATTATATTAAAAATTCTCATTTTAGTTTGTACAAACCCTGTCTAGAAGAAAAGGAAATGACAACAGCAATGAAACAGGGAATAATCTCCCTTATTCCTAAACCTGGAAAAGATGTGCATACAATTGACAATTGGCGTCCAATCACCCTTTTGACCATTGACTACAAAATTTTATCTCTAGTTCTTGCAAATAAATTAAAATTAGGCTTAAAGGATATAATCTCAGAAACACAGTCAGGCTTCCTGAAGAATCGTCATATAACAAACAATATTCGGCTACTTGACATACTCTACTATTCCAACTTTGTGCAATCTAATGCTCTCATCCTCTTTCTTGACTTTTCTAAAGCCTTTGACACCATAGAACATCCATTCATATTACAATATGAATCGTTCTTAAATCGTTTGGTTTTGGTACCTCTTTTATGAACTCAGTTAAAATGCTTTACAAAGGAATTAACAGTTCTGTAATAATTAATTATAACACATCTCAAAGATTTATGGTTAAAAGTGGGATTAGACAGGGTTCTCAAATCTCTCCCTTTTTATTTTTGCTTGCCACAGAATTATTTACACTATACATCTTGAATGAATCTGGCATTGAAGGAATTTCTATCTTTGAAAGGAATATTAAAATTGCTCAACTGGCTGATGATACCACTTTATTTTTAAAAAAAACAAATCACAATTACCGCAGGCTCTTAAACTGGTAAAAGTATTTTCTGCTGCTTCTGGTCTTAATCTAAATCTTTCCAAATGTGAACTATTACCAGTATTTGACTGCAACTAGAAAATATTCCAATCAAAGATTCAGTTAAGTACTTAGGTATTCACATCTCAAAAAATATATCAGCCAGACAGAACCTCAATTTCTTCAGAAAAATAAATAAATCTAAAATAATTTTCAACTCCTGGCTTAAGAGAGATTTGAGTCTGTTTGGTAGAAAACTCCTCACAAAAGCAGATGGACTTTCCCATTTTGGATATCCTTCTCTGTGCTTACTTGTTAATGACAAAATAATTAAAGAAATAAATAAACTATTCCTAGATTTTATTTGGAAAAATAAACCTCACAAACTTAAAAAAAAAATTAAAAAAAGTTCTCTCAAACAGTAAAAATCTAGGTGGACTTGATTTCCTAAATTTTACGGATATTGTCAACACTTTTAAAGTTAACTGGGTTAAAAAAATGTCTAACAAACCCGAACTCCTTATGGTTTTTCATCCCAAATAATATATTTAACACAATTGGTGGCCTTTCCTACCTTTTAAAATGTAACTATTCTCCCACTAAACTTTCAGTTACTCTTTCATCAACAGTGTCTTCTTGCTCCAAATGATGTTTTTCTCACAACTTCTCGCCTCACAAGATGATCATCTGGAACAATGAGAACCTAACTGTGAAAAAGAGATCCTTGTTTTTCAAGTATTGGTTGGACCATGGTATTTCCAATATTATATCACTATTTGATGGAACTGGCAATATGTTCACTTACGAACAGTTTCTGGCACATTATGGTTTTCCTGTAACTCCTAAAGATTTTAACCTCTTAATGAAAGCTATTCCTCCTGAATTCATTTTTCTAATTAAAAATTATTTATCTTTTGGATCTCATATAGCTATTCAGCCTACATTACTTGTGAATGGTATTACCATAACAATCAGAAAATGTAATAACAAACATATTCGTCAGACGTTTCAATTGAAAAGACAAATCACTCCAGGTGGTAAATTTTTTTTGAGATTTCACATACAAAATGTTAAGTGGGAGAAAGCTTGGCTTCTTCCTGATAAATACTGTATTTCCTACAAAACTAGAGAAATTCATTTTAAGATCCTTCATAATATTTACCCAGTTAACGCTGTTATATCCAAATATTTTAATATAACCAATAAATGCTCCTTTTGTGAGGCAGAAAATGAAACTGTAACACATTTAGTTTTTGATTGTGAAAAACCAAATATTTTTTAACTGTTCTCAAAAGTCACCTATTTGATCGCCTGAACCTTGTGTACTCCTTTAAACTAATCGATATCATTTTCTATTATGAAAATCCCAACAATAAACCTCTTGAACATGTAGTTCATGTTGAACATGTAGGGGACTGGATCGTCTGGACGCGCTGACGTTGCGGCAACGTATTGTGTCATTTCCTGTTTCCCTAGCGCGTGTCACTGCGGATTGCCACGAGCCGTTGGCTCCTTTAACTTCTTTCTAACTTCTATCTATTGTTAACCAACCACTCATTTTAGCGCACAATATCTTCCCAAACCACTGTTCTATATATTGCATTTATTTTTGGGATCTTTGGCTTTCTGTTTACTGACTTAAACAGCTCAAGCACTCGGTTTTAGCATGGCTGCTAGCTCTCTTCCCACACCCCGGTCCCCTGCCTTTTCTTGCTCGGTGTGTCTGATGTTTAGCTACTCCTCCGCCTCCTTTAGTGATAACGGTATGTGTATTAAGTGTAGCAGCTTGGCAGCCTTGGAGGCGAGGCTCTGTGAGTTAGAAGCCCAGCTCCGCACTCAGTTAGGGAAGCAGTTAGTCAGCAAGCCCCCATTAGCCAGTGCGGAGCTACCAGCCAGGGCAGCCATCCCGAGCCGTCCCTCAGCAATTCCCGCGCAGCCGGGAGCCGAGGCAGGCTGGACGACGGTCAGGCGGAAGCGTAGCCCCAAACCAAAACCCACTGGCCACCACCGACCTGTTCACGTTTCTAACAGATTTTCCCCGCTCGGTGACACACCCGCTGAGGCAGAAACCCTGATTATAGGTAGTTCCATAGTCAGAAACGTGGCTCTAGAGACACCGGGGACCATAGTCAAATGCATTCCTGGGGCCAGAGCGGGCGACGTCGAATCGTATTTGAAACTGCTGACTAAGGCTAAACGTAAATACCGTAAGATTGTAATTCACGTCGGCGGTAACGACACCCGGTTACGCCAATCGGAGGTCACTAAAATTAATGTTGCTTCGGTGTGTAACTTTGCCAAGAGCATGTCGGACTCCGTAGTTTTCTCTGGTCCCTTGCCAAATTTAATCAGCGATGACATGTTTAGCCGCATGTCATCCTTCAACCGCTGGTTGTCTAGGTGGTGTCCCGATAACAACGTGGGTTTTATAGATAATTGGAGCGCTTTTTGGGGAAAGCCTGGTCTTATTAGGAGAGATGGCATCCATCCCACGTTGGATGGAGCCGCTCTCTTATCTAGCAATATGGACTCTTTTATTAGTCAGCTAAATTGACAACTCAGGGTTGGGACCAGGAGGCAGAATTGTAGTCCTACACACTTTTCTGCAGCTTCCCACCTGCCGCCGCCCACCCAAAACCCCATTCCGACCTTATACAACTCCCCAGCAGTAAGAATTAAACAACACAAAAACACTTCTGGGGTTAATCGTGAAAACCTCATAAAAATAAAAACAATGGATCTAATAAAATCAGAAAATAAGACAATAAAGTGTGGCCTACTGAATATTAGATCCCTCCCAAATAAGTCTTTATTAGTCAATGACTTGATAGGTGATCACCACATTGATTTATTCTGTCTTACGGAAACCTGGTTACAGCAAGAGGATTATGTTAGTATTAATGAAGCTACGCCAGCTAACTATTTAAACTTTCACATTCCTAGAACTACAGGCAGAGGAGGAGGTGTTCCAGCTATTTTTCAGTCAGAATTTTTAATTAATCCTAAGCACAAAACTAACTATAAATCCTTTGAATTCCTGACATTAAATTTATCTCATCCAAAATGGAATTCAGAGAAACCGCTCCTTTTAGCATTAGTGTATCGCCCACCTGGACCTTACTCCGAGTTTCTGACCGAATTCTCTGATCTCTTGTCTGAGTTAGTGCTGACTACTGATAAGGTCATTGTACTAGGTGATTTTAATATTCATGTTGACGTTGAAAATGATTGTTTAAACATTTCCTTTAGCTCTATTCTAAACTCAATTGGGTTTTCACAAAATGTCAATGGAGCCACTCACTCTCATGGTCACACTCTTGATCTTGTTCTAACATGTGGTATTGAGACTGATAAGCTCAAAGTATTTCCTCAAAACCCTGTCTTGTCTGATCACTTCTTATTAACCTTTGAATTCACTTTATTTGATTACTCACTGACCAAAAATAAATTCTACTATAGTAGATGTTTATCAGACAATAATATTACAAAATTTAAACAATCAATTGAATCAATTTTTTCACATCTACCATGTGTTAGCATGACTGAGAGTCCCCCTTTAAGCCTTACTCCTGCTCAGATTGATCAACATGCTGATACTATAACAGCTTCAATGTGTACAACCTTGGATAATGTTGCTCCCCTAAAGAAGAAGAAATTAGGTAAGATTATGAAGGCTCCCTGGTTTAATTCCCAGCTTCGAGCTCTAAAACAGGCATCAAGGCGTTTGGAAAACAGATGGCGTTCATCAGGACTAGAGGAGTCTCACTTAACCTGGAAAGAAAGTTTAATCGTATACAAAAAAGCCTTACGTACGGCAAGAACAGCTTATTATTCATCATTGATAGAGGAAAACAAAAACAACCCTCGGTTTCTTTTCAGCACTGTAGCTAGGCTTACTAGGAGCCGGAGCGCTGTGGAGCCATGTATTCCTTTCTCACTTAGCTGTGATGATTTCATGTATTTTTTCAGGAATAAAATTGACACTATTAGAGATCAAATTCACAATACTCTTCCTTCTACCTATAATGTTGAGCCTGTTGTGGTCTCCGAAGCATCCTTAGAACCAGGATCTGACTTGTGTCTAAATAGTTTCTGTCCTGTCCAACCCTCTGAATTAACTAAAATAATAGCTTCATCTAAACCATCCACCTGTATCTTAGACCCTCTCCCAACGAGCCTCTTTAAGGACATTTTCCCTTTAATTAATACATCACTACTAAATCTTATCAATATGTCTTTAGTGACAGGATATGTACCACAATCATTTAAAACTGCTGTAATCAAGCCTTTACTTAAAAAGCAATCTCTGGATCCAGAGGTGATAGCAAATTATAGACCTATATCTAACCTCCTGTTTATGTCCAAAATTCTGGAGAAAATAGTTTCAGCTCAGCTACATGCCCACCTGAGCAGAAATAATTTATGCGAGGAGTTTCAGTCAGGATTTAGAGCTCATCATAGTACTGAGACAGCATTGGTGAAAGTTACTAATGACCTTCTTATGGCCTCAGACAAAGGACTTGTGTCCGTACTTATCTTGCTTGATCTTAGTGCTGCATTTGATACAGTCGATCATAACATTCTGTTACAAAGACTAGAACAGGTGATTGGAATTACAGGTACAGCGTTAAGCTGGTTTAAATCATATTTATCTGATAGACTTCAGTTTGTTCATGTAAATGACAAGTCCTCCTCCCAAACTACAGTAAGTCATGGAGTTCCTCAAGGTTCTGTACTTGGACCAATACTCTTCACGCTATATATGCTCCCTTTAGGCAAAATTATTAGACAGCATGGAATAAACTTTCATTGTCATGCAGATGATACTCAGATATACTTATCCTTTAAACCAGATGAAACAAATCAGCCCAATAGGCTACAAAATTGTCTCATAGACATAAAGACTTGGATGTCTAGAAATTTTCTCCTCTTAAACTCAGATAAGACTGAAGTAATTCTCGTTGGATCTGAAAAACTCAGAGCTAAATTTTCCGGTTTTGTAATGAACCTGGATGGCATTACTTTAGCTTCCAGTGCTACAGTGAGAAACCTTGGAGTAATATTTGACCCTGACCTGTCCTTTGGCCCACATATTAAGCAGGTTACTAAAACAGCCTTCTTTCATTTACGTAATATAGCCAAAATTAGGGACATTCTGTCTCGGAGTGATGCAGAAAAACTGGTTCACGCTTTTGTTACTTCGAGACTAGATTACTGTAACTCTCTATTACTGGGCTGTCCTAAATATGCCCTGAAAAGCCTTCAGCTGATCCAGAATTCTGCAGCCAGAGTCCTGACCAGAACCAGCATGAGAGATCATATTTCTCCAGTTTTAGCCTCTCTTCATTGGCTGCCTGTTGAATCTAGAATAGAATTTAAAATCCTTCTCCTTACATATAAAGCCCTCCACAACCAGGCACCACTATATATCAAAGACCTCATTGTTCCTTATATACCAAGTAGAGTACTTCGTTCGCAGACTGCAGGCTTACTTGTGGTTCCTAGAGTCTCAAAGAGCCGAGCAGGAGGCAGAGCCTTTGGTTATCAGGCCCCTCTCTTATGGAATAAGCTCCCAGTTAGTGTTAGGGAAGCAGACACCCTCCCCACCTTTAAGACTAGGCTGAAGACTTATCTTTTTGATAAGTCCTATAGCTAGGGATGGTTAGCATCCCTTAGTTATGCTGCTATAGGTTTAGACTGCTGAGGGACATTTCCTGATACACTGAGCTTCTTTCTTTTTCTCTTTATCTCTTTCTTTTACCCCCCCCCATAACAGTGTTGCATCATTAACATGTATGTCTCCTGTCTCAGCAGGTCTCCCTGGCCGGGAGTAGCAGTTCCTGTTGTCTGTTGTCTTTCTGTCCTCTTCCCCCCACACAGCAGAGGCAGATGGCTGCCTGTCCTGAGCCGGGTTCTGCCGGAGGTTTCCTTCCTGTTAAAAGGGAGTTTTTTCCTTCCCACTGTCGCCAGTGTGCTTGCTCAGGATGGGAGATTGAGTTGGACTCAACTCAATCTGTTGGTTTCCTTATATAGGCTGTTATGAATTGGCCTTCATTATGTTTTCCCCTCTGTCTGTAAAGCGTCTTGAGATGGCATTGCCGTGATTTGACGCTATATAAATAAAGTTGAATTGAAAATTGAATTGAATAGTTAACTATTTCATATTACAAGCCAAATTTTTTATTCATAAACAAAGATTTCTCAAACAACTGCTGTTTCCCTTATTCCAAATAGAAATGAACTCACTTTTTAAATCTCTGAAACTCCTTAATAACAATATGAAGAACATGAGGTTTCTCAATTTTCATGAAAAAATTTTTAATTGTGTAGATCCCTTCTCTTCATAATTTATACTTTACATTTCACTGTCACATTAAATTGTACCCTCTCGTGTTTTTGTTCATTTTTCAAGTTGAACTCTAATTAATTTGAATGTAACCTTGTTTGTCTTAAATGTTTTGACCTATTGTACAAATTTTTGTATCAATCAATACTGAACACATGATCTGTATTTTTGTTTGATTCAATAAAGTTTTGTTAAAAAAGAAAAAAAAAACAGTCTGTGGGCGGTGCTAACAGCGAGACCATGGCAACTGTGCTGACGTATAAACAACCCCTCCCACGGCCACTCCGCGCTCACAGGAAACACGGCAGCCATTCTTGTTTCAACGCAGGCAGAGAATCTGTAATCATACATTTTAGACTACTCTAACCTCGAAAGTAGAATAACTAACTCATGACAGTACAACCTTTTAATACTTGAGAAAGCGAAAGGATTCTTCCATCGAGGTGTTTGGGTTTTTTTTTTTAAAAATACAAGACACGACTGCATTTTTTTTTTTTTTTTTTTTACAGCCGAGAGGAGGCGGAGGGATACAACGAACTTTTGCGGACGTTGCAAAAGGCGCTGTTCGGTCGTGTCGCCCATTTCCCCCCGTCACATTTCTTGCATTGTAAAAAGACCAACATTTTGTATTTTATCTGTGTGACCATATTTTTCATTTCGGCCTGTGCCCTTATTTAGATGGCAAGCTTCCCAGACTGTGTCAATGAAAATGATTTAGGTAAGAAGTTCTTCCTGTGTCGTTTCCTGTCAGCTGTTTGTTTTAAGCTTTTATTTATTTATTTATTTATTTTGTTGTTTAAAGCTGTTATTTAGAACTTGTAGTAGTGCGTATATATATATATATATATATATATATATATATATATACATATGTATATATACGTATATATACATATATACGTATATACGTATATATACGTATATACGTATATATACGTATATACGTATATATATGTATATATACGTATATATGTATATATACGTATATATACGTATATATGTATGTATACGTATATATGTATGTATACATATATGTATGTATACATATATGTATGTATACGTATATATGTATGTATACGTATATATGTATGTATACGTATATGTATGTATACGTATATATGTATGTATACGTATATATGTATGTATACATATATGTATGTATACATATGTATGTATGTATACATATGTATGTGTATGTATACATATGTATGTATATGTATACGTATATATATATACGTATATATGTATATATATATATATATATATATAGTGTGTATTAATGGGTTTGTTTGGATTGGGCTTTTGAGACACTCCCTCCCCCACACTACTGCTTGCTGGTTCCTCTGCGTGCTGACACACGCACACTTGCTGCTTCAGTGTGTGCGTGTTTTGGTGTTAGGTTCTCATTTATCTATTCCTTTTGAGAGCTTGAGTTTAGATTTATTTTTGCTGACCCTGTGGTGCACCGGTGGTAGGCTCCAGCTTAATTCCATTACGAGAAGTGGTTTCTGGAAAGTTGGAATCAAGCCTTTTCGCCAGTGTTTTGTCCCAAACATTGAAATGTGGACTAAAGCCAGCTACATACTCCAGGAGAAGCAAGAAATGCTTCTTGTTCTCGAGGCCCGACGTCATTTTGTTTTAGCAGACGTGTTTGAAGGCAGTTCTAGACACATCGAGCTTGCATAAGTCTTTTCTTTTAGGGCGTTGTTGGTTGGATGTTTGAGGTTGCCGTCAACATTGAAAAGCAGTGGAAAGTTGCTGCTTCCGCATTTTTGCTGATGCAGGTAAAACAGATTGTTTTGATAAAGCAGGTGATCAAGGTGGTGAGAAATTCAGAACATTTTTACAACGTGTGGCATGAGAACATGCGGGTCCAACTAGTTTCTCTTTAAATATGAAATAAGCGACTTCACTGCACATAAAAGCAGACATGGCCACCTGCGGTGATCCCCGCCCCCCAGCTCCTCCTAGAGTATGGTTGGACTAGACAAAAAGTAAATGTTTTCTTGTTCTTGTGGCCTCCAATGCAAGAACAAGTTTTCGCTTATGATGGAGGATGTAACGAGCTTCAGGGTGAATACGTGAGGTCTTTACCAGGTAGACAGGTTCCTTTTGCACCAACTGTAAAAAAAAAAAAAAAAAAGCCATCTCTCAGCGTCAACAAATGCCATATAAAGGAAGAAAATCACTGTAAAAATGTGTACCATGCCAACACCAGCAAGTTCAGGTGGTCATGAATACCACACATACTTGACAGAAACAAGCGTCCTGCAACGACGCAGTTATCAATTAACAACTCTCTGCTGTTTAAACGAGAAACTCGATGGACACAAACTATATTATACAGTATTTAATAAAGATAGCAATGAACCACAAGTGGTTCTGGGAACAGTCATCTTTACGTTTGAAATCTTGGAATTTCATGGAATTCCAACTTTCCAGGACAACTGGAATGCAAGATAAGTGTTTGGAAATGTTATTCCTTTTTGATTGTAGGTAACTTAATCGCATTAAAAACCAAGTTGTTTTTAAAGAGCTCCCTCTTTCTAAAAACACGATGATGGAAATCAGTCAAAGTTAAAAAGGTTTCTTTTAGGTGAAGTACTTTGCACAACATCGCTAACATGCCTAAACAGTAATCTGTTGTCTGAAATTCAATAAACTGAAATGTTGAGGTTGACAGTCTGGCTTGGCATGAATCTTTTCTGATCTAAAACCCAACCGTATGTGTAACTTAGTACAATGTGTTGTCTTCACAGGTGAGGCTAAGTTCATTGGTGAACTTCTTGTACCTGTTGCTCCCTTTGACCAAAAGTCTGGCCGGGAGGCTTGGACAGTTGCTTTTTCTCCCAATGGTTCATACTTTGCTTGGTCTCAGGGGCATCGCATTGTCCGGCTCATTCCATGGACAAAATGCCTGAAGAGTTTGTAAGTAACATTTCTATGCTACTCTCACGCTAAACTAAAATGGTGTGCATGTAAGATTTGGATAGATCTGCACGAGTGAATGCATTTTATACTTCTGTTGCAACTGATTTAAAGTTCACATTAAAATTGTTGAATTAAAAGACATCATATAACCATACCCATTGTCGAAAATAATTAAGGTTATATTTGCTGGTAATAACCCTCCCCCCACACACCCGTCCCCCTAAAGAGTGCAATGTGAAGCATGTAAATGGGGAATTCTCCCGTTTTTAAAAACAGTTTCAGGCCCTGAAGATGATTGTTACAGTATTATTTTCATTGGTGGGTTTCTGCTGACTTAATCATGACAAATTAACTTATATGTGTAGCTCTTCAGGGATTTACAGCTTCTGTTAGAGCCAGGAGGAAGAAATGGTTCATCGTTTAACTCAGAATGTGTCACTGCATGTATCTGTTTCCTGAGAATACTAGCAAGTGCTTTCTCTCAAAGGTTTGGTCTGTGTGTGTGTGTGTGTCAGCAAGAAGGATGTCCTCATTACAAACAGCTTTATTGTTAGAAAATGTGTCAGTGCGCAGGTGTGTTTGTATTACAGACATTAGCACCATATTTAGCGACGTTTCAGGCCCTTAAGCGAGCCTCAACAGGTCTAACATCTTTTTCTGGTGGAGGACTTTTGGTCTTTTAAATATTTAAAGCACTTTCCTAGACATCAATAGTTTGAGTTGACAATGTTAATCTCATTTTCTATTATTTGATTAAAATCATCCCTAAAATCCATTTAAATGGAAAAAATATATTGCTTTTTGGGGGAAATTTTATTATATGATTTTAAAGTGATTAACCAAGCTTGATTAAATATATAATATGGCTAGATAGATATAGAATTAGATATATGTACATATATATTAGGAATTGGACTTTAACGCTTTAATTATGATTGATTAATTACTGAATCATTTAATGTGTTTAAAAAAAATTATTTCATTGTGGAAACTATGTCAATACCAAGCAGCAACATCCGGCGGTTAAAAGTAAAGCCTATGCAGAAGTACATCAAACTGCAGTTCCCCCTTCATCCACTGGGGGCTCCAAAACAGCAAATCCCATAGACTTCCATGTTAAAAAGACTTAATTCACAGCAGAAATAAACATGATTACAGCGTGAATAAACACGTTTATGGCAGAAATAAACATGTTTACAGCAGAAATAAACATGTTTACAGCCTGGTACAAAAATCCATTTTAGGTTTAATAGGTCAGGTTTACCTTCATGACAACTGTGGGGGGAGTGAATTTTTTTCTAACTCGCCCTTTTAAAAGTAATTTAATCTCGAAGTTCGGCATATTTAGGGGCGTGTCCTCTTGATTGACAGGTACCCGATGTCCCGCTTCAAGTCAGAAGAACGTAGAACAAACAGTGGTTTTTAGCCGGTTAACAGCATGACATAGCTTTAGCCCGCTTTCCTCCGTTAGCTGGTTAGCTCCTGTTATCTCCGGGTTAGCGCGGTTAGCTCTTAGCTACAGAAAGCTTGGAGTTCGCTCGATGTCAATCATCCACCATGACGTTCACAGCCCCCCTCTCAGCTCCACCTCTTTGCCCATATTTGTATTTTCCGGGTGAGACGACGCGCACGCCCCTGCCAAGATGGTGATGGTAGGAACCGCCCACCGAGCTTCAGTTCAGCTCTTCAGAAACCTACGGATGAAGTCACGGAGGCTCCGCCCATCTCTTTATATACAGTCTATGGTCAATACATAATTTCCTGGTGTACTGATGCAAACTGTACCTCCGCTACGAACTTAGCCACATATCTAGAGATGTTTCAGACCCTTCAGTGAGCTTATTTGAAGAGAAAACGATGATCAACAAGTCTAGCATCTTTTTCTGGTGGTATCAGGGACTCTTGGTGAATAACAAGAAAAGAACGTGTAGTTTTCTCCGTTAGCAGCAACCCCCCCCCCTCCCCCCTCCCAACAGCTCAGTCCTCGTGCAGCTCCACACTGCCGGCAGAGCAGGAGGTGATCACCTCTACTGCATGACCAGACTAAAGTGAGCCTGATTAATCCGTCCTGGTTTACTGTCTGATATTGTCTATTAAATAAAAGTGTGGATGAAAATATTTATAAAGGTACAATAACAATGTAACATGTTGTAGACTCTGAATTGGAGAATAACTGTGCTGTTAAAGTGTTTAAAATAACACTTTAACTTTGGGTCTGTTCAGTTTTCCTCTGGGATGTTTTGTATTTCCCACAAATAGCGGGACGATGCGTGAGGTTGTGGCGGAGTTTCACTTCACGGTATAAGCAGGAACTGTTATGAACACGAAATGTTGCTGAACGAATCGTAAGAAGATTAAAAGACAATTGATTTAATAATCTATTTAGATGAAAACATGTTGCTTTTTTTGGGCAAATTTTATGCAATTAATGTGACTAAATGAGATTCATTAATTACAAAGCATGTAAGTAATTAGATGATTTTTTTTCATGGAGTCCCACCCCCAAATGTATGTATATTTATATATATGTGTGTGTATTTATGTGTATATATATATATATATATATTTATAATATATATATATATATATATATATATATATATATATATATATATAATGATATGATATGATTATTTGGTCTGGACGATTAATCGATTAATTCGATTTTGCTGTTTATGAAGATTTGTTTTTATGAAAATCGGGATTTTTTTATTTATTTATTTATTTTTTTTCTCCCGCCAGCACCTGTTGGGCTTCCGTACCTTATAGTGATGTTAACGCACTCCCACTGGTTTTACCACTCCCCCCTCTGCGTTTCTCATTACAAGTTTTTGCAAAATAAAAATTTGTACGTTTTGACAAACAACGGTTGTGATTTGCGGATGTTTCCGTTGAACAATGTTTAGCACATTAGCATCACGTTTCGCAATTGCGGTTAATGCAGAGTGGGCACGTAGCGTTATTTTAGGGTTTTCTACTTGCTGCGGAGAATTTGCTTCGGATTTTCTGACCTTTTCTCCCTCATTTTCTTTTCTAACTGAAATTCGCTGTTGTTTATTCCACACCGCGCCATCTTTACCAGGAATTACCTGGTCACGACCCCCAAAGTCACGTCACGACCCCCCTACGTCACGTCTGGGGACACGTAAATACAAAAAAAGTGTCTCCATTACACTTTTACAATCTTTTTCTATATCAAAATGTCTGAAAAACCACCTCTTGAGATCGTAAAAACTTTAATAGCAGCTGGTTTTTATGGTAATATTTAGTCTTTGTGCAGTTTTAGGTGTGATGGAAAGGCAGGGTTTCAGTGTGGGAAGGGGGCACATGCCACAGGGGTCTGAAAGCCAGATGCAGCCGACAGGCTCGTCTTTCTGCTAAAAATGTGTGAATTAAACAAAAAACAGCAAGAATGTAATAAAACATGTATGTTAGAAATATAGCTTTAAAAACATTCAGGCATTTTTTTCAAATAGTATTTTGTATCAGAGAGGTCAATTTTCTCTGAACACAAGTTAAGTGTAAAGAAACATTTATTTTTATTCCCTCATTGCCAATGTGGGAAATTGTTTTGGTTATTTAATGTCAAAATACTCTAAAAGGAATCACTAAGAGGAGGAATTTTTATTTATTTATTCATCAGTTTTTTGTTTTAGAATAAAGTTACACAAGTAAAGTGATGCCAATTCTTGAATGTATGATAAAAACTTAAAAACTATCTCACAGTAAAAACGCAGTAGTACAAACATGTTACTTATAATGTTTACAGCAGCAGCGCCTGCATCTCTTTTTCCAAACTTGTTTAACAGCTTGTTTAGTTGCACTTTAAATTCAGGTAAACTCCTAGGCTGATCTCAATGAAAGCATTTTTGAAAAAGAATAATTTTTGATGTTTGTAATTTATTATTTTTCTTTACAGTAAGGTAAAACAATCGATTAAAATCGGAAAGTGGATTTGGTTTAAAAAAATATTTTATCTTTTGGCCATATCCCCCAGCCCTAAAATATAAATATATATATATAT